>NC_138549.1:16741385-17341385 GCF_964273705.1 Natrix helvetica | reverse complement strand
TCAATTTTCCTCTTCCTCTTCAAATTGTGAATTGTTCCTCTTTGCCCAAATGTACATAATATATTTGGGCAAAATATATAAAAGGAAAATTCCCATTTTTTTGAATAGGTAAATGTAAAGGTTCCCCTCACACATATGTGCTAGTTGTTTTCGAATATGTCTCTGTGGTCATGTGGCCAGCATGAATAAATGCCAAAGGCTCAAGGAACACTGTTACCTTCCCACCAAAAGTGGTCCCTATTTTTCTACTTGTGTTTTTTAATGTGCTTTCGAACTGCCAGGTTGGCAGAAGCTGGGACAAGTAACGGGAGCTCACTCCATTACATGGCACTAGGGATTCAAACCACGGAACTGCCAACCATTTTGATCGACAAGCTCAGCGACTTAGCCACTGAGCCACCACATCCCACTTTTTTCTGAATAGTTGAGTGCAAAGCCTAAAAGAATATGAAAAAAAAGGAAGAGGAAGATGAGTTGTGTGTGTATATGTGTGGGTGTGGGTGTGGGTGTGTGTATGTATGTATGCATGCATGCATGCATGTATGTATGTATGCACGCATGCGCGCACACACACACACATTAAAGATCAGTGGCCAAGGGGTTAAAAACATCTCAAAGATAACTCTAAGGAACAAATACAATTAAAACAACTTCTTGTTCTTCACATTATTCCAGCCATATTGTGGTTCTACAGTTTTGCATTTCACCTGCCATTTTGTCATTTCTGCAGTGTCAAGTGTTGTTTTGTGTTTGGTGTATAATGATGTGACATTGAAATCTTGGCTATTTGTTGCAGAATCCGATACCTAACCTCCTTTATTCTCAGCCTGGCTTGATATTGGCCAGTTCAATGCAATAAAATCAACATACTGGGAAAAATGCAAAAAATCAGATAATAACTATCAAGCAACATCCCAAATCTTTGGACTTGAATAGCCAAGTTTTTTTTTTTACATGTTTTCTACACATGAGCAGAATCAGATACACACATGCACACACACACACACACACACACACAAACACACTGGTCTTGCTGTATGATGAGAGCTAAATAGCTTGAAATAGATCTATACTAGTCTCCCTTTATTTATTTATCAGCACAAATACAACACAAACATAGCAAAGGCAACATAAAAAATAAAAAATATGGTTTTCTTCCTGGATGGTCTTCTGTAATGAGCCGAAGGAGTAGTGAGTTCCCTCCCATATTTGGGCATAACCAGGGGTTGTAACACAAATATATATATTAACAGAAACACACACAGAAATACACACACACACACACGTGTGTGTGTGTGTGTGTTTGTGTTATAAAGGCAACATTAAAAAAATATGGCTTTCTGCCTGGATGGTCTCCTGCAGTGAGCCGATAGACAGACAGACAGACAGACAGACAGACAGACAGACAGACAGACACACACACACACACACACACACACACACACACACAGATCTTGTTGTATAAGATCTTACACAGGAAAAGACCTGAATGCAATAAGACCAGCATACCTACACCCGTGAAAATATACGAAAACAAATATATACATATGCATGCATGCATGCATGCATGCATACATACATACATGCATGCATGCATGCATACATACATACATACATACATATAAATACACACGCACACACACACACACACACAGACACGGGTGTGGGTGTGTGGGTGTTCCAGCATGGCTCTGGAACACCTCAAGCAATTTCAACCAAACTTGGAATACATATGACTTACCCTCTGGAGAAAAATATTGTGGGAGTAAGACACCCCTGAAGCCCCTTGGGGTGTATGTTCTGTTAAGATATAACCTGTTGTGCCTTAAAATGGTTTCTACTGTGCAGCCCAGTGGAGTTGCCATGGTAACGGCTTCACAGTACTCCCCAAGGGGGCTCCTTCTGGTAAGGGGGAAAATCCAACATTAAAAATTACATTTGGTCCGGGCATTTTCCCCTGATAAATAAATACCTGGGCAACTCCTGGTAATCGGCTAGTTCTATATAAACCCTGTCACTTTAAAATTATAATGCTCTTTTTTTCCCTAAGCCTGCTTTTCCTTTCTATGTTTCCCTATCACTTTAGGAAACAGGCTAGAACTTATTGTTCTTCCCAAGGATTTGATGTGCTCTAAAGTTAGCCATCTTATTTATCTATACTGATGGAAAAGCTATATGAGAAGACAGGCCTAAGGGCAAGATAATGGCAGCAGGAAGACTTTTCTCTTTATATCAAGGCAACTAGAAGTGTGAAGCAGAGCTGCATATTAGCCCCAGCTGCTGTTGAGAATTTATATACATTCCTTAATTAAAATGCTTTATTCACTATATATGTACACTCCAATATTTAGATACGGGGAGATGCAATAATGTTCTTCCAAACACATGTTGGCACAGAAAATGCTGATATCTGGTTAATTATGTCAAAATTAAAAACTTACTTTGCTCAAAAGCAGGCAGAAATACAAATGGTCAATTAATAATAACACAATTAATAATAACACAATTGGACAAGTTAGCTGATGTAAACATTTAATGTTTTCTTTCTTTGGAAAAAAAGAAGAAAATGTCAGCACAAACTAGCTGTGTTGATTCAGCAGCACAGAACAGCACAAGTTCATCTTGAGATTCTACAGGATGCCAAAATCTATACTTGCCCCAACTGCAGTTAAGAATTTTCTGGCCAAATCAATTCAAAACGGAATTCAAAACCTTCTTGTTTTGTAACCTATGAACAAATCCAATGAAATTTTCTTGGGGACATTATAAGTGCTGGAAGATGCCAGGCCAATACAACCATAATGCTAGAAACAACAGTCTCAAGCCTGCTCCAGAATATTGTTAACTTGGATGATAAAACCCTTATGGTTTACTGATAATGATGTTATCCAGTCAGCTGTGTCCAATTCTTGCCAATTCTATGGGCCAGGTCTTTCCACATCTCCTGATCTTGCACTACTTCTTTGAGTTGTTCTAGGCTCTGGCTTGTGTCAGCTTTGATGGTGACCAACTGTCAGGTTCTTTGGAAGCCTGGTTTCCTTTTTGCCACTAACTCTTCCAAGCACAATTGCTGTCTCCATTGAATTCCCCTGCATGGCATGGCCAAAATAAATGAGACATGTGTGACCCTTTCCATAGTTCATCATGTCTCCTAGCTACACAAATAAAATTGATGTCTGAATAGCAAGGTGTAAGATAATGCATAATGTGCATATATACCAGCATGAACTAACTGGCTCAAATAAACCTAGAATCGTTGCATGTTTAAATGTATCCTGACATTCAACATTAACGAAACAGAATAATATACACAGTGCGGGAAGGCACACCAAAGCTTAGCAAATCAACTTTGTACAATAGTCAGGACTTGCACTCCCTCAGTTGCATGCAAGTCACCTATCCATCACATGAACTCTAACTTCCATAGTGACCAAAAGAAATAGAAAAAAATAATAATCAAGCAGTAATATATACTCACTCCAGGTTTAGCGGTCAAGTTCTGCTCCAGAAATTTTATTATTTAAAACAAAAATGGTTACTGAGTCAGAGAGACAGAGAGGCAGAGAGGCAGAGAGGCAGAGAGGCAGGCAGGCAGGCAGGCAGGCAGGCAGGCAGGCAGGCAGGCAGGCAGGCAGGCAGGCAGGCAGGCAGAAATGTAGATAATACTTCAACTCAATACTTAATTTCTTCAGTAGCCTCTTTTCAGCATAGTCATTGGTTACTAGTCATTGAGATAAAATTTTCATACAGCTATGCCAGGGTTACTCTCATTTCTGGCACACATTATTTTCAAGCATACAAAATTTGGTTGTAAATTAGTCAGAAAATGGTTTATAAAAAAATACTGTCACATTTGTGAATGATCAATAACCAAGTTGGCAGTTAAATGAGGAGTGGGTATCCCAGACAGCCTGGCAGGGTGTACCAGATAGGCTGGCAGGCATGCGATTGTGAACTAGTCTGCATTATGCATTCTTCCTTCTTCCTTGTGGCCATGCCCTTAATGGCTTCTGTCTTCTCAATATTTCACTCCCATCTCATCTCATCCTGTCCAATTAAGTAACAGCAGAAACTCTGTCCTTGATAGGGTGGGAAAAGTCTGAATGAAAGGACCTCAATCCCAAGCTATTAAACTTCCATCCAATCACAATATCTGGAATGGAAGAAACAATAATGTTGGAACTGGCCAACTTTTCTTGCATGCCATCTTGTCATGGTTTCAAAACAAGACTTTTAACGTATTTATTTGATTTTGTGCTTGGAATGCCGACAGAGACACTTTTAGTTTTAAATGTTTCTAGGTTGGTTGTGGTTGTTGCTTTAGATGTTGTTGTTTTTTTGCACAACCCTAGTTAGAGCATTATTGAATGCTGATGCACGGTGATGGTTAAGTCATTTGACTATGAACCTGAAACTTTCTAGTTTATGAATTCATCAGTCACCATATGTTTATACACCTGTTACACTGAAGAGGGTGCTCTACACATGTAAAAGTCCTTGAACAAACGAGTCTGCACACAATTCTTTCTCTTAAAATAAAGAACACTTTTGTAACTCTTATTTTTGTACTCATTTGACTGCATGGATCTCTGCAAATGCAATATGCTTTTGCCCTTACGCCCTTTCGCCATCTCTCAGCTTTTCTGAAATCCTTGATTTGAACTCTGGGGAACCGAATATTGGTCTATTTACAGAGTTATTCCGTAATTATGAAAAAAAAGAAAGAAAGTGAAGTGTTTTGAACACTTACAAAGGCATTATTTATTATGTTTTACAAGTAGGAGCACATAGTAAGAATTGAACGTGAATTGATTATGAGTCATCTCAGTTTGAAAAGTGAGAGATTCAGCACTTGGTAAGATTTAACATCTGCAGCAAAGGAGAAACATTATTATTCAATGCTTTAATAGTTTTGACACTTTTCTCAAATAACCAATATTGCCTGACAGGAATAGATATGATGTTGCCCTCTGCACAAAGCATAATGTTACCTCTTGAGAACAGTAAATATATATATGTTCCGCTGTTTATTTCATGCTTCTGATTGAGCTTCTGTAACTACTGACAAACCTGTACATTATATATTGCAGAGATGAACCTGGAACAGATGGTAGAAAAATGTTTAACACAATAGGTTTACTAACACAATGTTGCTGTTAAATTCTCTATTATCTTTTCTGTGGGAAGATCTATGGTATTTTCTTGGCCCATTATCTGTGTGGGGGAGTCATCACTTTTTGGATGACAGAACATATGATGTCATTCTTCTCCTTATCCCAAGGCCATTATGAGTGCACCTCACACTTTCATTTCACAGGTTTGATCTACCACTGCTGTTTTCCAACTCAGAATGTCTTAAACCCAAATCCCAGTGCTTTGTTCCATACTTCTGGCATTCCTTGCTTGATGGTGCAGATCCTGGCCCATCCATTCTGTCAGGTTTCCAAGTGATGAAACCCATTCAAAACAGAAATGTGCAAAGTCCATCTTCGAAAGCAAATTTCTTTTATTTAGGTAGACATCAAATTGGCAAAGTCTGTTGTAATTCCGGATCTGACACAAACTGGAATTACACCACATAATATTGTAAGTTAGAAAAATCCTTCAAAAGTCACATTCTCCAATGAACACTCAATCCACATTGCCCGGTGTCTTCAAACTCTAGCTTCTGTTCTCAGCAGGAACAGCCTCTGTTGCCATGGGAAAGAAGATCACTTAGCCAAAACAATCCTCACTATCTATTTGCTCCTTCCCCACATCTTAAGAATGTGGCGAGCCCCAAAAAACCCCACTTACATAGTAAGGAGAAAGAAAAAGGAAGAAATGAGTATAATAGAGAGCTAAATAAAATGGCTACACATGGGTCAAATTTGGGCTTGAAACATTCACTGCCTAGAAATCAACTGGCATCATCTGGAAGCCAGAGGATACAATAGGTTAATTTGGTTTATCGCACACCAATTCCACCCGGAGAATACTTATGTATCTATCTTCTTAAAACATGTAATGAAACATCATCTACAGAACAAAATGTCCTAACTTGCATTTGCATGGCAATCCTGAATTATTATGTGAGGTTGCCAGGGATGAGTGGATGAAGAACAGGTTGTAATCTGAAAGTGGCATTAGCTTCTCATCAACAGCAAATTTAGTTTATATCCCATTTGTTCCTCAGCTTCTGAAAAAAAATAGTGTGCCTCTGTTACAGCTTCTGCAGATCAGGAAAAAAAATATTATCTGCTGCCAGTTTTGCTAGAATTCTACAGAGATGCAGATGTATAGTAGCTGGTCAGCAGAAAAGTAAAAAAAAAAATACTACACACAGTATCTAATAAATGATCAATATCTGTGGCATATCTTTTTTAAATGAAATCCTTAGCTAGGTAACTGATGCACTACAGTATTGTTTCATGTGAGATGGGATTTTCCATTGCTAAAATAAGGGCTATTTTGTGCATTTATATTCAATTTTACAACTAAGGATTAAGGATACCATGGAAGTTAAACATTGGTATAATGTTATAAATACCTTTGGAAGTGTCTATACCATTTAATGGCTTTGTACTATCCACATCTTGAGGAGATCATGGATAACATCGCTGCTTCTTCAGAGAAATAGGTGATAGTGGATGACACAGCTCTGTGTGTCTTTCTTGATTTGGAAGTCCCAGACCTCAACTATACAATACAATACAATACAATAGTAGAGTTGGAAGGGATCTTGGAGGTCTTCTAGTCCAACCCCCTGCCTAGGCAGGAAACCCTATACCGTTTCAGACAGATGGCTATCCAACATCTTCTTAAAGACTTCCAGTGTTGGGGCATTCACAACTTCTGGAGGCAAGCTGTTTCACTGATTAATTGTTCTAACTGTCAGGAAATTTCTCCTCAGTTCTAAGTTGCTTCTCTCCTTGATTAGTTTCCACCCATTGCTTCTTGTTCTACCTTTGGGTGCCTTGGAGAATAGTTTGACTCCCTCTTCTTTGTGGCAACCCCTGAGATATTGGAACAATGCTATCATGTCTCCCCTAGTCCTTCTTTCTCTTAAGCTAGACCTTCCTTTACCCTGAAGCTGAGAAGGAAGCTGAGAAGGCCATCTACAATAAGCCAAACAAAAATATTACCTACTTTTGCATAAAATTAGAACAGCACCTGGAAACTCTCAACTCTACAAAAAATTTGATTGAACCCCATGCACTGAACAAAATTTCACACAACAATGCCACCATTGCAAAGGGTGCCAGGTAAACAAGAACTGCTGAATTAAAAAGAATCAGCCCATCTTAAGCGCCCCGTTTATGAACTTGGTATCAACAGAGCAAAAACGGTGCAAATGACATTTGTGTAAAAGAGTACGTGCGGAAAAAAAAATCTCAACAGGGCAAGAAAACATGTATTGTATTCAAACAATCTTTATCTTTCTGACAACCTAGTTCAGTTGGCAACGTCTAGAAGATTTTGTTTGATTTTGGAAAAGTTTAGGGTCAGTTAATATTTGGACAGAAGACCATGTCAGCAATGGATTAAATTGGGAAATTTACACACACAAGCAGACACACACAAATCCTGGACAAAGCAGGGGTGAAATGCTCTGAAGTCTGCTACCGGTTCGGTTTGCTACCAGTTCACTTCTGCTACTGCACAGTGTTGAAAAAGGAGGATATCTCAATTTAACAGACTATTTAATACAATACAATACAATAGTAGAGTTGGAAGGGACCTTGGAGGTCTTCTAGTCCAACCCCCTGCCTAGGCAGGAAGCCCCATTACCGTTTCAGACAGATGGCTATCCAACATCTTCTTAAAGACTTCCAGTGTTGGGGCATTCACAACTTCTGGAGGCAAGCTGTTCCACTGATTAATTGTTCTAACTGTCAGGAAATTTCTCCTCAGTTCTAAGTTGCTTCTGTCCTTGATTACTTTCCACCCATTGCTTCTTGTTCTACCCTCAGGTGCCTTGGAGAATAGTTTGACCCCCTCTTCTTTGTGGCAACCTCTGAGGTATTGGAACACTGCTATCATGTCTCCCCTAGTCCTTCTTTCTCTTAAGCTAAACAAACCTAGTTCCTACAACCGTTCTTCATATGTTTTAGTCTCTAGTCCCCTAATCATCTTTGTTGCTCTTCTCTGCACTCTTTCTAGAGTCTCCACATCTTTTTTACATTGTGGCGACCAGAACTGAATGCAGTATTCCAAGTGTGGCCTTACCAAGGCATTATAAAGTAGTATTAACACTTCATGTGATCTTGATTCTATCCCTCTGTTTATGTAGCCTAGAACTGTGTTGGCTTTTTTGGCTCATTTTTAAATGGTTGTCCACTAGGACTCCAAGATCCCTTTCACAGTTACTACTACGGAGCAAGGTATCATCTATACTGTACCTGTGCATTCCGTTTTTGTTGCCTAAATGTAGAACCTTACTCTTTTCACCATTGAATTTCATTTTATTAGATAGTGCCCAACGTTCAAGTTTGTCAAGATCCTTCTGTATCTTAAGCCTATCTTCTGGAGTGTTGGCTATTCCTGTCAGTTTGGTGTCATCTACAACTGAAGAAGAACATACTCTGGCATTAAGAAGATATTAGTTAGGGAGTTTCTTAGCTACTAAAGGACATTGCCCATCCTTGGCTGGTGCTAAGAACGTTGGCTGAATATTTGCTATCGAAACTGCAGCTGGTGAAAGGGGTCTCTGCCATTCTGCTATTGCCTCCCATTATTGATTTCTTGAGCATTCTGATCAGCAAATCCATCCAGCGATGTAGGACAGTGTTGATTCTTCCACTTTCCCCTTGGGATGTAGAAAGTATAGAAGGTAATCTTGATGGACAGAGGGAAGATCCATTAATAAATGTAGCTTTGGGCCCCATGGTGTTTGTTTCTTTGTCTGGAATAATATATAGCAGTGATGGCTAATCTTTTTCTAAAGGTGTGCCAAAACTGTGTGCATGCACGCTATTCTGCACATGTGCATGCCCACCCACCTGCACATTCATGAGTGACCCCCCCTGCACATGCATGAGCGATGTGCAGGGAAGAATTTTCACCCTCCCCAGGCTCCGAAGGATTTCCTGAAGCCTGGGGAGGGCAAAAACGGCCTCCCACGGCCCTCTGGGCCATTTTTCTCCCTCCCCGGGTTTTAGAAAAGCCTCCGGAATCTAGAGAGGGTGAAAAAAAGGGCCCAACAAGTCAACTGGAAGTTCAGGAATGAACTTCCACTTGGGCCGTTGGGCCTGCTTTTTGCCCTCTCTAGGCTCTGGAGGCTTTCCTAAAGCCTGGGGAGAGTGAAAATGGTATCACCCGGCCCTCCAGAAGGCCAAAAATTACCTGTCTGGCATGTGCATGCATGCCGGAGCTGAGGGCTGCCAAGGGTTGCTATGCCAGCAAATATGGCTCCGTGTGCCACCTGTGGCACCTGTGACATAGGTTCGCCATCACAGCCTTATAGAACTGACATTGGGTGTTAGATACTTGCTTCACCTACAGTGGTTTCCACCAAGGTCCTCTGTTCCGGCGGGAACAGAGGTTTAATTCCATTGGTCAAAGGGTCTGACAGCTCCCTATAAAGGGGCTGCTGTCAGACTCAACCTTCGCTGGATTGTTCTTACTTGTTGTACTTTAATAAAGAGCTGTTGTTGCCTTTAGCCTTGTGTGCCTTTCCATTACCCGATCTAACACTGGGTAACTGGTGGTCATATCTATCACTAATGTAATTTCTACCTAAACAACAGATTCAGTTGCTTCCTGATTTCATATTACTGGGTACTTATATCAGCTTACTCTGGTAAGGATGTGAGCTACCCAAGATCAGAACCATTGTAAAGAGATGCCATTAGAAGAAGTACTTGGTTGAGAAAGATAGTACCACGATAGTTTTGGGATTTGGGACTTCAGTAAAAATAGCTAAAGAGCTAACATTCACGTTAACAATCTTGATGGAGCTAACATTTTCAACCAAAGAGCTGGAATGGTTTGCTTCTGAGGCTTGACCAGCTGTTGAAACACCAGATAAAAGTTTTTCTATCAAGGCAAGATACCTTTGATGAATCAATGCTATCATTTCCCTCCCTTAACTATTTTCCCTTATATATGGTGATAAACGGAATCTCTTAAGGGATAAGATAAATTGTGTCAGGCTTTCAAGATTCAGTTATTAAATTCTATATCAGGGGTGTCAAACTGAAGGCATGGGTCCCTGATCCAGCCTGAGGGGTGCTTAGATCTGACCCATGGGGCTGTCCTAGAAACAGCAAAGGACTGGCCCGTGGTGCCTCTGCCAGTGAAACTGGAGAGGCCCTCCCAGGCTCCATTTTCAGCTGTGATGGCCTCCTGCCTCCCTCTGCCAGTGAAAATGGAGCTTGGGGGAGCACACATGCCCTCCAAGCTCCATTTTCATTGGCACAGGGTGGCAGGAGGCCGTCACAGCGAAAATGGAGCTCTGGAGCCCGTTTTCGCTGACAGAGCACTTGGGTCACCACAGATGCCTACGACATGAACGATCTCAAGCTGGCCACATCTACCCCGGCCATGCCCACCCTGACCCCTGAGGTCAAACATAACCCTGATACAGCCTCAATGAAATTGAGTTTGACAACCCTGTTCTATATCAATGAAGAGAAAATTTGTTTGATAAACCTAGAGTTCATTGCAGGCCTCAGATCACATATGGTATGGTACCTATTGAGTATTTCTGCATACAAAAAATGCACACTGATGGCTTGTTTTCTGGGTCTCAGTAATATTGCATGAGAAAACATTCATAACCTCTAATTCTGCTGTACCAGGTGTCAGATATGAAGTTCTGGAACAATCTCAAAAGCAATAGAGCAGTCATGAGATGCGCAAAGTATTTTGGAAGGCTATTAAATACTTCAAAGTCACCTGATTTGATTTGATTCATTTCTTAAAATGTTATTTTGGTAAATGAATCTGCTTTGATCAAATGATTGAACTGAAACTGTGTCAGATCAAAATATCCCTTTGAATCTATACATAACTGTGAGTCCAGAATTTCCAAGGGATCTCTATATGAGATTAAATGAGCTAGTCATTTGCATTCAGAGAAATGAGTGATGAGCAGTTTTCTCCAAAGATTCACCTTGATATCTTCCTAGTCACTCTTCCAGCTAATAGTATCCCAGTATGTCTTCAGCCATTTCAATAGGAAGTGGGAAAGTGTCTGTAGTTCAAGAAAAGAAGGTACAATTCTACACTCTACATCCAGTCTTGAATAAATATGTGCCAAACCTGCCATGATTTAGTTCAAATTTAAAATGTGAGACTAGGGGGATGGATGATTTCTGTTTTCAATTTGCAGCTTAACAATTGAGAACACATCATTTCAATTGGCCTGGTCTGAGATTCAGTTAAACATTTCTATTGACTATACTAGGGAAGCAGTTCTCCAAACTGCTTAGAAAATTAACAACCGGTTCTCCTGATTAGGTACAAACCAACTGAACCCCACCACTGCATGTTGTTCAATGTAAAGAAAAAGGACATATAAGGTAATTATTGGTGGAGAATTAACTTAATAGAAAAGTCCAAAATTGTGTTTGATAGAACAAATTAAAGCTCAGTTTCAGACCTCTTGGACCATACTACATATTATATTAGGCATTGGTGTGTGTGTGTCTCTCTCTCTCTCTCTCTCTGTGTGTGTGTGTGTGCATGCATGTATCAGAGGTGGGTTCCTGCCAGTTCTAACCTCTTCTATAGAAGAGGTTCCACAAATCTACAGTGCCGTTTAGAACTGGTTCCAGCTCCTTCCCACCGCCCGTCCGTACATCATCAAGATGAGGAGCGAGAGGAGGAATTCTGGGAGTTGAAGTCCACAAGTCTTAAAGCTGTCAAATTTGAATACCCCTGGGTTTTTTTCTAAAGGGTTAGGGGTGCAAGGGTCTTGTAACTTGACAGCTTTAAGACTTGCACACTTCAATGCCAGAGTTCCTGAGCCAACATGACTGGAGGAGGAATTCTGGGAGTTGAAGTCCACAAGTCTTAAAGCTGTCAAGTTTGAATACCCCTGGGTTTTTTTCTAAAGGGTTAGGGGTGCAAGGGTCTTGTAACTTGACAGCTTTAAGACTTGCACACTTCAATGCCAGAGTTCCTGAGCCAACATGACTGGAGGAGGAATTCTGGGAGTTGAAGTCCACAAGTCTTAAAGCTGTCAAGTTTGAATACCCCTGGGTTTTTTTCTAAAGGGTTAGGGGTGCAAGGGTCTTGTAACTTGACAGCTTTAAGACTTGCACACTTCAATGCCAGAGTTCCTGAGCCAACATGACTGGAGGAGGAATTCTGGGAGTTGAAGTCCACAAGTCTTAAAGCTGTCAAGTTTGAACACCCATGTTTTTTTTTTCCTAAGGGGTTAGGGGTGCAAGGATCTTGTAACTTGACAGCTTTAAGACTTGGGGGCTTCAAATACCACAGTTTCTGAGCCAACATTTTGGTTGCTAAGCAAGAGTGTTGTTAAGTGAGTTTCACCACATTTTACAAATTGGCCACGTCCGCCCAGTCATATGACTGCCAAGCCACTCCCACTCAGCCACATGGCCAGCAAGCCAATCCCACCTGGTTACATGGCCGGCAAGCCACTCCCACAAAGCAGGCCACACCTACAGAAGAGGTTCTAAAAAAATTTGAAACCCACCACTGGTATGTATGTCTCTGGACAACCTGTTAGGAAAGTTGATGCACAAAGAATCTTTCAATAAGGCCAGCACACTGAAATGGATGAGTGCTATAAATATACCTTTCCAACTTAAACATAGGAACATTTAGAAATGCCCAAGAATCTCAAGAGGATACTTATTCAAACAAGATATCTGCCGTTAGATACAGTGATCAAACATGGAAGGTTAAACCAATTTTCCTAGCATGAATGTACATATATTTGTAAGGCTCCAGAGATTAAGGAAATAGCACATATATTATTTGAATGCCAGGGGCATAGTAAGTAAGAGATCAATACTCTGAGCCACACATTAGAAGAATGGTCCATTGGGATCCCTAGGTTAGAACCAAATATATATATAGTTAGAACCAAATAAATATATAAAAATATATACCTTATAAATCATATAAGGATTCCTTCCTTGGACAAGGGGTTGGATTAGAAGACCTTCAAGGTTCCTTTCAGTTTTATGATTCCAAAGAGAAAAGCAGGATAATGAATTTGTACCTGCTGTAAAGAAGATATTTAATATTTTTTTCTTTCTTTCTTTGAATTGTTTTCTGCTTTTCTCCCTTTTTTTCTTTTCTCTCTTTTCTTTATCTATTCCTCTACTTGTTTTTATTCTACGTAAAAATTCTATCTATCTATCTATCTATCTATCTATCTATCTATCTATCTATCTATCATCTATCCATCCATCCATCCATCCATCCATCCATCCATCCACACACACACACACACACACACACACACCCCTCAGTGGTGAAATTCAATTTTTTTAAAATTACTGGTTCTGTAGGTGTAGCTTGGTGGGCATGGCAGTGGGTGGGCATAGATAGATAGATAGATAGATAGATAGATAGATAGATAGATAGATAGATAGATAGATAGATAGGTAGGTAGGTAGGTAGGTAGGTAGGTAGGTAGGTAGGTAGGTAGGTAGGTAGGTAGGTAGGGGTAGAGGCAGAGGTAGAGGTAGATATCTCTCTCTGTTTGCATATCCATTTCAATTCAGAACTGCATACCAGGGTCTGATTGGGGTAAACTGTGGAGTTGATAAAGAAATATGAATTTCATTTTTATCTATCTTTCAGTCTCTTTTGTTACATTTCATCCTATTAATATTTTGTAGCTTGATGTGACTTCATAGCTAGTTAATACAACAATATAATTTTTGTTATTGTTACAATGACTTTTATTATTAATAATGTCATATCATGTTGGTCCTAACCCCTACACTGAATACTATGACTTGACAGGCTGTGCTTTATAGACTCCAAGCTATGAGTGTATGAAAATAACAATAATTTAAAAATGATGCAGCTCAGTAGGTTACAGATACTGTGAAGACGTGTTGCTCTACGAAGTAGGAAAATACATCTGGCAGGGCATCTGGCTGAAGCACATTTTGAACATAAGGTTTGAGATGTCCCTGGGAATCATGAGTATGTTTTAATAACCATAGCTTTCTAGTGTATTTTCTGCTGCTTGGTTGCAGCCGAGTAGATCTTTGCTTTGACAAAAGAGGAAGGGAGGGGAAAAAGAATCTGCATCCTGATAAGCTGTATTTATTTCTAGTAATCCATATTCAATAATTGTCAGAAATTATCCCTCCTACACAAAATCCCCAGTATTTAGCTTCAAAGATTTCCAATGAATGAAATTAAAGCTATGTAATTCAGTTTCTCTTCTACCGAATTAACAAAAGCTGCATCACATTTTCTTAGCAATATGGAAGCTGTTTGCCATTGACATCTTCTGTTATTTTTTTAAAACCCAATTTAACCTAAAATCCTGGAGTCCTCAATTGATATCCATTTTACTGCTAATCTGGGCTGATGGTGCTCAGCTTCTAAGATCTGGCAGAATTAGCTAGATGATGTAGCTTCATTAGCAAAATAGGTAAAAGTTCCCCTTGCACATATGTGCTAGTCGTTCCTGACTCTAGGGGGAGGTGCTCATCTCTGTTTCAAAGCCAAAGAACCAGTGTTGTCTGAAGATGTCTTTGTGGTCATGTGGGCAGCATGACTAAATGCCAAAGGTGCACGGAACGTTGTTACCTTCCCACCAAAGGTGGTTCTTATTTTTCTATTTGCATTTTTACATGCTTTCAAATTGCTAGGTTGGCAGAAGCTGGGACACATAACGGGAGCCCACTCCATTACGCGGCGCTAGGGATTCGAACGCCCAAACTGCCGACCTTTTCTGATCGACAAGCTCAGCATCTTAGCCACCGAGCCACCCCGTCCCTCATTATTAGCAAAATAAGCATATCAAATTTAAACAACAACATCCCCCAGCAAAAAATATCCTACCAACCCTTCTCCCCCCCCAAGCATTAATTACAGCCCTTGTCATTCCTATAGAGTCACAAACAATGTTGAATCTCATCAGCAACACATCCTGCCAAGTGCCAGCAGCATTAAATGGAGGAGAGGCCATTATGATTCTCATAACCCAGATGTTTTCATGACTTTTGTTGATGAGAAAGACATATTGGTAGAGAGGAAATGCACAGGAAATGGAAGGCAATCTGATTTTTAGCACAATTCCAAAAACATATGCTCATTTATGTCCAGAAACATATGAATATGATTTTGGTTGGAATTTTTTTGAAGGCTATCAGTTCCTTTCCATTATTGACCTTGTTTCCTGAAAGGAGACTTTTACATATATTACATTTATTTTGTGAAGCAGGCTGGGCAGTGAGTTACATAAAGCCACCCAGAGCAAATAATGGCCCAACAATAGTTTGAGATGTAACTCTTTAGAACTGGGTAGCAAATATTATCTTATGCATTTGTTTGATACTGGGGAGTACAGAATGGAAAAAGAAGAAGAAGAGGAGAATATAGATGTTTATCATTTTATGTATTATTTTCTTTTCTCCCAGGTTAAAAGGAGGAGCCTATAAGTCCCTGACCCTCCTTTTTTTTTAAACATCCACAATACCACAATTAAATAGGAGATAGGCTAGCTCTATGATGGCAAACCTATGGCATGTGTGCCACAGGTGGCACACAAAGCTATTTCTGAGTGCACACAAGGCATTGCCTTGTCAGCTCCAACATGCATGCAAGCACTGGCCAGCTGATTTTTCACTCTCTGGAGGGGTGCCACCTGAAGCCTCCAGAGGGCATCTGGAGGGCGGAGGAGGCTGTTTTCTCCCTCCCCAGGCTCCAAGAAAGCCATGCATGCATGTGTGGGGCATGGCAGGAGGGCATTAAATTATGGGGATGGGCATGCGAGTGAGCGCGGCAGTGGCATGGGTGTGCTTTTGGCACCCAAGGTGAAAAAGTTTTGCCATCACTGGGCTAGCTCAAGGTCCCTCATAAATTATACAAGCTACGTTTCAGTATGTTCTCAAACGTATTTATTGCCCTGTAATAATCATTAGAGAATGAAGATAGAATTGAATTGTTGTCTTATTTCAATTAGAATCTGTGCATACTGTGCTTAAAAACATTACGTTCTTTTGTTAAGATTAAGTTATGATAGGCTTCCCCAACATATATTAAGACAATTCCCAGGCTACCTAGACTGAACCAAATGATCCAATCTCCCCAATTAAAGTGGTCCCATGTTTCTCTAGGAGAGAATCACTCACTATTCACTATAAAGAGGAACCATGCTTGTAGTGGGTTACCTTCAGAAATATGTCACTGTTCCCATCTTGTGATAACTTTCAGTTCAATACTGAGTATACTAGAAATGCAATAAAACTTTGGAAGGAATTATGAACCCTGGAAATGATCTATGACAACTTGCTATGGCCAAATCATCACAGCCAAATTGCCACAGCCAACTCACCATGAGTCAATCACCACGGCTGACTCACTGTGGAACAATTCTCTATGGGACAATCATTACACTAATACCAAAGCAACAGTGGAACAGAGTCATTCAAGAAAGGATGAAAAAGGAGGGGCAAAATGACTGACAAAAATTAAAATAATTAAATTGAATTGTTGAATTATTTCATGGGGAGTTGTCCCCTGGAGAGTTGCCTGGGGCAGATGGCCATGGTGAGTTGGCCATAGTGAATTGGCTATGACAAGTTGGCCATGGTGAATTGGCTGTGACAAGTTGTCGCATTCCACCCTGGGAATGATATTACTCTTTCTATCATTTTTATCAAACTGAATGACCAGATCTGAGAATGACTCTTCATTCTCAGCTAATTCAATCACTACTGAAGCAGAACTGCTATGTTTGACTTACAAAGATTCAGGTGACGAGATGGTTGCAAAGATGTAGAATTAGTTATATTTCTTAACTCTCACCTAGTGGTTGTTTGAGTTCTTGCAGCTCCGATATGGTAGCCCTAGAACAGGGGTCGGCAAACTTAAACACTCAAAGAACCATTTGGACCCGTTTCCCACAGAAAAGAAAATACCGAGAGCCACAAAGGTCCTAACTGGAAGCCCCCTGTTCAATCCTGGAGCTGTCCGGAAGTTCAGTTCCCCCACCATAGAGTCTCCTCCTAGCACGACATACTTTTTCCTCTACCTGTCATAACCGAAAGCCCTATCAATTGTGGAGACAACTGGAAAACCCTCCCCTTGCCATAGAGTCTTCTTTTAGCGCACTCTGCTTCTCTCTCCCTCCCCCCATCGGAAGCTCCTCTCAAAATTGTGGCGCCGACCAGTGACGGAGCCGCAGCAGAGGGAGGAAAGAGCCACATGCGGCTCCAGAGCTGCAGTTTGTTGACCCCCTGCCCTAGAATAATCATCTGGCAAATTGAAATCTTTAGTTCAAGGGTAGTATGTTTCTGATGAGGAATATGTAGGGTTGCTTGAAACATTTTGGAAGGGTTGAAGCCAAGTTTTCTATGCTTTTAGTAACTGAACAAATAATAATTCTGCTTGTTTTCTTGCCTAACAATTTTCCTATGTGCCTGGTTTCCTCTAAATGAACTTTGCCTAATTATCAAATCTCACATGGCATATTATTCAACAGTAATACATGCATGTATGCAATTTTTTCAGTAGTGTGATGTACAATGATTACCAGAAAAAAAAGTTATATTGTATACGAAATGATTATGATTTCAGCCCTAAGATATACATTATCTCTATTTAATACAGTAAGGTATATATTCAGATTCCATGCATTGCAACTGTTACGCAGATATATAATGACAGTCTATCTTTGCAATCACTATTTCATAGTTCTCATCTATCCAACTGGAGTACAGAAGAATATAACTAATCAATTGTTCATCAAACTGTTCTAAAGTGTTAAGAATCATCAAGTGCAAATATCTGACTAGAATTAGATACGTACATTTTGCCTACATGGTCAGGCTGAAGAGTCAATCTGTTTATATCTGTTTATATCTGAATTATCTTTGTCTTTGCAGTAAACATGATTTTTCCATTTTATAGACAGATAGGAGAGAGAGAGAGAGAGAGAGAGAGAGAGAGAGAGAGAGAGAGAGAGAGAGAGAGAGAGAGAGAGAGAGAGAGAGAGAGAGAGGGAGAATATAAGCAAGTCAGAGTTGAACTGTTAAGTCCTTGATGCTCTCTGAACTTGGTTGTTTGCTTGTAGACATTTCATTACCTGACTTGGTAACATCATCATTGTTCGTGAGTGTTTCTCCAGTGATGGGTTGCTAGCCTGTTTATACTGGTTTGCTCTTGCTCACGCACATGTGCGCAACACTTCTGCGCATGCACAGAAGCATCCGGGTAGGTGGATGGAGCCTCCCACCACCGCCACTACTGGTTTGGCTGAACCGGGAGCAACCCACCTCTGGTTTGCTCCCTGTTTATATACAGTAATCTGCCCTTCCAGTGCAGTGGTGGTCTTCTCCTTGGTAGTTTCTTGATTAGGATACTGTTTTCTGCTTCATTATTTGTCTGCTGTTAATCTCTGCTTATCTGCGTGTTAGCTGCTGAAAAACACATGTTCTGGACTTTTTGTTTCCTACTTAGCTTTTTTATTTTGAATAGTATGTAAGTATGGTTCATCTCGATGTGTCTATTGATGGTTGAATTTTCTGAATGACAGGCTTCCAGGAATTTTCTGCATTTGTGGATTTACCTTGGTCTAGAATGCTCACAGTTTCCCAGTTGAAATTATGGTTGAATCTGTCCATGTATTGTGAAACTAAGACATTTTCATCATTTCTTCTGACTGTTAATTACTATTCATGGATGTTCTTTGCTAGTCTTTTTTTTTTTAAAACAAAGTTTTATTGGTTTTTTAAAAAAATTACAGGGAAAAAGGTAATGGAAAGGTTACAAATTTTGGCAGTTGCGATGTGCGGTAGGTGCCCCCTCCCTCCATACTCATAGTATACATTTACACAAATTTCATTAATAAGTAGTAACATATAGTCAGCATATGAATTCAGTTAATAATTTCGATCAGTTTATGTCAGGTAGATTTTCTTATTCATTTTTGTGATCTGAGCTTTCTCGTTATTGCCCCATCTCCCCCCGCCGACAGAGCTCCGGCCCCTCCCGTGTCCTGCATGTCTGTTGTATGATCATCTGGTTTTTCTAGGAGTGCTTTATTTTTTTCCATAAAGGCCTGCGCCTCTATGGGTGTATTAATTCTAACTCTTCTCTCCTCCCAGAATATTAGCATACCTTCAGGCATCAGCCATCTGAACCACACCCCCTTCTGGTATAATTTATTCGCTAATTGCGAATAGCTTTTTCTTTTTTCCCTCACTTTCTTGGGGATCTGTTTCAGAATGGTTATTTCCCTGTCTTGGTATGTCAAAGCTTGCCCCCTTTGTGCGCTCAGAATTTCATCTCTTGTGCTTTTTCTGAGAAATTTAATGTGTACCTCCCTGGGTAAGTTATGTGTTCTAGCATAAGCTGAGTTCACTCTATAAACCAAATCTATTTCCCACCCCATCTGTTGTTTCTCTTTCTGGATGTATTCAGCCAAAATACTTGTTATAATGTCCCTTATATTTTCGTCATCTGCCTCTAACACGTTTTGAAATCTGAGGTAAAAGGACAGTCTCTCAAATTCTATTTTCATATGTTGGGTATCAAGTTCTTTGTTCCCCTTCTGCACCCCTTCCATCCCCTCCCTCATCTCAGCCGTCCCCCCCTCCAAAAGATCCAGTCTCTGTGAGTTTTTGTTAATTTGGGCCTGGTTCTCTTTAATTTCTTCTTTCATCTCCTTTAGTTATTTTTTTATTTCCTCTTGTCCCTGTAAAAGTTGCTGAAACATTTGTTGAAACTCCGTCTCTGTAGTTTTAGGTTGCATCAAAGCTGTTATTGTTGATTGTGTACTAGGACTAGATGTTGCAGATGTCGGGGCAGAGGCAGCAAAGCCAGGCTTTCCAGGGGGTGGTTTTTTAGGAGACATTGTTTGTAGAATAGAGAATTCAGTCAGTACAGGGAGTGATCAGTCAGAGAGGTAGAACAGCCAAGGGAGTCCAGGAGACAGAAGGTCCAGGCAGTAGAGGATTTTTCTAATCACCCTGGCAATAGAGTAAAGTTTTTCACTCCAGGGAGTTCAAAAAGTAGCAATCAACAAGAGATTTGTCTGAGTAGCACGGAGACAAAGACCGGAAGCCTGAAGTTTTAAAGGTGGAGTCAGGTTTCACAGTTCAGAAAGACAACTGAAGTGTGCCATCTTGCCCTGCCAGCTTCGGGTTTAGAGGCATAATAAAGTTTTCAAAGTTCCCAAAGTTTCCAGATCATCATTATGTTATGGAGTTAAATCCGAAAATTCACTTTTAGTAAGGGTGTGACATCATTGGTTGGCTCTCCCCCTCCTCCTTCCCCTGGGGCTGAGAGCAAAATTGTTTCCAGCCGCCTGTCCGAGGGGGGGGAAATCCCCCTCCCTCCAGCCGCGCCTCTCCAAGTCAAGCCGAAAGAAGAAAATTTAAACTGCTGACAGTTTCTCCAACTTGGTAAAGGGAATGGAAGGGAGTTTTTGCCTCACCGCACCGCAGCCGCATCCTTCTGCTCGCTTATTCTCCACACAGCCTCACAGCGAAGACGCCGGAGCGTCTCTCCATCATGCTCCCCAGTGCCTGGAGCGAGGCGGGGGGGCCCCCACTGGCCGCCGCCGATCCCGGGGATCCTCCGCGGTGCCGCCCCTCCGGCATGAGCCTCTACAGGGCGTCCTGTGCCCCCCAAGGAGTGGGGAGCCCACCGGGGAAGCGCGGGGCAAGCAAGGCTTGCCCGTCGCCGTCAGCCGCCGGAACCGGAAGCATCTTCTTTGCTAGTCTTTTGAATGTCTATCCTACATAGTAGCTGTTATAGTCCTTACACTGTACATTGTAGGTGGCATGTTGTTGTTTTTTTCTTCTTGGGCTACTGGATGTCTTGGTTTATGTAAAATGTTTTGTAGGGCATTTGTTTGTTATTATGGTGATGCTATATGATTGCAATCATCTGTTGGTTGTTTCTGAGACTTTTTTGATGAATGAGTAGTGTTATCTTTTTCATAACTTGTGTTCTTTGTGCCGCAGCACAAGGTTGAATAGTCAGAGTATGTTTTATTATTTTATTTATTTTGTTATGTCTTGTTTGTTATCTCAAACAAGTAACTCTGGGCAGGGAAAATCTAATTTTGTTGGAAGATGTTGTGTGGATGTCAGAAATAGGTTGCCTGTAAGGAAAAAAAAATCATAAAAATCCAACCAGAGCACTTGGGTGGGTAAGCATATATTTAATTTTAATAGCAGTTCATGGACATTTTGGTTGAAAGGTTGAAAAGGACTTGACCATTTATTAAGTGTGGCATAGGGTACAATAATCTTCAGAGCAAAGAAAGCAAATGGAATGGAAATTTAAAAGGCACCAAGGGAGATTATACACAAGAATAGCAAGCAATAGTCAAAGATTTGTGAATTGGTCTAAATCAGGGGTGTCAAACTGGTGGCCCGCAACCAGTTGCATCACATACAGGCCACGCCCACCCCAGTTCTGTGAAGGGGAAAAACATTATGATACGTCACGTCACGACAATGTGATACTCTGAGTTTGACACTCGTGGTCTAAATCAACTCCATGACAATAAGTTAATTACATCTCTCTCTCTTTCTCTTTCCCTCTCCCTCTCGCACGCAAACACACACACACATTTATAATTTCTTTTCCTATATATCTAACTTTTCTTAAATCCTGAAGATTTGATCACGTTAGCTCCAAAAATTTCAGGAAGTTCCTTCTTTTATGGGAAAATAAAACTATTCTTAAGGAAAGGATTAAAAGGGCAAATGATTAAAAATGGGAGAAAAGGCATTGACTGAACGGCATGTTTATTAGGTAAATCTGCAACTGGTTTCAAAACTACACATAGTATTCATCAGTGATTCTTCATCATTTTAGAGTGAGATATAAAGAAGGTCCTCTTCAATTTTTTTAAATTAATGACTGGAGGGAATGCTTATTAAATTTGCAAATAGCATCAAACTGAATGAGATATCAAATACTCTGGAAGTGTAGTGAAGTAGGTTTAAAATGACAGGATTTAATTTAATTGACAAATGCAGGTTTTTTTGTATTTGAAAAAAGTAATCAAAAGCACCACAATACAAGAAAAGTTTCCTGACTTGATAAGACATGGAAAAGAACTTGAACTGGAATTGATCATAAACTGAATAATAGTCAGCTGTGACTGCTTTAAAAGACAAATGTAATTTTTGGTTACATTATCAGAATTGTAGCTTAAAATCACAAGAACTAAAGTTTCACTAGATTTTGCATTGGTAACTCTCCATCTCTTTGTATTCAGTTCTAGGCATGATATTTCAGGAAGAATGCATACAAACTGGAACCAATGAAAAGAACATCACGACTAGGGATTATGTGATAGCCATGTTCCAATATCTAAGAGGCTGCCACAAAGAAGAGGGCATCAATGTATTCTCCAAAGCACCTGAAGGCAGAACAAGAAGCAATGGATGTAAACTAATCAAGGAGGATCAACCTAGAAATGTCCTGACAGTCAGAATAATTAATCAGTGGAAAGACTTGCTTCCAGAACTTGTGAGTGTTCCAACACTGGAGGAGGTTTTTAAGAAGAGGATGAATAATCATTTGTTTGAAATGGTATAGAGTTTCCTGCTTGAGTAGGGGGTTGAACTAAAAGAATTCCAAGGTCTCTTCCAACTCTGTCATTCTGTTACCCTCTATACTTCCAGCATGTAACAGAAAGAACAATACTCTTAAACTGTAGCAACCCAGAATACAGTTGAATAATAGGAAGAGCATCATAAAAAACAGTTTGGAGTTTCCCAAGTGAAATGACTCATTTCCTTTCCCTGCATGTCTTTAAGCACAGGGAAGCAAGCTCTCAGTCAGCATACTTTAAATTAGGTGAACAGGATTAGATTTTATGCCCCCTTCCAATTCTACAATTGAATTAATACATTGTTGCTAATGATTTTTGTTTAAAAGTTACAACTTTCTCGTATGTATGTATGTATGTATATATGTATGTATCAGTGGTGGGTTCCAGATCCCGTTGCAACTGGTACGGTGCAACGGGGCTGGGTATCCACCACATGAATGTGTGCAGCATGCGTGCAGTGCGTGCATGTGTACTTACGGCCTGCGATGCTCTGTGATGCTCCAGCTGCTCAGCGGAGCATCGCACAGGTGCCGTACGCTCCGTGCAAGTGCGTAGAAGCCCCAATCAACTCAAATACTGGTAAGGAGAACGGGCGGGTGGACGGGCCCTCCAGAGAACCATACCAGAATGGTACCTGGTGCTCCCAGCCTGGTTCAGCCTAACCGGTAGTGAAATTCAGGCCTGGGTTGCAGAACCAGCAGTGTTGTGTGCATGTTGCAAACTGGCAGCAACCCACCCCTGACATACATACATACATTGGTACATAGAAAGACTAATGGTATATTAGTGGTGTATGTATGTATGTATGTATGTATGTATGTATGTATGTATGTATGTATGTATGTATGTATGTATAATAGGCTTAGTGGCTAAGACATCTGCCTAATATGTAATACAGCCCAGGTTCAAATCCCAGTAAGGGTATGGCTAGCTGATGAGAGCTAAATAGCTTGAAATACATCTATTCTAGTCTCCCTTTATTTATTTATCAGCACAAATACAACACAAACATAGCAAAGGCAACATTAAAAATAAAAATATGGTTTTCTGCCTGGATGGTCTTCTGTAATGAGCCGAAGGACAGAAAGGGGGAGTAGTGAGCTCCCTCCCATATTTGGGCATACCAGGGGTTGTAACACAAATGCATACCTATTTCCCTGGCTCAGCTGATAAAGAGGACAGCCTGTGGCTTAGTGGCTAAGACATCTGCCTAATATGTAATACAACCCAGGTTCAAATCCCAGTAAGGGTATGACTAGCTGATGAGATCTAAATAGCTTGAAATAGATCTATACTAGTCTACCTTTATTTATTTATCAGCACAAATACACACACACACACACTATATATATATATATATATATATATATATATATATATATATATATATATATATATATATATATATATATATATATATATATGTGTGTGTGTGTGTGTGTGTGTGTGTGTGTGTGTGTGTGTGTGTGTGTGTGTGTGTGTGTGTGTGTGTGTGTGTGTGTGTGTAAAATATGCATTTCTGTCAGATTTGTTTATACATACTTTTTTTATACTCCTCCATTTTCATATGGATTTTTTTAAATCTCAAATGAATAAGGAAGCTGAACGAAACAGCTGAATGTAAGAATAACTAATATGAACTGAAATTTTTATTAATTTATTCTCACTAGAAGATTTTGCAAACAACCTCTGCTACCTCCCTCTTCCCCATGTAACTGTCATTTTAATGCACAAAACAAGAGGCAGATATCCATCTAAGATTATATGCTTAGTCTCTTAAATAGGAAGACATCTAATCCAATAAAATTTCATTATGTATAATACCCACATGTAACAATTAAAATTCACTTGTATGAGTTCTTATTCCGCCCTTTCTGATATCGTACATCATTATTTTTTAAAAAAACTCTGTTTTTGTAACAGTTTTTTTAAAAATCTATTTTATTAGAATTCCTTCTGCTGCTGCTATCCTTCAAAACACTGTGAACTTTTCATTAAAAAGAAGTATCTCAGATTTTGCTTTGATCACCAATTTCTGGGTCACCAATTTATTTACAAACATTTTACTTCTGTTGTTATTTGGAAATGAAACCATGCATTCAACAACCAAGACAATATTGATTTACTACTCCAGCATAAAGTGGCTGCGACTTTCCAATTGGCAAATTGTTTCTGGTTCAGCACATGTGATCTTGAGCTGTCATCCCACCGTTTTTCTCCAGCATATAATCATGCCTTTTTCTTTGCCATTTGGAACATCAGCATCCAATGTGGGAGCAACAGCTTTCTTTCCTGTAGAAATGGTTAAAACTCCAGCTGTAAGTCCCTCCATAAACAAAGGCTTAATTAATCAGTGAATCACCGAAAGTTGTCTGGGAACCTTGTGTGGGATAGTATTTATTTATACTGACATCTTATAAAGTGTTTGCATAGATGGATCAGATTTGGCAGGTAAATAAAAATGAGGTTTGCCATGGCAACCAGCATTTAAGAAAAGAGGCTTTGTTTAGAATACAATAGCAGAGTTGGAAGGGACCTTGGATGTCTTCTAGTCCAACCTCCCTGCTTAGGCAGGAAACCCTACACCACTTCAGACAAATGGTTATCCAACATCTTCTTTAAAACTTCCAGTGTTGGAGCATTCACAACTTCTGCTCCTCCTCCTCCTCCTCCTCCTCCTCCTCCTCCTCCTCCTCCTCCTCCTCCTCCTCCTCCTCCTCCTCCTCCTCCTCCTCCTCTGGTCTCAGAGGAAGTCCCACTTTAAAACTCCATCTTGCAGTGTTTGAAGACTTGGCAATTGGGAGTACATTGGCTGTTGAGCTCATGTCAGAAATGCAATAGTATTGTACGTTGAGTTTGCATTTTGTGGACATGCATGCATTTTCTCTTTTCAGCTCAGTGTTTAATTATTTTTAAAAGTTTAAACAGCCCAGAGTTGTTTTAGAGTTGGGCATTCTCTAAATTCAATTCATTAATTAATTAATATTTCCTTTTCCACACACTATCTAATATGAATATAACTATCCAGGCTCCCAGGCCCCGTGAAGTCCTTGAATTCTCCTAGAAAATATTTCACTTATCTCTAAAAGGTTTGGAAACAACAAATTATCAAGAAAGAAAACACAATGGATATATCTCCTGTACTGTAATCCACATAAATGTGCCTGCATTTTTTCATATATTAAATAATGTCATAGGCCATGGGTGAACACAATAAAACGATAATGATATCTATTTGATAGATTTCATGGGTCTTTTGTGAAAACGAAGCCTTGTAATTTACTGATGCTAAGTATTATTCTAACTATTATTCTTGTGCTGGTGCTGGTTAATAATACAAATTGTTGCAGAGTTGCATTATTTATAGTCACTCCTGTGTCTAATTAGTGACTTTTTGTTTCCCAACCCCATGTTTAAGGGGCAATTGTGTGGCTATATTTGTCGTCATCACAATTAAGTGGTACTCTTATGATTCAGGCAGCTCTGCAGTTGTAGGTGTTTTGAAAGAACAAGCAGTCACTTTTCAAGATTGTGTGGGAATCATATCCACCTTCTTTGTTCATTACATAGCCTTTGTCACCCAAATGCATACAAAGAACTTTGTGCTACAGTAGGTCCTACCTAACTCCCACACCCTGGTTTTTTTTTTAAGGTAAAGAAGCTTTATCTTTGGTAGACCTCCTAAGTGATACAGTATTTGAATAAATTTAGTGCTTACATGCATGGCCATTCTTGTACAAAAATGCCATTCCCCCTCTTGCTTTTGTATCATGGCTTATTGCAGGGCTGTTGAACTTGTGGCCCACGGGCCAGATACATCGTGCCCACGCCCGGTTTAGGCAAAGGGGGGAAAAGTCCTGATACATTATGTGATGCCGCCATGATGCTGTGAGTTTGACACCCCTAACCTATTGTGTTATTTACTGCACCAGCCTCTGTCAGGTGTGTGTGTACGTGTGTGTGTGTGCCTGTGTGTATATTATTGCTTTATTTACTTCCAGAAACTTTCATTCAGTTTATAAAATTTGTAGCTGATCAAACATCAAATCACATTATGACTCTGAAGGAAAGAATGGAAGCCCGTGGTGTATTGTTGCACAAGTGTGCTCTCAGGTTCAGCTTATGGTCACTCATTAACACACTCACACTCCTGGCAAACTGCCACACTCAAATCACTTTCAACTGAATACTGATGCACAGATGGTTCTTTAAAAAAGGTGGAAACCCAGTGAATTTAAAATAGTGGCAAAGTTTTACTGATTATCAAGTATTTTCTGTTTGCTCTTACACATACTATCTCTCTCCCTCTCATCTACCCTTCCCCAACGTCCACAGCGAGGCTGCAAGGTACTAGCCAGAGGAATGGAAGGCACCAAGTCTGGGATCCAAAAATTACTGAAAGAGAGAGAGAGAGAGAGAGAGAGAGAGGGAGGGAGGGAGGGAGGGAGGGAGGGAGGGAGGGAGAGAGAGAGAGAGAGAGAGAGAGAGAGAGAGAGAGAGAGAGAGAGAGAGAGAGAGAGAGAGAGAGAGAAATACAGTAGATAGGTAGGGAGAGAGGGAGATTAGGTAGGTTGGTAGGTAAAGGGATAGAGAGAGAAAAATAGAGAGAAATAGGCAAGAGGCAATTGTTTTTTTTAAAAAAGTAGGTAGGTAGATAAAGGGATAGAGAGGGAGAGAAAGAGAAATAAATACAGTAGGTAGGTAGGGTGTGTATGAGAGAGTAGGTAGATAGGTACATAGGTCGATAGTAGAGGGGGGCAAGAGAAATACAGTAGGTAGGTAGGGAGAGAGAGAGAGTAAGTAGGTAGGTAGGTAGGTAGGTAGGTAGGTAGGGAGAGAGAGAGAGAGAGAGAGTAGGCAGGTAGGTAGGTAGGTAGGTAGGTAGGTAGGTAGGTAGGTAGGTAGGTAGGTAGGAGTTTCCAGGTATATTTATCCATGTGCTGGAGAAGGAAATCGCTGACAACCTATAGCACCTAAAACTTTGTTTCTGCTGGCACAGCACTTGACCAATGTAATTCTCATCAACCACACTAACTAAACAGCTTTCCGAAAGGGTGAAAAAAAGTTTTTGCACTCTGCAAACCTCCCAAAAACGGCCCATTTTTCGTGAAAATGGGACTGTTTTTTTTTTTAAAAAAGGCATGAATAGTCTTGGGGAGGTGGGGCTTGCAGAGTGCTTCTGGGGGATGGGGGGGTCAAAAATGAGCAAAAAATGGCCCACTTTTCATGAAAACGGGCCGGGTTTTTTAGTCAGAAAATTGCATGCATAGCCTTATAGGGGCTTATAGAGTGCTCCTGGGGGCTGGGAGAGCAAAATTGAGCAAAAAACAGCCTGTTTTTCACTCATTTATGCCTTCCCCAGCCCCCAGGAAATCTCTGAAAGCCTCCATAAGGGTATGCATGGCCAGTTTGGGTAGGGGGCGGGGCTTCAGGAGGCAAAAAATGCTGTATTCAGTGTATAAGACACACCCAGATTTCCAGCCTCTTTTTAGAGGAAAAAAATGTGCGTTTTATACTCCGAAAAATATGGTAGGTTAAGAACTCTTAATGCCTTTTTTGGCAATGTTATTGCAGTGGGCTCTTGTTTGAACCTGAACTTCCACCAGCATTCACCTATTTCATTTCCTGAAGCTCCTCAGTATACTTAGTTGCCTCCTTGGATCAGTGGGCAAGAAAAAGCTGTTCAGGAACAATCCTAGCAAGTGAATGAGGCACATGACTCAAGAACAACTGTGCAGACAGAACAACTTTCCAGGTTCATTAGAAATTCTCCAAGCACACTAGATAATCATATTGCCCATTAGGAATCTTGAATGGACCATCTTAACCAGTCCTCCCAATTCTGAGTAACCATCTGGATGAAACCTCATAGCCCTTATCAGCTGACATGATAACAATGAAGCCTTGCAAGTTTCAATGCCATAATGCCACAGTGACACTAGATTTCAATATTCTTATTTTAGGAAGCTTACAAGAATAATGGGAGTTTTGCTTTGGCTCCAGCTATCTCTGAGATTTTCTGTAAGTGTTCAGGGTGAGGCCGAAAAGAGATGCTAATCCTGGTTACAGATTAAATAAATCATTGCACGATCCAATTTAAGTTTTTGCCATAACTTCCATCAAGGAGTTCCAGTGATCTGCAGGGGTGAGTTCTGGCAATCACTACTGCTGGTTCACTCGTGGCTGTGCCACGCATGTACATGCTTGATGCATACTGTGCATGCATGCTCAATGCAATAAAAATTGCTCTGCGCATGTGCAGAAGCAAAAAACAAGATAGCGGCACCTATGGTGCTGCCTGGAGAACCGGTTCAGGGGAGTAGCAGGCCTGAGCTGTTGCTGGTTCCAGAAACCAAGGCCGACAAACCACTACTGGTTTGGCTAAACTGGTCCGAACTGGTAGGAACCACCACTGGTGATCTGTCTCAGAAAGCTACCCACAAGATTAACTGCATCCATTTGTGACTATTATTCAGTGATGTGAAAAACATATTTCCAGTAGTTAATAATGAAAGATTTTAAAAATTATCTACGCGCCACATTACAATTGTGCTTGGAAGCCAAGCCAGCAGGACATTTATGTATCCTTGCCATAACAAAAATCTAAATGTAAATCTTTATAACCTTTACACTTCCAAGGAATGATCCGCTATCGAAAAGTGCAATGTTTGGACCAATTTGGAATCCATTCCAATAAATATTGAAATATGTCATGCGTGAATTAGCAACAAAACCAAACCACCTAGGTAATGAACTTGGAAAACCTGCAGTCTCCTTCATCTCACAGCTTAATAGAAATCAGATATAGTGATGTTGTTGAGTTGTAAACTGGAAATTCAAGAACATAAAGCAGAGCTGTAAATTTCTTTTTCAACAGCATACTACCATCAGGGTAGTCAATAATAATTGTTTCCAGAAAATTGCTGTCTTTCTTCAGCTTCTGCTTAGGAAGTGATTTTATCTGAGTGTATTAGATTTTATTTGACACTGAGGAATTCAAACAAGTTATCCCAGATCTATAAAATGTAAAGGCGATATGTTACAAAAATGGTGGTTGGAAACTCTCTGTAAGTGAAGCCTCAACTGTACATTAACTACAAAAAGTGTTCTGGTTGTTTGTGTTTCTGGCCTTGTGTATGTCAGGTTCCGAAGGGTTAAGGAAAACAGCCAAACACAGAGACAGTTTGAAAATGTAGTTTATATCCTCCGGCACGAACTGACCAACAAAGCACTAAGGCAATGAATAAATTGTCAAAGCTGACATCCAGTGCTCCCCACCACCTTTTAAACTTTATTTGGTAGTTAGGCTAAACTCCACCACTGCGTGCGCACACACCCATCACCTTGTGACCCAGAGTGAAAACCACCTGGCAATGAGTCATGGATTGTTCTCAGTCAGTTATCAGTTATGGAATGTTCTCAGAGGAAACCACCCTGCAGTCAGTCATGAAGAGTTATCGAGACTTCTCAGCTGGATTGCTTGTGGAGGAGGCAGATCCCCAGCTGTTAAGGACAATTCTTGGCAGCTCCCACAGCCCTCACCCCCACCCCCACCCCCAATGGCAGCTCCGGGCCTGTGGGCTCCAGTGACGTGCAGTCAGGTGAGGCAAGTGAGGCACAGCCTCACCACTCTCAGCATGGGGAAAAAAAAGTAAAAGGAAAAAGCTGAGCTAGTTACTGCCTCACCGTGGATGACTCTGCTTAACTGTTAAAAAAAGCTGGAAAAGGTATGTGTGGGTTGGAGGGAGGGGGAGGAATTCAAACTTCATCCTCCTGGTGCTGTGCAGGGCTTTGGGCAAAGGCTGGAGGGAAGGACCCTGGCTCGCTTGTGCTCTCCCTCCCCAAGAGTAGTTTGATTGCAGGCAGAGCCACGTTGTGGGGCCGGTGTGTGTGCTACAGCATGGCTCTTTGCCTGGCTTCCTGCCTCCTCCTGTGGTCTCCTCACTGGTGCTCTCCCTCCCCAAGTGTAGTGACTTCCTCCCCAGGCCCCCATTCATTTCTCTCTCACACACACACAGCTGGATAAAACTATATAAAAATCTAGCCCAGCTTCACTGATTACAAGTTTGAAAAGGCAACGTGGCTCCACCTGCAATCAAACTACACTTGGGGAGGGAGAGCACAAGCGAGCACTGAGGAGACCACAGGAGGAGGCAGGAAGCCAGGCAAAGAGCCATGCTGTAGTACACACACTTCCCCCCAGCCTCTTTCTTTTGGAAGGCTCAGATCGGCTCCCCTCCGGCTTCTCTGCCTCTCCTCTCACCCCAGCCTGCCAGCAGGAGGTGGTGGGTGGGCTTTATTGTGTTCCAGGCATTTTCCACCCAGACAGCAGGCTGCATTTTCAATGGTGGAGGTGTTTGGGAAAGGCAGCAGGGGAATGGGGGGGATGGCAGAGGAGCTGCTTTCAAACCACTGGAAAAGATATCCAATCCAACTTTTGTGGGGGGGGGGAGTTGTTTGAGAGTGAGTGAGAGAGGGAAGGGGTAGGAGAGATAGTCCAATCCAACTTCTGTGTGTGTGTGTGTGTGTGTGTGTGTGTGTGTGTGTGTGTTTGAGAGGGGGGGAGGAAGGGAGAGAGGGAGGAAGGAGGGGAAGGAGAAGAAAAAGAAAAAGAAAGAAGGAGCAAACAAATGCTGTCGCTTTAAATTGGAACTGAGCATGCCTGGCTGTGGAATTCTGGGAGTTGAAGTCCACAAGTCTAAAAATATTTGAAACCCAGCACTGTGTCAGTGCCTCACCAGTCATAAACCTCACCGCACGTCACTGGTGGGCTCACCAGAGCTGACATGGTAGGCATGTACTAGCTAACAATGAAGTAATATGAAATGATCTCAAGAGAACATTTGGGTATGGTGAGTTGTAATGAACAGAGTGAGATGATGGTGATGATTACTTTGTCAAATGGAGCAATGCAAAAAGCAATGTGTAGAAGTTGTTGCCCATGTCGCCCCTTTTTTCTCGGAATGAGAAGCTACCCTAAAATGGGAAGGACACTGCAAAATGGGCAAAGGAACACTGCTTGCTTTGTATTCAGTGACCTTTATACCCAGGTACATACATGCAAGATTGCAACCTTGATTTCCTTAATAATGATCTGTTCCCACATATTCTACAGATCTATAGTTTTCAATATAAAAGGGATTGGTAAATGGAGTTTTTATCTTGGAACCGTACATCTTTTTTGTTCATAGGTTTTGTGATTACTCTGAGTATAACAGAATAACATCATTGAAATGAATGTTGGAGGTCTTCTAGTCCAACTTCTTGCTCAAGGAGGAAACCCTATACTATTTCAAACAAATTATTGTCCAATCTCTTCTTAAAAACCTCCAAAACGTCTGGAGGCAAATAACTATAAATGAACATTCCAAGGTACCTTATTCAAAGCAGATATTTTCTGCTGTGAGTAACCAAAACAATGAGTGGATACTAATGAAATGACCTCACTCATTTAAGAACCAGATTAAATACTTCAAAATAGTATTATTAAGTGTTCTATAGCTTGAGTATTGGTGGGTGGGTGCAGGGATTATCATGATATGATAGACTTGATGCTGAATTTCCTCAATCAGATCATCAGGCCCCAAAGATAGGATAGATCCCAACAACTAATCCACTAAAGTTATGACCATGACTTCTCGCAAAACACTTGCTTTCACATTAAAAGATTGTTGCATTTCTTAAAACAAAAGCAATAACCTCTGAATATTGTCTGGAATTTTGTGAAAGATTTCATCGACATATGGAGCAATATGTTTGTACCTATTGTGTACCATCTGTTGTCTGGGTTTAAAGGCACATTCATTTTACTTACAATTCATAAAGAAAATGAAGAATGGAAATGACCCATGTGTAGCAATTTGGCTTAGAGTTAAGCAGGTGCAGCTTTAAACATAAAGCATATTTGTGACTACAGAATGACTGTTTACTTGTTCCCTTGTGAGTATTTGGCCATTACTAACAAACAAATACATGCCAGCTCCTTATGTTCCTATCCAATGTGCTGGGAAGAAAACCAACGGAACTATAACCCTTTTCAAACACAATGTTAAAAGTTGTGTCCTACTGTTCAACTTGCATGAAGTCATACAGAGAAGACAATATTTATTTGTGCATGAATGCAAAGGGATCCGGTATTTTGATACCATTTTGCTAGGAGTTAATGTTATACATAGCCGACTCTCAAATATGGAAATATGTGGATCACACTGACTTCCTTTCTTGCCTAGGGTATCACTTGGCCTTGGCATAGCTTCAACTGGCAGTGCTCCAATATCTCAGGGACTGCAACAAAGAAGAGGGAGTCAAACTATTCTCCAAAGCACCTGAGGGCAGGACAAGAAGTGATGGGTGGAAACAAATCAAGGAGAGAAGCAACTTAGAACTAAGGAGAAATTCCCTGACAGTTAGAACAATTAATAAGTGGAACAACTTGCCTCCAGAAGTTGGGAATGCTCCAACACTGGAAGTTTTTAAGAAGATGTTGGATAATCATTTGTCTGAAGTGGTGTAGGGTTTCCTGCCTAAGCAGGGGGTTGGACTAGAAGACCTCCAAGGTCCCTTCCATTATTCTGGACTATTCTATTCTTCTCAATAAGAGCAACATGCACTTTCTGTCCTCTCCTGCCCATGATGTGTTTTGCAGTGTAGCTCTAAATTAACCTTATATATACTTTTATCTATGATATGCTATGCTATGGTATGCTATGCTGTGCAATGCTATTCTATGCTGTGCTACAAAGCTCAGTGTCTATTGAGCTGTAGTGCTAACTACCCTGATGTATGCCAGTGAGACTTGGACTATATATAGGAGGCATCCTAGGCAATTGAACCATTTCCTTTTTAAAAATAAATAAATATACATTTATATTGTTTTTGCAACACTTCTACATCTTTTAATATACATTATGTTTCTTTTATCTATACATACATACCTTATACTTCTCTCTCTCTCTCTCTCTCTCTCTCTCTCTCTCTCTCTCTCTATATATATATATATATATATATATATATATATATATATATATATATATATATATATACGTGTGTGTGTGTGTGTGTTATATTATATAATATATATATTATATAATATATATAATATATATATTATATTATATGTGTTGTATTTTGTACTGATAAATAAATAAAGGGAGACTAGTATAGATCTATTTCGAGCTAATTAGCTCTCATCAGCTAGCCATACCTGGGTATGGCTAGTTGATGAGAGCTAAATAGCTTGAAATAGATCTATACTAGTCTCCCTTTATTTATTTATCAACACAAATACGACACAAATATAAAAAGGCAACATTAAAAATAAAAATATGGTTTTTTGCCTGCATGGTCTTCTGTGATAAGCCGAAGGACAGAAAGAGGGAGTAGTGACCTTCCTCCCATATTTAGGCATACCAGGGGTTGTAGCACAAATACATATTATATATATATATATATATATATATATATATATATATATATATATATATATATATATATGTGTGTGTGTGTGTGTGTGTGTGTGTGTGTGTGTGTGTGTGTGTGTGTGTGTGTGTGTGTGTGTGTGTGTGTGTGTATTTGTGTTACAACCCCTGGTATGCCCAAATATGGGAGGAAGCTCACTACTCCCTCTTTCTGTCCTTCGGCTCATTACAGAAAACCATCCAGGCAGAAAACCATATTTTTATTTTTAATGTTGCCTTTTTATATTTGTGTCGTATTTGTGTTGATAAATAAATAAAGGGAGACTAGTATAGATCTATTTCAAGCTATTTAGCTCTCATCAACTAGCCATACCCTTACTGGGATTTGATGAGAGCTAATTAGATGATGATGATGATGATGATGATGATGATGATGATGATGATGATGATGATGATGAGTGTGTGTGTGTGTGTGTGTGTGTGTGTGTATTTGTGCTGATAAATAAATAAAGGGAGACTAGTATAGATCTATTTCAAGGTATTTAGGTCTCATCAGCTAGCCATACCCTTACTGGGAATCGAACCAGGGCTGTATTGCATATTAGGCCGATGTAATTGCCACTAAGCCACGGGCTCTCTTCCTTATCAGCTAGGCCAGGGAAATAGGTATGTATTTGTGTTACAACCCCTGGTATGCCCAAATATGGGAGGGAGCTCACTACTCCCCCTTTCTGTCCTTCGGCTCATTACAGAGGACCATCCAGGCAGAAAACCATATTTTTATTTTTAATGTTGCCTTTTTATATTTGTCTTGTATTTGTGCTGATAAATAAATAAAGGGAGACTAGTATAGATCTATTTCAAGCTATTTAGCTCTCATCAGCTAGCCATACCCTTACTGGGATTTGAACCTGGGCCTCTGTAATGAGCCGAAGGACAGAAAGGGGAAGTAGTGAGCTCCCTCCCATATTTGGGCATACCAGGGGTTCTAACACAAATACATACATACATACATACATACATACATACATACATACATACGTGTGTGTGTGTGTGTGTGTGTGTGTGCAGGGTAGTGATGAGATTGTGCATTTAAGTAGTGGTTGGTGTGTGTTTTTTTCCGGTAGATGGTGTGTCCTAGGGAGCCATTGGGTTTTTTGTAGATTAGGACGTCCAGAAAGGGAAGTTGATTGTTTGCTTCTATTTCCATGGTGAATTGTATTTTGGGGTGTAGGCTGTTGAGATGTGTGAGGAAGTTGTCCAGTTTTTCTTTCCCATGTGACCATATCACGAAAGTGTCATCAACATATCTAAGCCAGAGTTTGGGTTTGTGTTCAGATTTGTCTAAGGCATTGGTTTCAAAATGTTCCATGTATAAGTTTGCAATGACGGGTGAGAGGGGTGATCCCATGGGTGCTCCTTCTATCTGTTTGTATCTTTGTCCATTATGGATGAAATATGTGTTGGTTAGGCAGTGGTTGGTCAGGTCCAGGATGTTTTTTAGGGGGGTTGTGTTTGTTCTGGATAGCTTTCAAGGCTTCTTTTATAGGCACTTGGGTGAAGAGGGATATGACATTGAAGCTCACAAGAAGGTCATTGGGTTGTAGGTTTTGTTCCTTTATTGCTTCTATGAAGTGGAGTGAGTTTTGTACGTGTGAGGTGATGGATTCTGCATAGGGTGTATATATATATATATATATATATATATATATATATATATATATATATATATATATATATATATATATATATATATATATATATATATATATATATATATATATATATATATATATATATACACATACATACACACACACATGCAGAAAGAATAATATTCCACCACTGTATGTCTGTGTGTATGTGTGTATGTATGTATACACACACACATAAACACACACACAGAGAGAGAGAGAGAGAGAGAGAGAGAGAGAGAGAGAGAGAGAGAGAGAGAGAGAGGGAGGGAGAGAGAGAGAGAGAGATGGCATATTATGCTTTCTGGAAAGACAGCATGATAGTCCTGAAGATGCCCCGTCAAAACACTAAACATTTAGGAAGGGAGTACCTGAAGTAACTTTAAAGGATCATTTTTAATAGTGTTGGGATCAGCATTACAAATTTATTCCTGTCCCTTTTTGGAGGCAATACAACCAGAAATTCAATAAAAGAAGCAGGAAAAAAAAATACTCAGTTCTCATTTTAGTGTCTTTTCCATGATCTGTAGATATGCTCTGTCTTGAGATTACCATAAACTATACACATAATTTCATCATCGTGTCTACCTCTACATCTCTAATGCTCATTTCCTTACCCACTCCCTCCCTCCTTTCCTTCCTTCCTTCCTTCCTTCCTTCCTTCCTTCCTTCCTTCCTTCCTTCCTTCCTTCCTTCCTTCCTCTTAACTTTCAGCATTCATGTTTACTGGGATTTTGAAAGCTTGTGTTTAACTGGACCTTTTTTTTTTCATTGATCTTTTAAAAATAAAATAAGCGTGTGATATACTGTCCTTCCTGATACAAATAGATAAGTATAAATCTGCTAACAATGTATTTTGGATAATAATTCTAATCTTCTATAAATTACACATTTACTGTATATATTCTGAAAGATACACAAGCACACTACAACTATGCCTACATATTAACATACAAATAAATGTTTTTACCCACTCAAAAAACTTGCATTATTTTGCTCTATTCTTGTCCCTTCAAATACCATGAGAAGGAAGCAGACACCATCTATTTTGTCACAAATAATAAATCCCAATAACCTATATTCAGATTGCAGTAAGAAAAATATGTTCCAGATGTTGCAGTATTAAGGGCAAAACAACAACAACAACAACAACAACAACAACAACAAAAACCCCAACCCAGCAAGAGATATGAATGGGATAAAGTAGTATCAGGAAGAATAAACTCTTTCTCCCAAGACAAATTACCATGTTTTAAAAGAAATAAAGTTAGCCGATGCAATGAATAGTCCACAGGTGCATAAACAGACATTGACTTTAATTGTTGTATTTATATCACTTTACCATCAGGAGAACAAGGTAGATTATGTTGGGTGTCACATCATTTTATCTCCACAACAAAATGATTGAGCCAGGTTGATCACCAAGAAATTGAATAACAACCTGTGAACTTCTGTAGCTAGGGCTGTAGAGGACTCTTTAGCTACCTCTCATTAATTATGAAACAAGTAAAAATCAATGTGACTGATTCATAATACAAATAAGAATTGTATTTGGTTAAACTCTGAATGATAAGCTCCTTGCAAATTAATCAAAAGGTTACAATTCCTATGCACCACAGTATATGTGTCATTTTGTCATTTTGGAGTATCTTCAGGGCTGCCACAGCGAGGTTGGTTAGAGCTGTGGGAATGGGAGGGGGGAATAGAGATAGCTGGAGACTTGTAGCCAAAATAAAATTAATTGTCCTGTAAACCAAGGATGTTCCTACCAGGTGTTGGGGAGGGGCGGACTGAAGCCAGCTGAAGTTGGGACTATGACCTAGTTGGGCCATGTGATGGACACATGGGGGGACTGAGGGGAAGAACTTTGATAAATGTCTGGACTTTAGAATCCAGTTTTCTCTAGATGTGCCAATATGATATGCTCAGTGGCTAAGACACTGAGCTTGTCGATCAGACAGGTTGGCAGTTTGGCAGTCCGAATCCCTAGCACTGCATAATGGAGTGAGCTCCCATTACTTGTCCCAGCTTCTGCCAACCTAACAGTTCGAAAGTATGTAAAAATGCAAGTAGAAAAATAGGAACTATGTTTGGTGGGAAGGAAACAGTGTTCTGTGCACCTTTGGCATTTAGTCATGCCAGCCACATGACCACGGAGACGTCTTTGGACAGTGCTGGCTCTTCGGCTTTGAAATGGAGTTGAGCACCACCCCCTAGAGTAAGGAACGACTAGCACATATGTGTGAGGGGAACCTTTACCTTTACCTAATAAATTTGGACTTTGAGGAGAACCTTGGCCTCGGAGTATTGATTGCATTGGAACCCTAACAATATGTTCAAAAAGGCAGATATCAAAGCTCGGTCCACAGGCTGATCACTCAATGCAAATGTATTTCTTCACAGAAAAATGTCGATTGCCATCCTGAATTAATCATCAGAAGCAGTCTTGTTACAAGTACCAATCCAGGGAGGGAATTGGGTCACAATATAAGAATCAGCTAGAAACCTTGCTGCAAAATCTCTATCGCAAGGAGAGTCAGCATCCTTGAGAGCAAACAATTTAGAGTACAATGGGCCTAATCAGGCCCAAGCTAAAATCTCTACTAACACAATGTTCACATGGCAGCTACATAGATTCATCCAGAAAGCCCTTGACATCTCAATTGAATTCTCATAAAAAAGTAATTATGGGCATGAATAGTTCACTTGCCCTCAGAACAACCTAGAAATCAGCACGGTGCTCCTTGTCTAATATGCTTGTTTAGAAGTAAGTTTGTACTACAGTCTTCTAAAGCACATTTCGTTAAAATTGTAAATAGACAGTGATTAGCAGACATCTTTTAAACAATGAATATGCTATTAATAGTTCATTGTACTTTCCCCCCCTAAGACTGAGGTGCTAAGGCAGTCATTTCTTTGGGCTGTTGTCCCCAATTTGGGTCTGAGCCTGGTGCCGAAGCCAATGATGGGCGCCAGACATGAGGTGCAGGTTTTCTGATTGTTTTTTTATTGGAGTACTCCAAGGAACAGGGTTCCTGGTCAAAAGGCCAAGAACCAAGAACAAAAGATTAAGTGAGTTTTATACATTTTCACTAAAGGAGAAGGCGGGACAAGGTGGTATAACAAGAAATATCATCTAATAAACATTTTGGTAACAATTCTACAATTTGTTCTATTGGTCTATAGCTGTCCCATTCCTAAGCCTTGGCTAATGAATGCTCCAGGAGTTATCTAATAGAAATTTCATTTGCTGCTGGCCATCTCTATTCCTAACTTTTAGCTGAGGTCTGCAAGTTGTCTAATTCTTGTTACTTTTATCAACTTTCTAACTACCCATAATTGCTACAAGCTTTACACATGCATATTTCCTCTTGATAAGCATTCTTTGGTCTTGCCAGACAAACATACACACCCCAATTACAGTCTTCCTGTTTTACTTTCAAGTGTGTGCCATGACCTTGATTTAGCAGCCAACCTATCAGGTCTGCCTATGCATTGACTACCTCACCTGAATGCAAAATCTGTTCATAATTTTCTGCATTGTTTCTTATCCAGTTTTATGGTATACATTTACATTTCTGTAAATGCACAATTAAAGTAGATCTTCTTGGATGCTGATACTAATAGGTTAAGATTTTTTTATAGAATGACCAAAGTAACTCAGGGAGCCAGATATATCAATGTAAATGCTTCAGTTTCTTACGGTTTTTTCCAAAGTCAATATTGATTACACTAATCTCTTTGTTGTGCAGCCTCTAACGTGGGTAGATTTGGTGTAACAAATCCACTTGAAATAATGGCTCTTTCTAAACATTCTCTGTGATACAGATATTCTTATCCTTTCAATCCTATCAGAAGAGCACAATGGGAACTCAGCTCAATGTCACAAAGAAAAAGGTACATAAGTCATGAGTCGTGAACAATATCACAAGAATAACTAAAATGTAATTGAGGTCTTAGTTCTGCATCCATTTTGAAATATTTGAGAAGGTATATCACAATAGGTAAAGGTAAAGGTTCCCGTCGCACATATGTGCTAGTCGTTCCCGACTCTAGGGGGTGGTGCTCATCTCCCTTTCAAAGCCAAAGAGCCAGCACTGTCCGAAGACATCTCCATGGTCATGTGGCCGACATGACTAAACGCCAAAGGCACATGAAACACTGTTACCTTCCCACCAAAGGTGGTTCCTATTTCTTTACTTGCATTTTTACATGCTTTTGAACTGCTTGGTTGGCAGAAGCTGGGACAAGTAACGGGAGCACACTCCATTACGCAGTGCTAAGGATTTGAACTGCCGAACTGCCAATCTTTTTGATCGACAACATCCCTAAAAGTCTCACAATAGGAAGATATTAATACACACTGTTGTTGTTGACTCCTAATGGCTGCCAGGACAAATCCTTATAGTTTTTCTTGGCAAGATTTCAGAAGTGGTTTGTCATTACCCGTATTTTTTGGAGTATAAGATACACATTTTTCCCTCAAACAAGAGGCGGGAAATCTGGGTGTGTCTTATACACTGAATACAGCATTTTTTGCCTCCCAAAACTCCGACCCTTCACCAAAATGGCCGTGAATAGCTTTTAGAAGGCTTTCAGAGAGATCCTGGGGGCTCGAGAGGGCAGAAATGAGCGAAAAACGGCCCATTTTCTGCCACCTCAGCCCCCAGTAGCACTTTATAAGCTTCCTAAAGGCTATCCATGCCCTTTTTTTTGACAAAAAAAATGGATCCGTTTTTGTGAAAAATGGACCGTATTTGCTTTTTTTGCCGCCCCCCCCCCCATTTTCCAGGAGTACTCTACAAGTCTCCCAAGGGCTATTCATGTCCTTTTTTCGCAAAAAACGAGCCATTTTTGGGAGGTTTGCAGAGTGCAAAAACGTTTTTTTTAAATTTTCCTCTTCAAAATCGTTCTGTGTCTTATAATCCGGTGCATCTTATACTCCAAAAAATACGGTACTTGCTTCTTAGGACTGGGAGAGAAACCTGGCTGGCTTTGTGCCTCAGGTAATACTAAAACTCACGTCCTTCTGGCTTCTACCCTATTTTTTTAAAGAACATAATAAATTCAGGCCTAGGAAGAAGGGAGGAAATGAAGGGAAGGGACATTTTTTTTCCCTTGTAGGAAGAGTCCTAGAGGACCATGAATAGGGCAATCAAATTATCTTGAATATTGTTATAGTCAACTAAATCTGCCTTTTTCCTCACTCTCTTGCTTTGTTTTAAAGTATTCTAGTTCTATATACAGTTCAATTTTGAGAAATAAACATACAAAGAAGTCATGTCAAAGAAATCAAAGAAGTTTAATGAAAAGAAGGACTAGGGGAGACATGATAGCGTTGTTCCAATATCTCAGGGGTTGCCACAAAGAAGAAGGAGTCAAGCTATTCTCCAAAGCATCTGAGGGTAGGACAAGAAGCAATGGGTGGAAATTAATCAAGGAGAAGAAGCAACTTAGAACTAAGGAGAAATTTTCTGACAGTTAGAACAATTAACCAGTGGAACAACTTGCCTCCAGAAGCTGTGAATGCCCCAACACTGGAAGTTTTAAAGAAGATTTTGGATAACCATTTGTCTGAAATAGTATAGGGTTGCTTGCCTAAGCACAGGGGCTCAGAATACCTCCAAGATCCCTTCCAACTCTGTTATTCTATTCTATTCATATCTGTATAATTATTTAGCTTAGAAGATGCTCATATGCCCTGAAAAAAATAGCATTGATGAAATGCATAAGAAACATTTTGGTGGAAGGAGTAGGATCAGTGACGTGCAGTCAGGTGAGGCAAGTGAGGCACAGCATCACCACTCTCATCATGAAAAAAAAAAGTAAAAGGAAAAAGCTGAGCAAGTTGCTGCCTCACCGTGGATGACTCTGCTTAACCTCACTGGTGCTCTCCCTCCCCAAGTGTAGTGACTTCCTCCCCAAGCCCCCATTCATTTCTCTCTCACACACACACAGCTGGATAAAACTATATAAAAATCTAGCCCAGCTTCACTGATTACAAGTTTGAAAAGGCAACGTGGCTCCACCTGCAATCAAACTACACTTGGGGAGGGAGAGCACAAGCGAGCACTGAGGAGACCACAGGAGGAGGCAGGAAGCCAGGCAAAGAGCCATGCTGTAGTACACACACTTCCCCCCAGCCTCTTTCTTTTGGAAGGCTCGGCTCGGCTCCCCTCCGGCTTCTCTGCCTCTCCTCTCACCCCAGCCTGCCAGCAGGAGGTGGTGGGTGGGCTTTATTGTGTTCCAGGCATTTCCCACCCAGACAGCAGGCTGCATTTGCAATGGTGGAGGTGTTTGGGAAAGGCAGCAGGGGAATGGGGGGGGGGGGATGGCAGAGGAGCTGCTTTCAAGCCACTGGAAAAGATATCCAATCCAACTTTTGTGTGTGTGTGTGTTTGTTTGAGAGTGAGTGAGAGAGGGAAGGGGTAGGAGAGATAGTCCAATCCAACTTCTGTGTGCGTGTGTGTGTGTGTGTTTGAGAGAGGGGGAGGAAGGGAGAGAGGGAGGAAGGAGGGGAAGGAGAAGAAAAAGAAAAAGAAAGAAGGAGCAAAGGAGAAAAACAAATGCTGTCGCTTTAAATTGGAACTGAGCATGCCTGGCTGTGGAATTCTGGGAGTTGAAGTCCACAAGTCTAAAAATATTTGAAACCCAGCACTGTGTCAGTGCCTCACCAGTCATAAACCTCACCGCACGTCACTGAGTAGGATTGAAAGGAGAGACATGAGAACCATTTTTCTTCTTCTCAAAGAATATGATCTCACCCAATGTTGCATTCCTTTGTGACTGTCCAAATTTCTCCCATGGAGTGGTCATTTTAGGGGAGCGTCATCTCAAATTCTCGACATTTCAGATATGCCCACTGATGAAAAGTGTTGTTTTCTTAACATAATGATATACATCACATACAGTAGTCTCCACAAATTATACAGATATGAATAGAATAGAATAACAGAGTTGGAAGGGACTTTGGAGGTCTTCTGAGCCCCTGCCTAGGCAGGAAACCCTATACTATTTCAGACAAATGGTTATCCAAAATCTCCTTAAAGACTTCCAGTGCTGAGGCATTCACAACTTCTGGAGGCAAGCTGATTAATTGTTCTAACTGTCAGGAAATTTCTCCTCAGTTCTAAGTTGCTTCTCTCCTTGATTAGTTTCCACCCATTGCTTCTTGTTCTACCCTCAGGTGCCTGGGAGAATACTTTGACTCCCTCTTCTTTGTAGCAACCCCTGAGATATTGGAACACTGCTATCATGTCTCCCCTAGTCCTTCTTTTCATTAAACAAGATATACCCAGTTCCTGCAACTGTTCTTCATATGTTTTAGCCTCCAGTCCCCTAATCATCTTTGTTGCTCTTCTCTGCACTTTTTCTAGAGTCTCAACATCTTTTTTATATCGTGGCGACCAAAACTGAATGCAGTATTCCAAGTGTGGCCTTACCAAGGCATTATAAAGTGGTATTAACACTTCACGTGATCTTGATTCTATCCCTCTGTTTATGCAGCCTAGAAGTGTGTTGGCTTTTTTGGCAGCTGCTGCACATTTCCTTCCTCCCTCCCTTCCTCCCTCCCTCCTTCCCTTTTTCTTTTTCTCAGTGAATTTTATGCATACTTGGCACCTTTGCATTTCATATATTTCAGCTTTAAAAAATCGGAAATAAAACCATGTCAGGGTACTGAAGCTTGTGGCTACCAAGAAGGATATCCATGGTAACATTGGTAACTACCGAGAGAAGTGCATGCATGGAAACTAGGTACATTTCCTGGTCTCTCTCTTTTCACAGTGGTCTTATTTTATATCCTTGCTGTATTTTATGCATTTTGCAATAGAAGAACATTGGGCCAGAATGTTAAGCATACTGCACCATACATCACCCTGACATTTTATCTTTTGGATTCTTCTAAGAAAAGAAAAAAAATGGTATGAAGCGACTGGGAAAGTGTGCACCATATCTCACGGAAAACACAATGGAATGGGTGCTACTTCTAAAGAGAATTTCCTACAATGGGACCAAATATTTAAGGTTCCATTAAGAATTGATGGCGTATCTCTGCTGAGAGAAGAAACAAAACAAATTACCAGAGCATGAAGGTGCTAGCAAATTCTCATTATATCCAGTGATCTCCAATTGGAGTATTTGACTTTCACTGGGTCAGAAATAAGACTGACTCTGAAAAATGTGTGCATGTATTGCCAAAGATTTGCAAGCTGATGGCACTCTTCTCTTTCTTGTGCTAATGAAATCCTATTCTTCACTCTTCTTGTGTATTCATCCAGGCATGACCTGAAAGCACTTGAAATATGTCTTTTGAATTAGCAATGCAGATATCCCGTACAGGTACCTGTAGCCGATTCACATTTTTTAATAGTTGAACTTTTCTCATTATGGAAACAGCAACCCTGCCAGCAGCTAGTTATTTAAATCATTTTTACTGTATCAAGATTTAAACTGTCAAACAATGAGTAAGAGAGCAGCTATTGGCCTTTCCTTATGGCCACGTTCCTGTGAATTCCTCAAAGGCCAAGAGGTGACAACTATGTTTGCAAGCGTATTTTGCACCGACCTCAGGCCAGCAACAGTTCTCATGGATAAAGTGCAGGACAACTTAAAATAAGCAATTTGGTGGAATGATGCCCTGGCATTATTAATTGGGAGAAAAGCACCCATAAATAATTCTTCTGTCTTTCTGCAACAGGTATGAGCCATTAGTATCGGAATAGCAAAACAAAGCAGAGGTGGGTTGTTCCCAGTTCGGCCTGGATCGGGCACAGAAGCATTGCACACACACAAGAGCACACACACAAGCACGAGCGAACCGGTAGTGCCAGGATTTGCAACCCACCTCTGAAACAAAGTTAATATAAATTTTAGTTGTGGGTGCTCCATCCTCCTTAAAAGGAGGCTTTTAAGAAGAGACTGTCACTTGTCTGGGATGGTATAGGCCAGGGGTTCAAACTTAAGGCCCACGGGCTGGATTAGGCTCGCAAGGTGCTTAGTTCTGGCCCATGGGTCCACCCTGGAAACAGCAAGAAAACAGCCCGTGGTGCCTTTGCCAGCAAAACCAGAGCTCAGGAGGGCTGTGTGTAGCCTTCGTGAGCTCTGTTTTTTGCTGGCAGAGGGTTGCAGGAGGCCGCCACAGCCGGAAATGGACCTCGGGAGCTTTTTTTCACTGGCAGAGCCCTCGGGCCGCCACACACGCCTGCAACATGGGACATTGAGCTGGCCACATCCATCCCAGCCCCCCCCCCACGGGGTCAAACACAACGCTGATGCGGCCCTCAATGAAATCGAGTTTGACACCCCTGGTATAGGGTAGCCTTGCTTGGTTGGACTAGAAGACTTCCACAGTCCCTTCCAACTGTTAATTATGTGAAAGGTAATACAGCCATGTTTGAAATATACTCAAGTGTGTCTAATTTTAAAATCAAAAGGAATAGGAACACATTTTCCAGGTCCGCCAATTCTCTTGAGGCTTGATTGGAGTGTTTAAATGCCAAAGCCAGGATCATCGAGGATAATACTGAATTAAGGGCTACATCCAAGTTGCTATGGAAATTTTCTCAGCGTCTTTCCACTATGTTCTCTGCTGTGTTGTCTCCAGCATCTCAATCTGTATCTCCTCTGGTGAAGATGCTAAAAGTGGTTGTCCCTGTATGTTGTTTTACCTTTGATAGAAATGAAGCTTGACAATTTTTATTTTATTTTATGCAGTCTGCTCGTTGATAACTTTCTGCTAGCAAGGCATACCTATATGTGCAAGTTGAAAAGGCGTTAGATGCGGAAAAACAAAAGAGTTGCAGCAACTGAGGATAGATGAACATAATTGCAGTTATTTGATTGTCATTTTCTTTGTTACTAATAGGTTAGGAATGACTTTAAGTGCTATTTTAAAGCATGCTTTGCTCCTGCATTTCATTTGTAGTTCTGATGTACAAAAATATTTCTCAATGCAAGTCCATGTTTTTCTCCTAAAATTAAAATTACAAAAGGAATATAACCTTCTTCATTTCTGATTTGAATTATTGGTTACAAAGTAGAGTGAATTAGTTTGTTTAGGTCAAAAATTAAATTCTCAACAGTTTTAATTGTTTCTAGATATTTAATCTAATTCAATCTATCGTTCAATCAATGATGGTTGGGGAACCATGGCCAGGTGAGAAGCATTTTGAGGGCTTGGTAGATTCTGATAAATTGCACTTGGCCTTTTTATTATTTGGACTGCAGATCACCAGAAAATCTCCTGCGATAGGAACAGTTCTCTACAATTTCCATCTGAATGGTCATCATGGCATTATTGTAACTAGTGGTGGGATTTAGCCACTTCAAACTGGCTCAGCTGAACCAGCAGTTACAGCCAGCTTCTGGGCTGCCACCCCCGGCACTATCCCATCTATATAATCATGGTTTTGATGCAGCGTTCATGCCAGTGGTTGGTTTCAAAAATTTTTAGGACCTCTTCTGTAGGTGTGGCCTGCTTTATGGGCGTGGCTTGCTGGCCATGTGACCAGGCGGGAGTGGCTTGCCAGCCATGTGACTGGGTGGGCATGGCCAACTTGTAAAATGTGGTGAAACCCACTTAACAATGCTCTTGCTTAGCAACCAAAATGTTGGCTCGGAAACTCTGGCATTTGAAGCACGCAAGTCTTAAAGCTGTCAAGTTACAAGAACCTTGCACCCCTAACCTTTTAGGAAAAAAAAACCCAAGTGTGTTCAAACTTGACAGCTTTAATACTTGTGGACTTCAACTCCCAGAATTCCTCCTCCAGTCACGTTGTCTCAGGAACTCTGGCATTGAAGCATGCAAGTCTTAAAGCTGTCAAGTTACAATACCCTTGCACCCCTAACCCATTAGAAAAAATACCCAGGGGTGTTCAAACTTGATAGCTTTAAGACTTGTGGACTTCAACTCCCAGAATTCCTCCTCTCGCTCTTCATCTTGATGATGTACGGACGGGAGGGGGAAGGAGCTGGAACTGGTTCTAAATGGCGCTGTAGATTTGTAAACCCTTTCTATGGAAGGGGTTAGAACTGGCAAGAACCCACCACTGGTGCACGCACACAAGGCATGCTGGCAAGCAGAGCAAGTGTGCATCAGCACCTGCTCATTTTTTTTTAATTCTGGGAGGACCGGTTGTTAACTTATGTGAAGCGCGCTTCTGACTACAACATTTTATTTATAACAGTATAACAAATTGTTGGGTCCTTCCCCTTCTCAATACATCTCAAGGATTTGCAGTGGAGGAAAGATTAAACTTGCAAGTTAAATAACTAAACTTCAAAGCACTGATTTTTCTAAGATCTGTAATACCTTAAAGTAAATAGACTCATATTTTAAGAGGAGATAAGATTATTTTATTGCAAGGGACACTGATAACAGGCTGCAATTTAGATATCCCCAGCTCCAATGGGAAGGGAAATATATATATATATATATATATATATACATATAGAAGGGAGAGAAAGAAATTATAATTTGGACTGGGGCAGAACTAATTCAGTAAAATACCAAACACAACTTTGGTGTAATATAACAGAGAGATTAGGGAGATGAAATATGAGAAACAGAGGAAAGGAAGAGTGTGTAAAATTAGCAAGATGTCCCCCCCCTCCAACTCCCACCCTTCCTAGTGAAAGACACTTGTGAGTAAGAGAAGGAAGAAATGAAGAAGGCTTCGTGTGAGACCAACATTTTGCAGCAGAATCATTGTGGTGTAAAGGTCACCTGTGACAAGAAGGTGGGAAACAGTTTGGACCTTTGTTCCACAAAGAAAAAAAAAGATTCTGGGTTGAGAGGCAGTGGAGACAAGCACATCGAAGACCTGCAGCCAACAACCACCCCAAGGATCCATTAGTAGAGATGATTAAAATGACCACACTTTGGAAGGGTAAAAGAGAAGAGTTGATTGAGTACTGGGCCATTCATTCAATAGCTTGGTATAAGCTACAGTACCAGTGTGGGCTTCTTTGTTGTTTCCCAAATATACAATAAAAACCCTAACATGTTTGAAGTTAGAGGTGAGATATTCTTTTTTCCCCCCTTATTGGACTACCCAGGAGTTAGGTAAGTGACCCCTCAGAGCACCTCTCCGGGTGGAAGGATGTGTGGGAAGCTCAATGAACACTGATGATGTTACCTAGTTTGGGTCAAGAAATATCTGCAAGAAAACAACCAAGCTCAGAGACCACCAGGGACTCTTAAGTTCAATAAGAGTAGAATTGGTAAAAAAATTGCTTAGTGATTCAGTATTTCAATCTAGAATTGGCTAAAGGGTGACATCAGGGGGGAGGCAGAGGAGAGGAGAGAAAAAAGGAAGAGAAGGGAAGGGAAAGGAAAAGAAAGGAAAGGAAGGGAAGGGAAGGGAAGGGAAGAGAAGAGAAGAGAAGAGAAGAGAAGAGAAGAGAAGAGAAGAGAAGAGAAGAGAAGAGAAGAGAAGAGAAGAAGATCATATGAAGACGTCCTCTGAGCATAAAAAATAAAGGTCCCGCTCTTACCAGTATAGATTAGTTTGGAGTATAGATTCAGTTAGTCAAGGAAACAGATCCACAGAGTGGCCCACCTGATGTGCAGAGAAGTGGTAAAAAATATTTGCCCTAAAATGGAAGAAGGATTATTGGATAACACATGTTCTAGGCTACATGATAAAGCCTCCATCTGCTTGTTCTGTGAATTAGGAAGATACTAAAATTAAAATGAGAAAACAATATGATCACTTGACCTGGTGCTATGTATTCCTGTGAAAAGTTTATGGCGTACATTTTTTCATGGCTTGTTCCATTGCTTCAAGAAGATGATGCCAATTCTGAAGTGTTTCTTTGATCACCAAATATTATGCTTGTTCCTTTGGGTTGAAAGGGTTTCCAAGAAGGCTATCGTTAAACTCTGAGATAGGTAGTTAAATGATAGATAGATAGATAGATAGATAGATAGATAGATAGATAGATAGATAGATAGATAGATAGATAGATAAATAGTAGTGATGTGCAGTCAGGGGAGGCAGGGGAGGCAGAGCCTCACCGCTCTCATCATGAAAATAAAAAAAAATTACTCCGAGAAGCCACGAAAGTGGCTGGGAGAGGCGCGCGGCTTGGTTTAGCCCCCCTGGACATTGCAGCAGCAGCCCCAAGTGTTCCGATCTCGCCATTTTTTGCATCGGGCAAGCCCGGGATCCTTGCAAGGGGAATGGGACCATGTGTGCAGGAGGCTCCTCAGTGCCAGCCTCAGATCAGCGCAGCTGCGGTCCCCTTTATGTTGGCTCAGGAAGGAGGGGAATGGGTCCATGTGTGCAGAGGAAGGGGACTGCGGCTCACGCTGATCTGAGGCTGGCGCTGAGGAGCCTCCTGTATATGTGGTGCCATTCCCCTTGCAAGGATCCCGGGCTCGCCAAAAAATGCAAAAAATGCCTAGGTAACATCATCAGTGCTAGAAGGGGTGGGGGGAAGGAGGAGAAAGGAGAAGTTTCTCTTCTCAGAAATGTCTTCTCAGTGGAACTGTGGCAGCCTGCCTGTCCCTTTCTGACATTTCTGAGAAGAGAAACTTCTCCGGTCAGGCTGCGCCCGTGCGATCGGAGCAACCACGCGGTTTGATGACGTCACCAGCCTCACCAGCCATAAACCTCACCGCACATCACTGATAGATAGATAGAAAGAAACACACACAAATACACATCTTGTATAACTGTGATGGCAAACCTATGGCATGCGTGCTAGAGGTGGCAAGTGGAGCCATTTCTGAGGGGACACGAGGCATTGCCCTGTTAGCTCCAGTGCACATGCGTGTGCTGGCCAGCTGATTTTCAGCTGTTTTTCGTGAAAAGCAGAAGTTCGGGAATAGAGTTGGGCTGTTTTTCACCCTCTGGAGGAAGAAAAACCGCCCAACGGGCAACTCAGAAGTCTATTCCCGAACTTCTGGTTTGTATTTAGCTCTGTTTTTCAGCCTCCCCAGGCTCCTTGAAAGCCTCTGGAGCCTGGGGAGGGCAAAAAACAAACCTACCAGGTCGGAACCACCGAAAGTCGGAAAACAGGCAATTTCTGTCCTTTGGAGGGCCTCTGAGGGGGCAGGAGTGGCTGTTTTCACCTTCACAGGCTCCAAGGGAAGGCACAGTAGGGGGGGTGTCATGTGTGCATGCTCAGGGGGCATTGTGCAGGGGGGCATTAAATTATGGAGTGGGCATACACGCACGATAGTGCCACATGCATGCTTTTGGCACCTGAGGCAAAAAAGCTTCGCCATCACCGTTATATAAGATAGGTGGCATATATAAGTTTCTAAATAAATAATTGTCAAAAATAGAAAGATATATATATTATATATATTTCTATTTTTGTATATATATACACAATATATATATATATATACCAATGGCATGCGTGCTACAGGTGGCACGCGGAGCCATTTCTGAGGGGACATGAGGCATTGACCTGTTAGCTCCAGTGCAAAAAAGCTTTGCCATCACCGTTATATAAGATAGGTGGCATATATAAGTTTCTAAATAAATAATTGCCAAAAATAGAAAGTTATATATAAAGTTATATAAGGGTATGGCTAGCTGATGAGAGCTAATTAGCTCGAAATAGATCTATACTAGTCTCCCTTTATTTATTTATCAGTACAAATACAACACAAATATAAAAGGCAACATTAAAAATAAAAATATTGTTTTCTGCCTGCATGGTCTTCTGTGATGAAGCCGAAGGACAGAAAGAGGGAGTAGTGACCTTCCTCCCATATTTAGGCATACCAGGGGTTGTAACACAAATATATACTTATTTCCCTGGCTCAACTGATAAGGAGGCGATCCTGTGGCTTAGTGGCTAAGACTCCTGCCTGAGATATATAACAGCACAGGTTCAAATCCCAGTAAGGGTATGGCTAGCTGATGAGAGCTAATTAGCTCGAAATAGATCTATACTAGTCTCCCTTTATTTATTTATCAGTACAAATACAACACACACACACACACACACACACACAAACAAACACACACACACACACACACACACACACATATTAGTCATACCAGGGGTTGTAACATAAATACATATATATATATATATATATATATATATATATATATATATATATATATATATATATATATATATATATATACATACATACATACATACATACATACATACATACATACATACATACATACATACATATATATATATATATATATATATATATATATATATATATATATATTAATTAGCAGGAAGTTTTTCCTCCAGATAAAATAGTTTGTCCAGATGCATTTGAATTTATTTCAAGGAAATGCAGTAGCTCAATACAATCTTTCTTTCTTTCTTTCTTTCTTTCTTTCTTTCTTTCTTTCTTTCTTTCTTTCTTTCTTTCTTTCTTTCTTTCTTTCTTTCTTTCTTTCTTTCTTTCTTTCTTTTACATAAGTAACACAGAGTCGGTCCCCAATTTACAACCAATTGTTTAGTGACCATTTGAAGTTACAATGGCAATGAAAGAAAGTTCCCATAGTCACATGATCAAAATTTGGATGCTTGGCCACTGGCATGCAAATATAAGGGTGTCATCACCTTTTGCAGCCTTTTTTTGTGGGGGGGGGGTGACAAGCAACGTCAATGGGAAAGACAGATTCCTGTAGCAACAATTTTACTAACTTAACAACTTCAGAACTATGACAAGAAGGATCATAAGATGGGACAATATTCACTTAACAACTGTCTTGCTTAGAAAACTATATTTTTGGACTCAATTATAGCAATGGCACTTAGACTTATATATCACTTTACAGTGCTTTACAGCCCTCTCTAAGCGGTTTATAGAGTCAGCATATTGCTCCCAACAATTTGGGTCCTCATTTTACCCACCTCAGAAGGATGGAAGGCTGAGTCAACCTTGAGCCTGGTGAGATTTGAACTGCCAAATTGCAGTCAGCTGGCAGTCAGCAGAAGTAACCTGCAATGCTGTACTCGAACCACTGCACCACTATGGCTCAATTATGGTTGTCAGTGGAGGACTACCTGTATACATAAACTCTCAGTTTAGATCCAATATGCTTCTCAATGTGCTGGAATGCATCTGGAATTTCAGAGGTTGTGAGGGTTAGGGAACAAAGTATGTGGATTTCTGTAAGTTCTCATCAGTGACATTTTTGGGCTGGCCCACTCTTTCTTCAGTTATGAAAAGTAGAGACATAAAATAGAGCCACAGAATGGATGGGAAAGGAGAAGTTATCCTTCTTTCTTTCTCCACAAATGGTCTGTATTTTGTGTTTAAAAAGGTTTTTTTTCAGGTGATATTATAACCTGACAGTTCCAGCTAAATGTTACCCTCTGTCATTGACACTCATATGGTTTTGGCTCATTCAGCAAAACCATTTTAACAGTCCATTTTGCAGGGGCTATAGCTGTTTCTATGGGATTGTGAGGTAGGAGTCTGATGATGTAGATTAATGGTTCATACAGAAGCCGATGAGAATAGCTGTGCTCTTTCATAGGCTTTCTTGCTAGGGAGAATTATGATAAAGATGTGATGCTAGCAGACATCGAATATCAGAGCAGAAATGATAATAAGAGATTGCATTGAGTGTTGTAGTGCTTGAACAAAACTTGTTTTTTTTTTTAAATTCATTTGTGGTGTGGATACATTTTAGCTAGGAAATTCTAAATCTAGCCATTCTCAATTTAATCTCCGCATCTTTATCAAACTTAAAGGTACTCCCATGTGACACCTCTCCTGCGCGAGCTGCACTGGCTTCCTGTGGTCTATCGGGTGCGTTTCAAGGTTCTGATAACGATCTTTAAAGCGCTCCATGGCACAGGACCTAGTTACTTGCGGGATCGCATTCGGCCCCATACATCCCTGCGACCAATTCGCTCGCACAGAGAGGGACTTCTCCAGGTGCCGTCTACCAAACAGTGTCGGGGGGCGGCGCCTAGGAGCAGAGCCTTCTCTGTGATGGGCCCAGCCCTGTGGAATGACCTCCCCCCTGATATCAGGACTACCTCTGACCTCCGCTCCTTCCGTGCAAAGCTCAAGACCCACCTCTTCCAAGTAGCTGGCCTGGCTCAACCATAGTTTTACCATATCGCTCGTGACGGGTTTTTTAAATTTTGTAACTTAATTGAGGGTATTTTAAATTGTAAATTTTAATTCCATTTTATTTATCTGCTACCTCCTCCATGCATAGGTATATGTATATGTATATGTTTATTTTTGTCTGTATATGTATTGTTTATATTTATATATTTTATGTGTTTTTATTGTACGCCGCCCCGAGTCCTTCTGGAGAGGGTGCGGCTAACAAATAAATTTTTATTTTTATTTTTATTTTTATTTTTATTTTTATTTTTATTTTTATTTATTATTATTATTATTATTATTATTATTATTATTATTATTATTATTATTATTATTATTATTATTATTATTATTATTATTATTATTATTATTATTATTATTATTATTATTATTATTATTATTATTATTATTATTATTATTATTTTTATGGAACTGTTCAACAAATAAAAACAAAAAGCAAAAGCAAACAGAAAACAAACAAGAGAGCTTTGAAGCTATTTGAATGAAATTTGGCAGATCTGATTACCTTAGAGGGGAAAAAAAACAACTATTAGGCCTTCACATTCAATGCAATTCTGCCCATATTGTCTTTCATTACTAATGGCCTTTTTAGAAAAGACCAACCTCAAATTTAAGTCACTGCTTTTTATTCCTCCCATACCTGTTTCGAATTTGGCAGGCATCATTCTTTTGTAAAAATTCAACTTGCCTGAAAATATAATTCAAGGTGCAAAATGCATATACCTTGTGGGTTGAAATTGGGAGGGAAGGATATAGGCAATAGGGGAACTCATGAAAATAGACCAAATTAGGTTATGTTCTAAATTGTTCAACTAGGTTCTGAAACTTTAACATCTTAATATTGCTATTTGAGTGTCTAACCGACAGAACCTTTTCTATGTGAATTATTGGTACATTTAAAAGTTAATCTTTCTGAGCTGAAGAAGCTTCTTGGATGAGAAGTGAAACATCTTCAAAGAAAAACCAGAAAGTCGAAAAAGCACTTTTGGGTTAAAAGTTAATTGCTTGTGTACTTTGTTTTCTCTTTAATGTGTAGATAGGAAAAAGAATGCAAGTATAGAAGTATGCATGTAAAGTGGTGCAGAACATAAATATAGGTTTACCGGTTCTTCTAGATGTTTTATGAAGACAGACAGAAATAGAAATGAATAATATAAGTATCTGTAATACACTGTGGAAAATTACATAAGCACACTGAATTGTGGATACATCAAGGCACTGTTGATGTATGTTTTTAGGACTTAGACAAAATGTGTGTGTGTGTGGGGAGGAGAAGTCTGTTTCTAGCTCTTATTGAGATTTTTATTTCCCACAGATTTTCGTAGGTGGTTCTAAAAAGAAACAAAAGAAACAGCTTTGTTCTTCAGGCTTCTAAATGAATCATAGTGTTGAATGCAGACAGCTTATGAAGCACCTCTAAAAAGCAATTTTAACGTGCTATGCAAATTACTAAATAATGCCAAGGTGTCAGTTACATTTCAAGCTGCTAAAAACACAAGCTAGCAAAGGAACACATTTGGCTTTTTCCATATCTCTCAAACTTGCAGAAAGAATATGGAGGACAAACATCTGAATAGGGCCTGTAAAGCTTGTAATTGCATGATGGAACTATAACATTTAGGATTTGAATGTGTTTTAGCGATGATTTCATTTCTTGACTAATTTTTCAGCCACAGTGCTCTATAGATGTGATAGTGAACCTACGGCACGTGTGCCCATAGTGGCATGCAAAGGGATGTTGCCCGGCATACACAGCCTTGCCTATTTCTCTTCTGGGTTTCTAGCATACATGTGCACACAATGATCAGCTGTCCATGCACCTGGCAGTGCCAAAAACCAGCCTTCGCATGCATGCCAGACTGCTGATCATCATGCACACATTTGTGCTAGAACCCAAAAGTTCGGCTTTTCCGGAGTGCAATCCCTTCACATGCGGCAGTGCCAAAAACTGTCCTGCACATGCATGCCATCCAGCTGATTGTTGGGTGCACGTGTGTGCCAGAACCTGGAAGTTTGCCTTTTCCGGAGTGCAGTGGTAATGAGCGAGCGTGCAAGCGCATGATGTTTCCACATGACCTTATTGGCACTCGGTGCCGATTAGGTTCATCGTCGCTGCTCTATAGACAATGAAATCAAATATCCGGTATGAAGATATTGAGGTGTCTGAGAGTCCCTTCCTTTTTTCATTCTGGATTATGATTTTCTGTTTTTCCTTGTTCTATAGCAGGATTGCTATTTTTTTTTTTTTTTAGGAAGATGGGAAAAAATGCTAAGAAGATTTCAATAGCTTTACTCAAACTGTAAATATAAATGGTCTCTTGCTGAAAATTTTGATTTTTTTTTTCTTAAATTTGATGCATATGCTATCTTATTCTGAATATTCACCAAGGGAAAGAAAGCCAACCATTGAAATGACCTGGACTGGTACTCAATTCAGTTTCTTTTTAGAAATGGGTGAAAGATGTGAAAAATGGTAAATAATAATAATAATAATAATAATAATAATAATAATAATAATAATAATAATAATAATAATAATAATAATAATAATAATAAAAATATTTATTTCTTAGCCGCACCCTCTCCCGAAGGACTCGGGGTGGCGTACAATAAAACATATGAAATACATATATAGACAAGACATACATATAACAAAGACGTATACCAAGACATGTACAAGACATGTACAAGGAGGAGGTCAGCTGATGAATAAAAACAATTAAAATCACAATGTTTAAAAAACCCCTAAATAATTAAATACAATTAAAATACCCAAATAAAAAACCCATCAGGAGCGATATAGTTAGATCAAAGTTGAGCCAGGCCAGCTACTTGGAATAGGTGGTTCTTGAGCTTTACACGAAAGGAGCGGAGGTCAGAGGTATTCCTAATATCCGGAGGGAGGTCATTCCACAGGGCTGGGCCTGCCACAGAGAAGGCTCTACTCCTAGGCGCCGCCCCTCGGCACTGTCTGGTGGACGGCACCTGGAGGAGGCCCTCTCTGTGCGAGCGGATTGGTCGCAGGGATGTATGGGGCAGAATACGATCCCGAAAAACTCTTGTTTCTAGCATTTTAAGATTAAAAAATAATAATAATAGTATCACTTTATTGGATCCAACCACTGGTCAAATTAGAAGGAAAAAATTATGCAACAAAATAGGTATGTTATCCTCTTCCACTCAGGTTATGTTGTATGCAGTGAAGAACCGAGGTGCAAGTCCTGAATATATATTTCCCGAGCTATGAGAACTGGGAAAACAAATTAGCTAAAATTTCTGCTCAATGTTCAGCTTTGCTTTAAATATCTGAAAAGACAAGGCATAACAAAGAAGAGCCATTCTATCAACATAAGAAAGTGTAATTAATTTCCCTTAATAAATTCATGATAGTTTACTTTTGTGATTTCAACAAAGGCCCTCTTACTTAATTTAAAAGTTGTTCAACATCATCAATATGAGCTCAAGTGAAAGCACTTTTCAATTAATTCCACTTAGGATATTGATTCTTTTTTTCCAGGCTTTTTAAGTCATGTCATTAGTCAGGTTAAGCAAAACTTAAGAAGTTTTCACTGTCTGGTTAACAGGCATGCTGTGCCTTAAGATAGTAACTTACAAAATAGTAGTTGAAAAGCTAAGTTCAATGAGTAATGTAATTTTAGAGCCTGTGTAGATTTTTTTTTCTGAGCTGGTACCCTAACAGGAGCTCCTTACTGTCATTTATTCTGAAAAAGAGAGAAAGGAAGATCAAATGATATTCACTGATATTTTAATAACAAAAGGCAATGCAGTTGTCTTAAATTGCAAATAACAAGGGAAAGGGAAGGGAAGGAAAAGAAAGGAAAGGAAAGAACTTTTCTAAAAGTATACAAGAATTCAAGATAGCCTTTTCTAACCTCTTTGGACTATTTGAGGCTTGGGATGCTTCAGGTAAGAAGCATCAGGTAAGAAGGTATTAGGACACTTCCAGTGAGTTCAAACAGTCAATTTCTAGTATGGAAACTTTTATATTCAAAATGTTTTGCTTACCCCTATATTTATGAGATAAAAGTACATAGAATACTTTTCCTCAAACCAAAATCCTTTAAAAGACTTAGGACTTTAACTGTTAGAATTGTTGCTATTAAGGATGGAAGAGTGATATAAATAAAAAAAAGATGGTACCATGATATTCTTCCCATAAAGCCATGCATTCATTCTAAGGTTAATATAGGAATTCAATACATATATAATTTGTATGACCACATGTTCCGAATATGATGAAATTACTTGCATAAAAATAGGATATCCGGCTTCATAGAAAGTATATAAGGGGAAACAAATACCCAATGGTAAACTGTCATCACTATATTCTCACAAATCACTATATTTTCACAAATCTATTGTTGTTGTTGTTTGTTGTGAAGTCATGTCCAACCCATAGTGACCCCATGGACAATGTTCCTCCAGGCCTTCCTGTCCTCTACCATCCTCTGGAGTCCACTTAAGCTCATGCCTACTGCTTTGGTGACTCCATCCAGCCACCTCATTCTCTGTTATCCCCTTCTTCCTTAAATCTTTAATGTACCTAATCTCACAAATCTTTAATGCACCTAAAACAAGAATGGTGAAGTTTGGGGCAGGTATACTAAATATTGTAACATAAATAACAACAAATGAATTCCTCTGTACACATTTCTCCCGATGTCATTTTGTTTGATGCTTGTTTAAAATCTGTTGGCCTCTGCTTCTGTTAAGCTCATAAAAGCCACGATTCATAATCATAATTCTATTCTCTAACTGAGATTTTATGTATCTTCTTGTTACGGTAACAATCTACTGAAACTGATGTACTGAAAATTATTTCATATTATTTCCTCCTTTTGTATGTTTTACTGTTTTATAATGAAACTACTTTTACCAACCCTCTGCAATTTTATGTCCTCTTGAAGTCCTGGGACTACAACACGATCAATGTGTACACCAACTGAAAGTACCAAAATTTGTGGACCCTAAATACTGAATGGAGAAAGGCTGGATGTGTGTGCATAATATAAAAATATGCATTATGTGAATAATGTGTCCATGGTCATTGAAACTTCTGCCAAACCTGGAATTAACAATGTGTGTAATAAAGAAAGAGAATTCCATAATTAAGTAGCCAAGAATTCAGGAGGAGGGAAACCTTTGAAAATGTCATAAAAGATACTGATCATTGCTCCCAAAATGTGTTGCTTGGTACTATCAAGACTTGATTGATTTTTCAGTCTTGTATTAACATAGCAGTAATCTGGCCAATATTTCTCTTTTCCAAGCATTCTATGAGGAGGGGAAAAATAGAATTTGCCAGATGTTGATTTTCTTAACAGGCAGAACATTTGTTTGCACTTTTTTATCTGAATTTGGCGGGGGGGGGGGGGGCAATCACAAAGATGCCAACCTAGCAGTTTGAAAACAAGTAAAAAATGTAAGTAGAAAAATAGGAACCACCAATGGTGGGAAGTTAACAACATTCCATGCACCTTCAGCGTTTAGTCATACCGGCCACATAACCGTGGAGACGTCTTTGGACTGCGCTGGCTCTTCAGCTTTGAAACGGAGATGAGCACCGCCCCCTAGAGTCAGGAACGACTAGCACATATGTGTGAGGGGAACCTTTACATTTACCACAAAGATGAGAGGGGAGTCAACCTATTCTCCAAAGCACCAGAAGGCAAGACAAGGAGCAATAGACGGAAGCTAATCAAGATGACAAGCAATCTAGAACTAAGGAGAAATTTCCTAATGGTGCGAACAATGAGCCTATGGAATAGGCTGCCTTCAGAAGTTGTAGGTGATTTATCACTAGAGAATTTCAAAGACAGGCTGGGCAGCCATTTGTCTGAAATGGTATAGATTTCCTGCTCATACCGGGAGTTGGACTAGATGACCTCCAAGATCCCTTCCAACTTTGTTATTCTATGTTATGTTACATGTGAATTTGAACATTAGCATTGTAAATGCTTCACAAATTATTTGAAAGTGCTTTGTACTGGTATGAGCACAGAATCTCCCTTTGAAACAGTCTGGCATTTTTCAGATTTCTGCAGGACCCTTTCAGGCTGCTTAAAAGAAAGGCAGAAAGTTAATGTGCTTCTGTAGATCCAAAGCATTTTTTTTCCAAAACATTTTTGAAGTATTTCCTCTAAAACTGTCAATACTTCTTTTCAAAGTACAGTCACTTGATCTGAGAAAGTGAATGCAAATTACTTTATTGCAGTCATTAACCACCATAAGAGAATTGATACTCAAACATTCAAAGCTAAATTGACAATGTCAGAATAGTTATAAAAAATACATACAGACACAAAATGGCTAAAAGATAATATTAAGTGCTGAAATTAAATTCTCAGAATACACATATACACAACAGGAAATTAAAAATTAGGAATCTGGAGGATATAGACTTGGAACAGCAGTATAAAATACAAATAGTATACAAATACTTATTCACATGTACCCACGCATTCTCTCTTCCTTCCCCCCCACCATCTCCCTCTTTCTCCCCTCCCCCCTCCAAAACCCACAAACACCCAATGTAATCTTTTTCAGGTTCTATTTCTTCTTCTTCACCTCAATTATTGATAAAAATATATTGATCACCATATAAACGATTTTCTTCTAAAAGTCTTGCCTACAACATTTTATGTAAGAAATGTATTGACATCTGAATAGCATATAACCAATAAATAGAGAGACTTTATTTGGTCATTGCAGAATAGAAAACATGTGTTTACACTCCTCCCCCTCCCTTCTTTCTATATAGTCATATTTCATCCTTATAGGATAACCCTTATGCCAAAGTTGATGTGCATTCTTGGGTTTCTTACAGGCGCGCGCGCGCACACACACACACACACACACGCACACACGTGTGTGTATTGTGCAATGCTGCTGCTTACCTTAGTTTAGGTAATGAAACTTCTATAAGAAAACAAGCAACCTCAACTATTATATCTGGAATATGAATTGAGTAGAATATCTCAAAGCTGCATCAAGATTATGGTATGAAATGAAATTATATACATACATACATACATACAGTCACACACACACACACACACGTGTGTGTGGGGGGTGTGTATACATACATACATACATACATATATATGTGTATACATACATACATACATATATCACTTATATTCCGCTTTACAGTGTTTTACAACCTCTAAAAGTGGTTTATAGAGTCAGGATCAGTGGTGGTTTCTGGATCCCATTGCAACCGGTATGGTGCAACGGGGCCGGGCATCCATCGCATGCATGCGTACAGCGCATGCATGTGTACTTACCTTCCACAATGCTCCGCAATGCTCCAGCTGCTCGGCGGAGCGTCAAGCAGGCTCCGTACACTCCGTGCGCATTTGCAGAAGCCCCGATTGGCTCAAATACCAATAAGGATGACGGGCGGGCAGGTGGGCGGTCTGGAGCACCATACCGGAACGGTACCTGGTGCTCCCAGCAGGCACTGGTATGCCCATACCGAGGAGTACCAGTCATATCCCACCACTGGTCAGGCTATTGCCTCCAACAATTTGGATCCTCATTTTACCCAGAAGGATGGAAGGCTGAGTCAACCTTGAGCCAGTGAGACTCAAAGTGCCAAATTGCTGGCAGCCTCCAGTCAGCAGAAATAGCCTACAGTACTGCATTCTAATCACTGAATCACCACGGCTCTTGAATATATGCAACCAGGGGTGGGATTCTACCAATTCAGACCAGTTTGGGTAAACCAGTAGCTCCAAAGATCAGCGAAGCAGTTTGCTCGCACTAGCAAGAGAGCCTGCCCATCCGCCCGTGCGGTTTACCTACCTTTATCTTCTCAGATGAGTCGTGTGGCAGAGTGGAGGCAGAGTGAGCTTCAGCTGTTTTCCTTTCAAGCAGTAATCTGGAAGGTAAGTCTTCTGTAAATTGTGCATGCACACGCAAATCACGCACTCAGAGAATTCGTTGTTAAACTGATAGGATCCCACTCCTGTATGCATCTTCTATCTCCCTTCCAAAAAATTGGCATCTCAACTTCAAATCAAAGGAAAGCAGCGTGGCATAAAAAGAAAAGAGGCGGGGGGGGGGGAAGCTGTCTTAATGAATAAAAAGTTAATATCTTATGGAATTTTACGTTCTCCAAAACGTTGAACGAGCCGCCTTTCTTTATACTATAATGAAAGATAGATGATTTGTTAAAAACAAGATCTATTCTGATGGCTTTCATCAAAGCAAAATAGACACAGCCTTTTTCCCGGTTGCTTTTCTCCCTGCTTCCAATTATACTGTGAATGTTGACCTTTTTGAAAGAAGATGGACAAGAGTCCATGGCATCAATAGAAAACAAATTGTAAGCCTGTTATATTAGTGGAGTTTTTTTAAACTATGCTTCTGAGTAAACAAGTAAAACTTTATTGCATGAGCCAACGGTTATGGCTTCTCAATCTTTCTTAACAAAGGGGAAAACTCTAAAAAATAAATACATTTTAAAAAACAGTGAATTGAGTGTGCCAAAGGTGCTTTTCAAAAGACAGCTGGACTTTCTTTGCTTTTTTTTTTCTTAAAAACATTTTGCTAATTTAAGAAGCTTCTTGGATTTTTTTTCCTTGAAAACATTTTGCTAACTTAAGAAGCTTCTTGGATTAGAAGCAGTGGTGAGATTCAGTCGGTTTGCACTGGATTGGCCAAACCAGTTGTTAACTTGTTCTGCAGTTTGACAAACTGGTTGATCCCATCACTGGCTGCCCCTGCCCATCTCCCTTCAAGGGGAGGAGCAAGGGGCGGGGCCAGACAGCGCTTCAGTCCCACACTAAGGCTCCGGCCATCACCATTGCCGCTTTGGTCCGCCTGCACCGCCCCACCTTGCTGTGGGTGATGTCGAGGGGGCCATGCCTTGACATCAGTCACATGACCCTCCCCAGCCATGCCTACTCAGTTGGTCATTAGGGAGAACTGGTTGTTAAATTACTTGAATCCCACCACTGATGAGAAATTAAATGTTTTCAAGGAAAATCCAAGAAAGCCCAGTTGCCTTTTAAAAAGACCTTTTGGGCAGCCAACACTTGGATGTTCAAGAATTTCCATAGACAGTGAATTTATTACATTCATATTATCTATGCTACAAGTTATAGCAAAGTGATGGAATGTGTTTAATGGAACCTTACTAGCAGTGATGAAATAAAAAAAAATCCTATTGGTGGGCGTGGCTTGGTGGAGGTCATGTGACTGGGTCGGTGTGGCTATGTAGCCATGTGACTGGGGGGGGGTCAAAGACAGAAATTCACTTTAACAATCTCTTGCTGGAGCAGGGGGTTGGACTAGATGACCTCGGGGTCCCTTCCAGCTCTGGATTGCTGTGCTCTTTCAAGGTATCATCTGAAGCTGCGTCGAGTACCAGGTTTATGGTCCTCCCTCCCTCTCCTTTTTTCCTCCCTCCTTCTCCCTCCCCCCTCTCTCTCTTTCCTTCCTTCCTTTCTTTCTTTCACAGCACCCCCCCCCCCATTTTTGGCTAAGCAGGCCTCAGGGGAGTCTCCTGGGAGCAAAATGAGACCCCAAATGCTAAATAAAGTTTTTAAAAATGTTCCCACCATAGTGCAACACAGCCGATCATCAGATTATTATTTTTTTACTTTGTTAAGCATTTCTTACTACCAGTTTAGGCGAACCGGCCCAAACAGTTAGCATTTCACCTCTGTTTGCTAGTATTTAATGACAACCATCGCAATGGGAGAATACAGTATATGTAGCTTAGGGTTGAATTCTTAGGTTCCTGATATGTTCTGAGTTTGCTCTTCTTGTAGATATTTCTGTCAGCCATGAAGCTGACCTGACCGAAGCCATCTTGAAGCTTCAGTGTTCCCACAGTGGACCTGAGGGGTAGGGAGGGGGGTTGGAGATAGCTAGGGTCTTGTAGTCAAATGAAAATAACTCTTTCTTGGGAACCAAGAATGTTCTCACACCTGTCCGAGGAAGGAGGAGCGATGTCGCCCGGCAACCAGGCAGCATCCTGATTGGACCATGTGACTGATTATTTGGTGTTGGGAAATAAAAACTTTTACTTTTAATTAGGTGAAAACCATGGGAACCTTCAGAGTTGGTTTTCACCAGATCTGTGCCAATATGATATATCCAATAAAGCTATTCTTTGAGGGCCCTACCTGACTTGGAGTTTTGGTTGCTATGGGTCTATTACTTGGAACCCTGACAATTTCATCATCAGATTAGCTAGTGTGGTCAGAATTCTGATATGAAATGAAGAAATGAAGCTTATGGACTGCGTACTGTATATATTGCAACTTGTCTTATCTCTTGTTTGTGGGTTTGGGGATAATGTTTCTTTGGCGATACTGGTTTCTGCTTATCTGAATGTATATGATAAAAGTGATTTGTTGGTCCTTTTCCTTGATCTTTAGTTCTCACACCCCTTCTCAATGGTTTATAAGTGGGGTTTATTTCCATATATCTGCTAAGGGCTTATTTTATTCCAAACCTCTTAGAATCCTCTTGTATTCTTAGACCTGGTTTGATCTAAAATCTCTCCAATGGTTGAAGTTATGATTGGAATTTTATCTCTATTTTGCAATGAAATGATCATTGTGTTTTCTGACTTCCAAATGATCTTCATGCCAATCTTTTACATGTTTGGCCTACAGAGTGGGTCTCACACCCTGACATTTTATATCATCGATGATGCTGTTTGGCTTGTGGATTCAAGATCTTTGAATTTGTTTAGGATGTTTTGGAGTGATCTTATTGGCTCATGGGCTACAGTGATGCTAAGGGGGTTGTTGTGGCCTGCCAGCAACCAATGGAGCTGGCAGTAGAATCAGACAGTGAGGAGATTGGGGAGGAACATGGGCCAGTCCTGGAAGCTGGGAAAGGTTCGGACAAGGGCTCTGTATCGGAGGCAGAGATGGGGCCAAGGCCATCTGGCACTTCTCAGCTGCCTTCTGAGCTAGACAGCAGTGAGGTGGAGGAACAGATGAAGCCTATTCCCAGTGTGCACATGCACAGAGCTGCCAAAAGAAAAGAGCAGCTAAGAAATTCGTTCATTCATTTCAGGAGTGTGAAGGTCTATCTGTGAATCTCACAGACTCTGTGCCAAGTCTTTCCTTGCATAGCACCGCGTTTGGAAAGCATTTATATGACAGCTTTCCAAGCTAGATAAAGTCTGTGGTCATAACTTTGAAGGATTGTTTAACAGGCCTTTGCTGAATGTGAATGAAAGGAATTCAAATTCGTTTAATAAAAGGGGTTTTGTCAGGACCAGGAATCTGCTTTGTGCTTTTCGGGGAAGCTTAGGTTAGAACAGGGGTGTAATAACTTGCTGGTGGTTTCTGCGATCCTGTTGACATATGAAGAATGTTCTTTCCCTTAGATTTCATGGACAGACACTATTCCTTTTAAATGAAGTTGGATAATCATTGCATTGGAAAATAAACAAGTAACTCTATTTCTGCTTCTACTTTCTGGAGTTCTGGGTTGGGACAATATGTTCAACAGCTTCCTTAGTTCCTTCTTTTTAGATTGTTGCTTTGGTAGTTCAGTATTTAGTAACTGTGGGCAGCTTTGTAATGAATTTGAGCTTTTTTTTTTTTTTTGCCCTTGGCAACTTTACTTTCTCTGCTATTTTTTTAGTCGAGGGACATGAAGGTCAGGGAATAGACAGTAGTGTCAGAAGAAAAAACAAGAGGAAAGCATCTTCCACTTCTTCAAAAATTGTCATAGCTTAGGAAGGCTAAATGAGTCTTGTACTTTACTAAGAGGTTGTTTGAAAGAAGTGTGTTACACTTTCCCTGCTAGAGAACTTTCTATGGCCTTTTAAGAAAAAAGAATATTTGATATGCCTTTTTTTTCTGTCTCCTTTCTGATTACTGGTATGTTTCCTTACATATTGGGTCTTTAGCTGCAAATCTAATGGCAAACATTCCTTATTAATAAAAATTTCTGATAAAGTGGATTAAAGCATTTTTAAATAAAAGTAAGCACTCAAATTTTATGAATATGTTTTTTTTAAAAAAAATCTTTACAATTTAATAATAAAGTGGGGATAGCAATAAATACAAAAGGGGTCAATTAGCATTGAGTGCAATTTAATTTGGAGATGTGCTACAGGTGTTCAAAATCCTTCATTAAAAGATACTTAATAAAATATGTTAATTATATTAAGAGCTGTGATATAATGATCAAAATGAAAAGACATTTTTTATTAGCAGTTGAATGGAAATCTGATCCATTGTTTAAAATAAAGTGCCATGTGTAAAAGAATTATTTGTATGGGGGAATATAACATCAGTGTGGCCTTCTACTGATTTTAATGCAAATAATTAAAACACAGATGGATATTCAACTTCCCCTTTTAAAGCAACTATTTACTAATTAAGATCAAAAAGGCCATATTGCTTGAAGACTGGTTTTCCATACAGACGTTAATGATAATGATAATATAAAACATGTTACTGTCAATTTTAGTAGACATGACAATAACGGGGAGATCATTGTGATTTATTTATGTGGTGAAGGATGTTGGTAGGTGAGTTTGCATTGTATCAAAGCAAATGATTTATTCTGATAAACAGAGGCAGATGGATGGAAATGGAATTCATTGATGGTATGAGCAGAAATGATTTGCTAGAACAATTGATATTAGAATGTGTGTCTTTGTCCTTTGAGCAAAATCTAAGCTTGGCTTTCCATCCAGGTTGATTTTCCCCAGATCATTTCCCCCCCTAAATGTCTTATGAAATGTCCTTCAATCATACACACAACATGCCCAACTTTGGGTATGCACATTTTCAAGGGCAATTGCCAGAATGAAGGGCATTTGTACAGGTGTAAGGGCTCAAAGAACAAGTGCATGTGATGTCATTTCATTCTCTAGGGTGGAAACAGCTGTTTTTATCTTAGAATTTGGGAAAACAAATTCTCATTCAAAGCTAAAAGGATAGGGGAATTCAAGCACATAAATTTGCAAAGATGGGAATGATCTTTTAAACATTGCCATTTAAAAGATCAGTTAGGTGTCGGTCCATCCATCCATCCATCATCTGTCTGTCTGTCTGTCATTCTGTCTGTCTGTCTATCTATCATCTATCTATCTATCTATCTATCTATCTATCTATCTATCTATCTATCATCTTTCCATCTATCTTTCTATCACCTATCTATTGTTTATTTTTATTATAGATACAGACCAGCCCCCCTCCTTCCTACCTACTACCTTCCTTCCTTCCTTCCATCCATCCATCCATCCACCCATCCATGGTGGTGCAGTGCTAAGAATGCAGTATTGCAGACTAACTGCCTTCTGCCAGGAGTTCAATCCTGACCAGCTCAAGATTGACTGAGGTTTCCACCATTCCAAGGTCAGTAAAATGAGTACCAAGATTGTTGGGGGCAATATGCTGACTCTGTAAAATCACTTACACAGGGCTATAAAGCACCATGAAGTGGTATATAAGTCAAAATGCTATTGCTTCCTTCCTTCCTTTCCAGTTATATAGCTATCTAGCAACACACACACACACACACACACACACAGAGAGAGAGAGAGAGAGAGGGGGAGGGAGGGAGGGAGGGAGGGAGGCAGGCAATGCTCATGCCTGGTAAGAAGAGTTTGAACCTTATTCACAAAACAACGTAACTCTCCTTTTCTAAATGAAGTAAAACTCTCATGTTGCTTTCTTTTTGATTGTTCAGTCTCCTCCAGTCGATCCTGAAGCTGAAATAAAAAATTCTGTAAACATAGAGATTCAAGACTGCTACTGACTTCTGATAACTGATCCGAATGACAATATAACATTTTCCAATGAATAACTAAATGAACAACTCACTGTGGCAATTTAAGTCGAAGCAGCAATTGGCCACAACTTATGTTTTTGCTTCAATTAGATGGATATTATGTTGTGGCTGTGTCTAGTTTTACTCATATCAGCAAACTCCTTTCTCTCGAATGCATTTCACTTGAATCTGCCTAGTTATTGGAGGATGATGGTATTATGATCACATCATTTGCCGGTGAAGTTAAATAAAATAATGGGCCTTTCTTGGTATTTTCTTCTTTCAACACCTTCACAAACCAAGGGCTAAGCAAATATCCATCAATTTGCTGAGAATAAGCATTATGCCTCAATTTGTGTCTTAAAGTGTGAATGCAATAATTATGTGTGTTTTATGATCTAATATCAGCCATTTGCTTAGTCAGATTTCCTTGAAAATTAAAGCTGTTTAGAAGCATAATTATTTTATAATACCACCATGCAGAATATTTGCAATTTTAGTATCACATAGCAATTTTGTGTACTTTCTCCTATACTCTGATGTTCATCTAATCACTTCATAAATATTTAGCTGTGGGAAATATCCTTAGAAAAAGCAAGGAGGAGTTGGTATTTACTACACGGATTTAATAGCTCATTAAAGGACGAAGAGAAATAAAATGGGGAAAAATATTAACACTGTGGGTTTTATTAAAAAAAAAATAAGTTCCACTAGTAAATGTTTTCTTTTTCATAATGAGAGGTAATCATAAGGTGGAGGAAGAAAGCTGAATAGATTGCAAAGCCTGCACTGGTATGGGTTTTATTGAAAAATGGAACTGAAATTTGCCATCATGCTTTGCCCTTATTTAAGGAGGGTTCTAAATTCATAAAGGGATGCAGTAACTCAGTGGCTAAGATGCTGAGCTTGTCAATCAGAAAGGTCGGCAGTTTGGCGGTTCAAATCCCTAGTGACGCGTAACGGAGTGAGATCCCGTTACTTGTCCCAGCTTCTGCCAATCTAGCAAGTAGAAAAATAGGAACCACCCTTGCTGGGAAGGTAACAGTGTTCCATGCACCTTTGGCATTTAGTCATGCCAGCCACATGACCACAGAGATGTCTTCGGACAGCGCTGGCTCTTTGGCTTTCAATTGGAGATGAGCACCACCCTCTAGAGTCAGGAACGACTAGCACATATGTGCAAGGGGAACCTTTACCTTTTAAATTCATACATTCAAGTAGCAGCAATATGGGCTAAGGATCTTATGAATATAATACTATGTTTATAGAGAAACAATGCCAATCAGTGGCTGTACTGGGTTGGCTTTTATCTACATTATCTGGTTTGACATCTACGCATCTACAAGTTTGTTGTAGATAGTAACATTTTTCTTCCTGAATTAGTAGAACATATTCTCCATGGAGCTGCCTCTGAAGATTTAGCTACAGCAGCACAAGTCTCCTCAATTACTTGTGGAGTTAGGCAATAAGAACATATTGAACCAAGAGTGTTTATATGTGTATCTGTGTGCCTATTTCTGCCCAAAAGAGTAGCTATTGAAACAAAGTTTACAGAATTCAGGATATTTTCTCTCTCTATTTTCTCTTTCTTTAAACTCCTGTTTAATTCCATCTTTTTTTTTTATTTGCCATACATTAACCTCCTGGCATTTGGATCAGGAGATTAGGATTTCTGATGGTGGTTTCTTGGTCCGTTGGGTTTGAGCAGGTTGCTGTTTTAGAACACAGCATTATATGTTACAGTTGTGGTTTTAAACTTTGAATACTGCAAAGTCACTGGTATTAAATGGACAATTAAAAAAATATTAATGTCCTGAAACAGAACATTGATTTTGAGATGGAATTTAGCCCAATACACCAAAAGGTAAGGGGAAAATATGAGTTTTATGGAAGAAGATCCAAGATCCAGGGACCCATTCAATTATATTTCCTGATCTCTGTACATGCACATGAGTGTATCTGAGCCAACATGCATGCTTGCATACACCAATATAAAAGTTCTTTAAAGACATAACTTGCTTAGTATCTCATTATATGAAGAGTAATGGCATTGATTCCACTCATTTATTAACTATAAACTCTGTTGAAGAGCAGAAGAGGCAGAGGGTTCCCAGCCCCTCATTGTAGAGTTCTTTCCTTTAAAAGAGTTAGTGCATCTCCCTCATTTTTATGGACTTGATTCTTAAATGGGAATTCCCAGCAAGTGATTGTTGCTACACTGCAGTGGATGAACAGTAACAACTGCTGCTGTGCTGTTAGAATGCTTTCCTTTTACAAGATTTGGATATAATTTTTTTACATGATTTGGACATTTATATTAATTTGCAAATTAATATAAATTAATATTATTAATTTATACTATTTGCAAATAAAATACAAATAAAATTTGTAAATATTGTTTAAATAAAGAGTACATGAAACTGAAATTTGAGCTTGAATGTTGATCAATATTGCATGCATTTTGAACAAATAGACCAACCATTTAGTTGCTCTTGTTGCTATAGATTTGTAGAGTACAGTAGAGTAGAGTGGAGTGGAGTGGAGTGGAGTGGAGTGGAATGGAATAGAATAGAATAGAATAGAATAGAATAGAATAGAATAGAATAGAATAGAATAGAATAGAATAGAATAGAATAGAATAGAATAGAATAACATAGTTGGATGGGACCTTGGAGGTCTTCTAGTCCAATCCCCTGCTTAGGCAGGAAACTCTATACCATTTCAGACAAATGGTTATCCAATCTCTTCTTACATTTTACAATTGCTTACTGTAAAATCTTGAAGGGAAGTGTGCAGTTCAGAAATGTGAAATATAAATAAACAAACAAAGGAACAAATAAATAATAATAAATAAACATTTTACTGTATGTGGTCATGGAATTTCTTATGTCAAAATGCAGTGCAATCAATATAAATAAATGCATTAATGCAATTAATGTAAATAAAAGACTGATATCAACCATACTTCTTGAAGAGTATAGCAATATTTTAGCCTTAAATTATGTGTACAAAACTCTATTTTAAAATAAATTGATTAAAGCTAATGCTTAAATGAGAACACGTATATCACACATACATATGCACATACTGTGTCGTTGATGACCAAAAGTTTTCCCTGTTTCTGCTGTACTTGTACGTTCACATTGAATTCAGTAAAGCCTATTGGCTGACAACTTTGCATTAAAGAAGGATAAATTGAATGTGGAGGATAATAATGTCAAGGTTAGAATATGTCCCTTTTAGAAGAGGCACAATTTTAAGGGAATGCTTTCTCTCAATTTGTCTGGCACAGACTCACTTGATTCTGTAATTCTATACGATACAATTTTTACATCAAATGGTAATATAACCTCAGATGTCATGCCTAGATAATTCCATTTGCTCTTCTAAGGATCATTAACTTCCAAAAAGTTGGAAAGAGTTGATAAACTATGAAAGAAAATCACTTTTAATTAATTATAATTAAGCTTAATATCTGCGAACCAGTTTGAAAGTAATTACATTTCATTTGGTACTGTTTATAAAGACATTTTGCAGTGCATATATTAAATCACCGTGTCTCCTTATAGTGCGGTATTTGCAAATTGTTTTCTGGACAGGGCAAGAAAAAAAGACAGAAAAAAGATAGCTTAATCAAGTCCTACTTTGAATAAAAATATCCCCAGATCTAAAATTATTTACATTGTATTTACTTTATACTTTTTTACAAATGGTCTTGATCCCCTGGTGGGAAACAAACAAACAAAAAGACAAAACTATGACTGTCAATTGCATAACTTTCAGTTTCAAAAAGAAATAATAATGCTGGCAGCAACCCATATCAACCATCAGTGCCAGTCAATAATATTTGTGATACATGTTTAAACGTCCAGTTGACTGAGTTTCATGTTTAATGAATAAAATCAGGGGTGAGGTTCAGCCAGTTCGGACTGGTTTGGGTGAACCGGTAGCTTCGATTATCAGCTGGGAGCAAACTGGTTCTCTCCAACAATCAGATCGGCCCACCCGCCCACCAGGGGTGGGTTCTGGATTCTGTTACTGCCAGTTCTCTCAGGGGTGTGTTGCGAGCGGGTGCTTGATGCGCACATGTGCAATAGTAAACTGCTTGTGCACATGCGCAGAAGCAAAAAACAAGATGGCACTGCCTATAGCACTGCCGATAGAACCAGTTCATATCTGGCAGAGTTACTACCTACTCAACCGAAGTGGTCTGAACTAGTAGGAACTCACCTCTGCTGCTCACCCCTGCACTTTACTTACCTATACCCTCTCAGCTGATTTGTGTGGCAGTGATGATTGCCGCGGCATAGCTATGTTACTCCCCAGGAGTAACGTGGAAGGTACGTTTTGCTAAAACTGCGTGCACACACAAAACACTCGATCACCGAACCAGAGGTTAAACCAGCAGGATCCCACCACTGAATAAAAGTATAACAACAACAACAACAACAACAACAACAACAACAACAACAACTTTATTATGGTCACAGACCAGCAATGGACAAAATTATCAATGTTTACAATAGTGTTAAAAGATATTAATAATAAGTAATAATGTTCATAATAAAATACAATATGGTATCAAACAATATGGCTCTTTCCTTGGTTATATGATGGAAAGTCAGTATGAGTGTAAGTATAGAATCTCTATAAATTGTTAGAGATATCTAGAAGAAATTGGTGCAGTAAACATCTTTAATTCTGTAATCTGCTTTTCCTTGCGATCATTGCAGCTGCACAGAATTTTTCTACTGTACGCATGATAGTTAGGTTTGAGTCCCAGAGGAGATAGTCTACATAAAAAATTGTCTGCTCTCCCTGGTAATCTCTCTAATAAAGGGAGAATATGCATTGAACTAAAAACTCTATATAACTCACGGTGCAATAAAACATGTGTGATATCTTTGACTTCTCCTTTAGCACATATACATACTCATTCCAGTATTGGGGTTTCAAAAAGAAAACTTTCCACCAGGTAGAGAAAGCCTTGAAAGCAAATGTTTAAAGCAGTGAATTAAGAACAACTAAACATTGTTAGTTGTGGAATTGTACGATGCCCGACCGACGTCTAAACTCATTAAGTTTAGAATCCAAGCTTGTAAATGTGTATGACTCATTAGAAGAGAGTCCCATAATCCTTTTGAATTGGTAATGCTTCCTTGAAGATAATCTGACACTTTTTTTATCCTTTCCTAGTGTTTTTCTGCAAATGGAGGATCCATTTTTTGGGGGGGATCAACTGGGTTTTGGCCTATTGATTGCAACAGGGATTGACTGAACTGCTTGTCATCCAAGTCTTACCTGGGCTCTGATAATGTCTTGGGTTAATGTACATGGAACCCACAAGCATCTCTGCTGAGTGGTTAAAATGCAGTATTGCAGGCTAGTTTTGCTGATTGCCAATTGCCAATAATTCGGCAGTTTGAATCTCACCAGGGTCAAGTTTGACTCTGACTTCCATCCTTCCGAGGTGGGTAAAATGAGGACCCAGATTGTTGGGGGCAATATCTGGACTCTGTAAACTGCTTAGAGAGGGCTGTAAAGCACTGTGAAGTGGTATATAAGCCTAAGTGCTATTGCTATCTTGGAACTTTTAGATTTATGCTGCACACTCATTTAAAAGAAGTGTATGTTTTCTGTTCAATAGTCCCACTGTTGTGTATCGTATATAGTGTATAGGTGTCAGTTGAAGTTCTCATTCTGGTCCTCTGTTGGAGTGGGAAAATACTCTCTCCTGATTGGTTGTTTGGCTGAGCAGTTTCTTATAAAAGGAGCTGTGTCAGCCAGGGAGTTCAGTTGCCTCATATGCCGTAAATAAAGAGCTTTTAGAAGTCTCTCTGGCCTCACCTCCATTCATCGCCTAGAACTTAATACCTACCACTTTGGATAATTACTACTTCAAATAATTGGCAGTGGGTGCCTTCAGAATTAATCCATTTCTGTGAAATGTAAACTCTGAAATGTAAAACTTCTAGAATGCACTTTACTGCTTCCATTTGTATTCATTACAGCACATTATTTTATTACATTATAATCTCAAAAATGATTTTATGTAAACATTAATATCATAAATATTTTGTACCATGTCTGGAAACTTGAATACTTTTCTAATGCTTTATAAGAAAATAATAAATTGTTCACTAATCCAATTTTGCCCACCACTTTTTATATCCATAAGTAATATCATAAATTATTTATCCATAGAGATAATCTATCCATCCACCACACTCTCATGAATTTAAAGTAATATATATAGAAATATTTTAATTAGAAAAATATATACACTTTGAATTATCTTGTTATTGTACATCTAGGTACAGTATGAATAAGATGTATGTTGTTCATAAGAACATTTTTTCCTCTGATTAGTCAATTACATTGCCCGTATTTAATTCAGTTTCAAGATGTAAATCTAATCACCTCCAGCCAAATATACCGGTAAACTCTGCATCTTCTATATAAGCCTCTAATTATGCCCTGAGCCTATTTCTTTGATGACTAGATTTTCCTAGCCTCATTTTATTTGAAGTACCATTTCCAATCAGTGTCAGCCAAAATACTGCCTTTCAAAATTGCCCTAAAGAAAAGTCAGAAACAGGAAAATCTAGATATTGTTGGACATGTATAAAAAATATCCTCTAGAATTTAGGGTTCATCTCAAGATTTTATTTAAAATCTTTTCAGTCTGAAAAATGTCTACATCCTGACCATGTAGTTCAAGAGTGTAGTAAAATATAATCAACATGGTGTGTGTGTGTGTGTGTGTGTGTGTGTGTGTATCTATGTGTGTCACAAAAAGCATGTAGGAGATAGCCAGAGTGCACCTGAGGGAGAGGTCAAATATGTCATCAGTTTGGAGTTCCTTCATGCCCACAAGCCATTCTTGATTGCATTGACTCTTATCTACTGCCAATTTGCCTGGACTATTAGTAGTTCAGATTCTTGTAGAGTGGGGCTTGCTCTGTATTTTGGTAACATAAAATTGGCTGTTCCCACTGGTGACTCCCACCCTGCCTCTATTGCTTCCTCTCCCCGCCCCCCTCTATTGTCCAACTTCTACACAAGGAATCAGGCAACAAAGCCTATTTGATTTTGTATATATTGAGATTGGTCTTGGCTGATCAGGGCAAAAAGAGATTTTTTAAATAAAAAAACTAGTACATCAAAGGGTTGGTTTAATCGTGTATCACTCATGGGCCAAAGATAAGATAAGGGCAGTGGCATAGGAACATATAGGAGATAGTCAGACTGCACCTGAGGGAGAGGTCAAGTGTGTCATCAGTTTGGAGTTCCTTCATGCCCACAAGTCTTTCTTGATTCCATTAACTCTTATCTACAGCCAATTTGCCTTGACTATTAATAGTTCAGAATCTTGTAGAGCCATAGCATGGAATAAACTCATTTGAAAAAAAAAACTTGGGTCCTGATTTCTTGTTCCTGACCAAGTATTAGGTAAAATTGAAACATCTATATAAACATATCAAACTGCATTGGAATACTTAGGATAGTTTGGAAAATCAGAACAATAAAAAAACAACAATAGGTTAATAACTTTTATTTCATAACCACAGGCCAGTGAGAACTCTTGAAAGAGTTAAGAGAAGAGCGACATATATGATTACGGGACTAGAGGCCAAAACATATGAAGAACTTCCAGGAACTGGATATGTCTAATTTAATGAAAAGAAGGACCAGGGATGACATGATAGCAATGTTCCAATATCTCAGGGGTTGCCATAAAGAAGAAGGAGTCAAATTATTCTCCAAAGCACCTGAGGGCAGGACAAGAAGCAATGGATGGAAATTAATCAAGGAGATAAGCAACTTAGAAATAAGGAGAAATTTCCTGACAGTTAGAACAATTAATCAGTAGAACAACTTGCTTCCAGAAGTTGTGAATGCTCCAACACTGGAAGTTTTTAAGAAGATGCTGGATAACCATTTGTCTGAAATGGTGTAGGGTTTCCTGCCTAAGCAGGGGGTTGGACTAGAAGACCTCCAATGTCCCTTCCAACTCTGATATGCTATTCTATTCTATTCTAACATTTTCACATGCCACCTTTTTTTTCTAGATACTTCTAAAGCAGTTTGGTGATATCAGCTGATCATCTTTACTCCTGACAAACACAGCATGCTAGCAACACAAAAAACCAATAAATGTTCTCCTTGTAGCTAACTAATAGCAGCTTGCTCCTATATCAGATTGTAAATAAAACCAGTATGATGCTCAAGCTACTATCATTTATGAAACAACAAAAAATATATATTTGCTACCATTTCAAGCAAAATGAGGGGGAAAAGAAATAAGAAATAAATTGCATTTTCTCTCACCCCATCACACTTTCAATATGTATTGGATGTGTCTGTTTCTTCAAAAAACAAACAAACAAACAATGACACACTAAGGCTGCCTGGCTAGCAAACAATCAATCCTTCTGGACTGAACATGCTACTGAAATATACGAAGATCTGCTCTAACCACAAGTGATAGATAATAATGGAATTTAAGTCAGGGGGCTCTACAGCACTGAATCTCTCGCTGTATATCCCAAGATTTCAGGAAATAAACTTCCAATAAAGTATATGATTGGTAATGTAACAGTTGGGAAATAGTTTGGCTTTTTTTAATTTTACAAAATACACTGCCATTTATCTTCATCTTAATTAGCAATCCTTGATAATGCAGAGGCCTTCTGGCTATGTTGCACATATACCATACATTGCCATCAGTAGATTTATTTGCTCCCTTATCAGGGGGTCAGCAGAAAACATTGGTAAGATTTGGGGTCCTTGGTGCTCTCTGAGCTTGGTAGTTTTGTTGCAAATGTTTCATTTATGAACATGGTAACATCACCAGTGCTAAAAGGGAATGGTGTTTGCTCTCTATTTTGGTAACATAAAATTGGTTGCTCCCTTTGGTGACTCCTACTCCGCCTCTATTGTTCACCTCCCTGATTACTACAATTGTCCAACTTCCACTCAAGGCATTGGAAGACAAAGCCTTTAGATTTGGTATATGTTAATAATACAATAATAATACAATAGTAGAGTTGGAAGGGACCTTGGAGGCCTTCTAGTCCAACCCCCTGCCTAGGCAGGAAACCCTATACCGTTTCAGACAAATAGCTATCCAACATCTTCTTAAAGACTTCCAGTGTTGGGGCATTCACAACTTCTGGAGGCAAGCTGTTCCACTGATTAATTGTTCTAACTGTCAGGAAGTTTCTCCTCAGTTCTAAGTTGCTTCTCTCCTTGATTAGTTTCCACCCATTGCTTCTTGTTCTACCCTCAGGTGCTTTGGAGAATAGTTTGACTCCCTCTTCTTTGTGGCAACCTCTGAGATATTGGAACAATGCTATCATGTCTCCCCTAGTCCTTCTTTCTCTTAAGCTAAACATACCCAGTTGCTGCAACTGTTCTTCATATGTTTTAGTCTCCAGTCCCCTAATCATCTTTGTTGCTCTTCTCTGCGCTCTTTCTAGAGTCTCCACATCTTTTTTACATCGTGGGGACCAGAACTGAATGCAGTTGAGATGTTGAGATTGTTCTTGGCTGATCAGGGAGAAAACATATTTTTTTAAAAAAACTAGTACAGCAAAAGATTGTTTTAATTCTGTCTCACTAATTGGCTAAAGATAAGATGAGGGTGCAAAGGTTCTTCTAGTTCTTCTTTGAAGATGTTTCGCTTCTCATCTAAGAGGTTTCTTCAGCTTTGACTGGAGAATTGAAGCTTTTTTTTCACTTTTCTCTCTCTCCCCCATCCCTCCCTCGCTCCCTTCCTTTCTTTCATTCCCACCATCCAGTCAGAGCTGAAGAAACTTCTTGAATAAGAAGTAAAACATCTTCAAAGAAAACCCAGAAATCCAGTTACCTCTTTGTTTCGCTTCTCATCCAAGAGATTTCTTCAGCTTTGACTGGAGAATTGAAGCTTTTTTTTCACTTTTTTCTCTCTCCCCCATCCCTCGCTCGCTCCCTCCCTTCCTTTCATTCCCACCATCCAGTCAGAGCTGAAGAAACGTCTTGGATAAGAAGTAAAACATCTTCAAAGAAAACCCAGAAATCCAGTTACCTCTTGAAAAAGTACCTTTGGGACAACCATGACCTAGATGACTGAGAATCTCCATAGACATAAGAGGAGAGCAGTGACATGGGAAAATTAAAGGGAAACAGAATGAGGTCAGAACAACTTCACACTATAATTAGAGGCTGGTGGGAAAGGCTCTAATTCTGTACATTATGTAGTCTATTTTTGTTCAAAAACTAGTAAGTTGAATAGAACTTGTAATTTTTATATTGCAAGCAATCTTGATGTTTTGATTGATGGCTATGAAAATTGGCTTAAATCATAATTAAGGCAATTCTTAGAATCCATTTAGAGTGGAGAAAAAGTATGTATAGTCAAGGCTATGGTTTTTCCAGTTGCAATGTATAAAAAAAGCTGAGCACCAAAGAATTGAGGCCTTTGAACTAGGGTGATGGAGAAAATGTCTGTGAGTCTCTTGAACTGCAAGGCGATCAAACTGGTCAGTCCTAGAGGAGATCAACCCTGACTGCTCTTTAGGAGGTCAGATTCTGAAGATGAAACTCAAATACTTTGGCCACTGAATGAGAAGGAAAGACTCACTTGAGAAGAACCTAATGCTGGGAAATATTGAGGGCAAAAGAAGAATGAGGTGGCTGGATGGAGTCACTGAAGCAGTAGGCATGAGCTTAAATGGACTCCAGAGGATGGTAGAGGACAGGAAGGCCTGGAGGAATGTTGTCCATGGGGCCACGATGGGTCAGACACAACTTCACAACTAACAACCACAAGAATGGAGAAAGGGAAAATTTGATAAGTACCATCTAGAGTGGAATAGGTCTGTATAAATCAGAATTGATTTAGTTTAAATTAAAAATCTGACATCAAAGTGGATGCATAATGAATTGTTTGCCATTATAGAGAAACTAGTTCAATTCAAGCTTCTTTTAGATTTCAGAAGGTGCAGTGAGAAAGAAATGTCCATAGATTATAACAGAGAAACATCAAACACTTGTTTCGTTGTTTGAAATAATGGCATGAAAATGAGATCTGGAAAGTCCTTTAACCCTGTCAGGTTTCAGTCTGACACTTGTAATGGTTTAATCACTGTACATTTTTGAACTATTCCTCCTTCCCTTGTTAGCAGAGATAGAAGGGATAAGGAGAGGGCAGCTACAAAATTGTTGAACAAAAATCCTATAGAGAAAGTATATGGACTAATACAATAAGTGTGTCACCTTAACTATGTTTAAGTACTTTCTAAAAGTGCTTTGAAAAGTAAGCTGTGTCAGACCAAGCCTGATGACTGAGATTCACTACTGCTTCCCTTTTTTATTTATTTATTTCTATTCCATCTTTATTGTTGTTGTTGTTGTTTTTACAAATAACTCAAAGCAGAAAATATATGCACTTCTTGGTTAGTTTTTCCACCCAATGACAACCCTTCGAGATGGATTGGGCTGAGATCCAGCTATATCAGAGTTGCAGTATGCTGGCAATACTACATACTTGTTAGTTTGCAGAAACATAACTAATACAATATTACAAAAAGAAACAGGCCCTAGAGAAAGAGGGATATGCAAGGAGGAAAAAAGAATAGCATTTATGCCTGTTCTTAAAAACATAAAATATTTAGGCCAGTGCCCATAAGTGTTAGCTTGGCACTATATACTCATTGGCAAGAGACTTAAACTTGCCCTACTTATGCATAATGTAAAAGTAAGACGTGACCTCAAAGTGCATACTTGACCACTTAGCCTTAACCCATATTCAGAGTGCTGAGGCTTCAGCTGAACTCCCAGTTGTGTTGGCAAGGCCAGGATAAAAGTGTAACATTTGTGTAGCAGGAGAAAAATAAAGCCAGGACTTCTAAAATACCATACTAAAGTGGATAACATTTGATAAACTGAACTAAGCTCAAAGCAATGACAGTTTTGTTATTGCTCCATTTGCAGACTTGCTTAAGCACTGCATAGTGGAGAAATAAGATCTTTTCTGCTAACCAGTAAAACAATGAGAGAAACAAGCAGCAGTCTCCAGCCTGCTCTGTAACCACAGTAACCACTCAATTAGTGTGGGCTTAAGATTTAAACTTGGCCCTCCTGGACAATGGGACAAGTTCCACATTGTAACTCTGAAATGAGATGTTTATTCTGGCAGCAGATAGCTTGTTGCACCTTCTTAGGCAGATGCAAGTCCCAGGATTTTCAAAGTCAATTATTACTATAATTTCACCTTTGACAGGAAGAAAGGAAGGAAGGAAGGAAGGAAGGAAGGAAGGAAGGAAGGAAGGAAGGAAGGAAGGAAGGAAAAGAGAGTGAGAAAAAAGAAAGAAAGAAAGAAAGTCAAGACCCAAAAGTTGAAATCTTGTCTGTCTACTGCTGTAATTTAGTACCACAGCATTTACTACACACAGAGAAGAACTTCTTAAGTGAAGGAATGTCCATCACCTCCTAATGCAGTCAGTTGCACTGACAAACACCTTTCATAATTTAGAAAAGTTCCAAGAGAACTAACCTAAATCTACTTCCTTATAATTTAAACATCATTGTTTCCAGTCCTGTCTTCTAAAACTATTCAGAATTATTATGTCCTGTCTTCTAGGTGTCAACTATTGTGTTATGTGAAGACAGCTTTCATATACCCACATAGTCTGCTGTTCTTAAGCTAGGACTCATGGACAACATATAGAATTCAAGCCAGAATGATTTCTATTAGGTATTATAACAGAAGGCTATAGCAAAGGGTCACTATACCTAATGCTTCATATCCTAACAGCAGCGAGAATGGTGTATGCCCAGAAATGGAAAAGTGAAAATACCCCACCAGAAAAGGAGATAATAAGGAAGATATTAATATGTGCAGAAATGGATAGACTAACGTTATAATTTTAAAAAACAAAGGAGAGACAGAATATTATAATACATGGAATAGATTTTATCAATGGCTGGAAACACAATGTGGGAGTTAGAACATGAAAAAATTAGGCTAAGTAGACCTGAAATGAGATATTATATGTGTATTAGAATGAATATATTGGTCAAAAATAATTGTATAAGACTAGCACTGTGTAACTAGTATATATATATACATATACATATACATATATACACTAGTATTTTTTTTTACTTTGGTTTCTATGGCAGATGAAACTCCAGGACTGTCGCACTATGTTCAATATATTTATATGTAAATTATAGATGATGATAGATAGATAGATAGATAGATAGATAGATAGATAGATAGATAGATAGATAGATAGATAGATATAGCTCGACAACCTTTGGTGGGTTGCTGACAAATAAAGGTGAGCAAGCTGGCACAGAGGAATAGGAAATGATATTCACATCAGTTTATTAAAGCATTTATCAAACACTCAAGCTGAGTTACCATGACATCTGAGCAAGAGAAAGGAAGGGAAAAAGAAAAAGGCAAGCAGAATTCTTGAAGAGTGGCACAGGAATTACAAACAGAATCCAATTCACTGTTAGTCATGGCTCTCTGTTCCCAGAATAAATGAAAGAAATATTTGAGTTCTGCCCTTATATTAGCTAGAGTTATTAAACACACCACGTCTCCCCTTTTCCCTAAGCAACTGCTTTTGATACAGTTGAAAGAAATATAAACTTGCCATCTCCATCCTAAGCATCTGGAAATTAGCCATTGCCTTGTCCCACCTTAAAAGAAAATAAGCATCCAGAATTAAGGGCCATTCACACTCTGTTCCCTTTTCTGCTGAACAGCAGTAATACACATTTGGGGGTCAACATTTTTACTCAACGTTGAGATTTCATATTATACCTGCCCCAGGGAAGCCAAAGGAAATCTAATAGAGTCACCGGAGTGCTATTCCCAGACATAATGCAACAAAGCTTTCAAATCAGCTCTAATGTTACTCGTACTCTGTTCTTCCAGTGAGGAACGAAGCAACATTTTGTTCTAAGGTGACCCATAACTTGTTATGCCCTGAAGGTACTCGATACATGCTGAGATTTTCCTCAACCAGTTTTCCAGGTCGCAGTGACCTCAGCATCTTCTCTCCCCCTCCCAAAAGAAAGAGGTGGGTGTGGGGAACAACTGGTGTGGGGGGGGAAATAGGTCAATATACATTGAAGACTTTATTTTGTTGCTTTCTCAGCCATTCTTTGAAAGAATGGTGACCCCAGTGTCATTCCAACCATCTCTACAAGACGTATAAAAACTGATTGTTTGCCTATAGAGGAGAAAAAGGTTAATGTCCCCCCCCCCCAAAATGCTTATGTGGCTTGCCCTTGATTTGCTCTGTTTTAGATTTGCAACTCACAACAACTCTTGTTTGACTCGAGTTTATCTGAGGTAAATAAATACAGTTAAGCTGTTTTTAGATTTGATCTGAGGAAAAGTATTGCTTGTGTGAGAATCATGAGGGCAGGCTGCTGCTTCATTTTTTATTTTATTTTTTGACAGAACAGGGAAAATAGAAGAGTGGTGTTTTTGTTTTGTTTTTGTTTATTTTTTATTTTATTTTTTGAGAACATTTCCTCATCTCTTTCAAGGCTTCCACTGCAGTATATTTTGCAATATCCTTCCCTTTTAAAGGAGATGAAGGAGGGGTAATTCCAAATTGTAAACCAATTTGACTCACTCAGGAAGAATCAATGCATAAAGTGCCTATGTAAAAATAATTCCTTACTTTTCCACTTTGACACGTTTGTCATAAAACCATGTTATCGTTTTATTATCTCTGATCTGTGTGTGTGTGTGTGTTTTGGCTAGTTGACAAGTATGATCCCTCCTGGGGAAAAAAAATCTCTTCAAGGATTTGGTTGTGTCAGGTTATTTCTTACTTGCAGATAAATGTTAGTTAACTAGAAAGTTGGTACACTCAAATACAATCTTAGAGAGATATAATGGCAATATCGAGAGATTAGTATAAGTAAATTCATCATCTTGGCATCCCAGAGGTGGGATTCAGCCGGTTCAGACTAGTTCAAGTGAACCACTTGTTAAAATTCTGCCCAGTTTGGCAAACTGGCTGGCCCCACCCCACTCATTTTTGGGCCATTTTCAGGCCATTTTAGATGTTCATCTTAGATGCTGGCTTTCAACTTTCAAATCCTACCAGGTTCAGGATTGGAAAATTTTTATCAGTACCTTCTCCCAGTGGTGTATGTCTACCCATCCAATATGAACTAATATGGAGTGTTATTTTTGAAAGGCTGTTATGATCAGCCTTGTGAAGATAGGCTTTCGATTGTTAATTCTTTCCATTGGAAAAGCTCCCACTCCACGGTCAAATCAACATTTGCCATTTGCAATGATTCAGACTTGGCTAGGTAAGATAAGATAAATTGTTATGGTCTTTAACCATAATAGACTTGGCTATTTCAGCAAGTCATTTAAAGAAGTGATTGTGGAAATGATAGTCCTCGAACAGATGTGGAATCAATATTATTACTGTGTTGTAATTGTAATTCTTATTTTTGCTTTAGCTATTCTTGTTTATCCCAATGAGGTATATACTCTGCATATAATTATTTGTGAATAGAGCTTATATCTTCTCTCTCTATAAAAATGGCTGTGTGTGTATGTTCCAGCATAACTCTGGAACACCTCAAGCAATTTCAACCAAACGTGGTCCATATATGACTTATTCTCTGGGGGGGAAAAAACATTGTGGGGGTAAGACACCCCTAACACCCCTCGGGGTGTGTGTTCTCTTAAGATACAGCCTCTTGTGCCTTAAAATGGCTTCTACTGCACTGCTGTAAAATGGCTTCTACTGTACAGTGTCGTGGAGTTGCCATGGTAATGGCTTCACAGTACTCCCCAAGGGGGCTCCCTCTGGTAAGGGGGAAAATCCAACATTAGAAATTACATTTGGTCCAGACATTTCCCCCCTATAAATAAATATCCAGGTTATGAGCTAGTGAGTAAATAAATACAATTCTGTTGGCTACAAACATCTCCCCATGATATTTATATTGTTTTATAGAACTATAAAGCTGTGTTCTAAAGTTTTGCTCCTTTACTATAAATATATCACATTAGATATTAAAACTTTTATTTATCTAAGCTGGTTGTTTGGCAAAGTTGTCATTAAAACTTGTACTCTGTGATTACACTGTGAAGCGGTGTATACGTGCTATTGTTATTGGTATGTCCTGCTCTTGTGCTCATTTTGCAGAGATATTAGCACTGATTGTATCCTCACTCCTTACCAGGTTGCCAAGCTGTACTGTAACGTTTGTCAGATACTGAATGCCAGCTGGAGCCAATCAAGTTTGACTTGGTTTATGTTTGACTGTTGTTTCTAACTTCCCATTACTCAATTTCACAGCTTTTGTTGCTGCAGCTCATTCTGTTAGATTTTAGATAGGGTGGTATTTTATCTAACTATATTTGTATTCAAAACTTAAACTTTAATTACTTTTTAAATAGTTAACCATATAGTTTATTTTTTTACAGATCTTGATTTTATAGCAATCCTATTGCTTTTAACTCTGCGTTATTTAATTGTACAATAAATGTAGCTATAGCTTTTTATATGTAGACTCCTTTTATGTTATAGCTTAAAAAATGTTGAAGTCTCTGTATTTTTATTTTATGCTTGTCAAAGACTGAAATAAAGGTATTACTGTATATCATATTGTACAATCTCTCACAAAGGATTGGGCAGATTATTATTTAAGATTTCAGAATATGGAAGAAGTTAAATGCCTTTTTTTTGTTCCTGTTTCTTCCATAGAATTCTGTTTGAAGTCATCCAATAAAAAGCAGACATTTAACCAGCTTTCAAGCAAGGACTGAATTCGAGACTTTCATCAAAAGAAGTATACTATCAACCTTACCCTCTTGACTCCTACAATTCTTCAGTTGATCTCACCACTTCCATGATCTCAGGATCTAAATTTACACTAATCTTTGAATTGAAAGGCTGAGAGTCCAGATCTAATCCTTACAGCAATCCTTTTGTAATGTCTCTCTCTCTCTCAAAGCACAATGTATTGTTTCAATCTGCAATATCCCACAATATAATCCCTCTGCCAACAGTCACACTTCCCGCCCCTCTCTTATAGTGAAATACCCACAGTCAGAATTAACCATGTTTAACCATTTATTGATAGGGGTGCAGTGGCTCAGTGGCTAAGACGCTGAACTTGTCAAACAGAAAGTGTCGGCAGTTTGGCGGTTCAAATCCCTAGCTCTGCGTAATGGAGTGAGCTCCCATTACTTGTCACAGCTTCTGCCTAGCAGTTTAAAAGCATGTAAAAATGCAAGTAGAAAAATAAGGACCACCTTTGGTGGGAAAGTAACACCAGTGTTTAGTCATGCCGGCCACATGACCACGGAGACATCTTTGGACAGTGTTGGCTCTTCTGCTTTGAAATGGAGATGAGTACTGCCCCCTAGAGTTGGGAACGACTAGCACATGTGTGCAAGGGGAACCTTTACCTTTAACCATTTATTGAAGTTGGCTTGGCATTTCTTCCTCCTTTCATTAGCTCCTGGTAAAAGATTAAGATTAAAGCATGTAGCTTTATCAAGTCTTAAATCAATCTACCAGTTTTTAATTATTCTTTTTTAATTTTTTAATTTATTTATTTAGATTGTGAGCTATGGAGATTCAATTTTTGACTGAAAAAGCAGAATAACAGTATTTTAATAGAGAGGATGTTTCTGTAACCTACAATAAATATTAACTCATCTTTATAGGAACCATTAATATAGTCCTACAGGAAGTGACATTATGTGACTGCAAACTTTCCAATTATTTCTCCTTACTCCCAAAGATAACCAATATCATAATTTATCCCAGCAAATGGTTCGGTTTGTGTTTCTGTACCTCCACTATCAATAGAAAGTTTAAAATGTTAATGAATGTGGAGTTTTATTAGGATTTTAGCGACTTAGCTATTTCTCTGCCCCTTTCTTCATATTCCCAGAGAGTTCAGGGCAATATTTTAAATATTTTAAACCAAATACTCAAGATTCTTTGTAAGCAAAAAGTGTGTGTTAAAAATGTCAGGAACAATTGTTCTGAAGAAATTGTGCTCCTTCCTAAGTGAATTAAAAAGTATTGTGTATGTACATGAAGCAAAAGCAGCAGCACCAGCAGAAAGAATAGGAGGAAGAGGAAGAGAAGGAGGAGGAGGAGGAGGGAGGAGGGAGGAGGAGGAGGAGGAGGAGGAGGAGGAGGAGGAGGAGAAGAAGAAGAAGAAGAAGAAGAAGAAGAAGAAGAAGAAGAAGAAGAAGAAGAAGAAGAAGAAGAAGAAGAAGAAGAAGAAGAAGAAGAAGAAGAAGAAGAAGAAGAAGAAGAAGAAGAAGAAGAAGAAGAAGTAGTTTTTCAGATATCACAATATCTAAGCAAGTTCCATTTTCCGAAAACTGGATTTTTGGTTAAATATGGCATCCCTCTACCATTGCCTTCCTGGCACCGAATGGAACTGCTCTGCCTAGTAATTGCAACTGCATCAATTGTGCCAAAAGGTTTTAAAGAAAAGTGCATGCTCATTTTGACACAGGCAATCTGCACCAACTTTTGCTTCTCAATTTAAATGTTGACGTGGAGCTATAAACCTTTTTGATTTAATCAATGTTTTGTTCTTCAGCTATCAAAACTCAACAAAAGAAAAAGGCCATAAAATTCTATCTCCTTACTTTGTTTTCACATAGTTATGCATATCTTCTCTAGATCAATAATTGCTTTTTGAACTTAAATATCTCTTACTTCACATACTGCATATCTCTTGCTTCGGTATTTGCACTTCTTTCAGTTTTCTAAATGGACTCTTCTAATTAATTCATAGATACTTGCACATTTCTCTTGTGAATATTATAAAAAAGTCACTTGATTATTCATTTTCCTTCAAACTTCAAGGCTTGTAAACTATTGCAAGCATGGTAGTTTATTCTGGACTCAATTGATCAGACTGAGATGCCTCAGGACTTGCTTTGATTTATGCTTTAGGGACCCAGATAGCAAGCAGAATTAAATTGTGTGTGTGTGTGTGTGTATGTGTGTGTATGTGTATGTATGTATGTATGTATATGCTGGTTTTGTTGTATTTGGGTCTTTTCCCGTGTAGGATTGAGATTGTCTTGGCAACGTTTCGGCAAGATCTCACTTGCCATCTTCAAGCTTGGGCTTAAAATGCGATCAGAGCTGCCATCTTTCTGTAAATCTTGGTGGGAGGGGATGAGGTGTACAAACAGTACACAACATATCAGACAGAACCATCACCGCATTTATTTATTTATTTATTTAAACTTATTAGTCGCCCCCTCTCCCCACAGGGACTCGGGGCGACGTACACAAGCAACAGTCAACACAGTGTCATACAGAGGAGGTAAAAAATAAATAAATAATTACAATACTGAAAAAGGTTAAAACCTCAATAACATTAATAGTTTAAAAACTAAAATTAACAATTAAAAATGACCTAGGGGTGGATAAGTTGTCGAGTTATGCCAGGCCGGCTAGCCGAAACAGGTGGGTCTTCAGTTTACTGCGGAAGGAGCAGAGAACGGTTGTTGTTCTAATGTCTGGGGGGAGGTCGTTCCAAAGGGTAGGGCCCGCCACAGAGAAGGACCTACTCCTGGGCACCGCCCTCTGACAATCTCTAGAGGACGGCACCCGGAGGAGACCCTCTCTGTGTGAGCGAATGGGCCGCAGGGATGTATGGGGCAGGACACGATCCCGCAGGTAACTAGGCCCTATGCTATGGAGCGCTTTGAAGAAGGTAACTAACACCTTGAAGCGCACCCGGTAGGCCACAGGAAGCCAGTGCAGCTCGCGCAGGAGCGGTGTTATATGGGAGAACCTCGATCTCCCCATAATTACCCGCGCGGCTCCATTCTGGACCAACTGCAGCCTCCGGGTGCACCTCAAGGTGAGCCCCATGTAGAGAGCATTACAGTAGTCCAGGCGAGACGTCACCAGCGCGTGAGTGACTGTGTGCAAGGCCTCCCGGTCCAAAAGGGGTCACAATTGGCGCACCAGGTGAACCTGGTGGAACGTCCCCCTCGCCACGGCTGCCACATGATCTTCCATAGCCAACCGGGCATCAAGGAGGACGCCCAAATTGCGTGCCCGTTCCACCGGAGCTAATTGTTCATCCCCGATGGCCAGCGATGGAATGTGCTGGTTGTACCGGGGTGCCGGAAGCCACAGCCACTCTGTCTTGGAGGGGTTGAGCCTGAGCCTGTTGTCACCCATCCAGACCCGCACGGCTTCCAGACAACGGGACATCACTTCAACAGCCTTGTTGGGGTGGTTTGGGGTGGAAATATACAGCTGAGTGTCATCAGCGTACAGGTGATATCTCACCCCAAAACCACGGATGATCTCGCCCAGCGGTTTCATATATGTGTTGAACAGGAGAGGCGAGAGGATCGACCCCTGTGGGACCCCACAAGTAAGGGGCCTCGGGGTCGACCTCTGCTCCCCTGTCAACACACATTGCATCCGGCCAGAGAGGTAGGAGCGGAACCACTGCAATACGGTGCCCCCGATCCCCAACCCCTCCAGACGGCGCAATAGGATACCATGGTCGATGGTATTGAAAGCCGCCGAGAGGTCTAATAGGACAAGGATGGAGGAACAAGCCCCATCCTTTGCCCTCCAGAGATCATCCACCAATGCGACCAAGGCCGTCTCCGTGCTGTGACCGGGCCGGAAGCCGGACTGGCGCTGGTCTAGATAATCATCTTCCTCCAGGTGACGCGGGAACTGCTGAGCCACCACACTCTCAACAACCTTCGCTAAAAAAGGAAGGTTGGAGACAGGACGATAATTTGCTAGCTCCATTGGGTCCAGAGAAGGCTTCTTGAGCAGGGGTCTCACCACCGCCTCTTTCAAGGCGGTTGGTAAAAGGCCCTCACCCAACGAAGCGTTCACCAGTCCCAGTAGCCAGCCTCGTGAACCCTCCCAGGAAGCCAGTACCAACCAGGAGGGACACGGGTCCAATAAACATGTGGTGGCTCGCAGTCGCCCGCGCAACCTGTCCAAATCTTCGGTGACAACAGGGTCAAACTCCTCCCAGTGTGGAATCTCAAGACTAGCCTCGGGCGCCCCCTCTGGAGTACTGGAGTGGGTCCACCCCCTCCGGATCTGATCAATTTTATCCTGCAGGTATTCCCCAAACTCCTCTGCCCTGTCCTGCAATGGTGGGTCCCGCTGTCCCTGCGATAGCAGGGAGCGGGTCACCCGAAACAGGGCGGCAGGGTGGTTCTCTGCGGATGCTATAAGGGTGGCACAATATTGACGTTTGGCCACCCTTATTGCCACAAGGTAGGTCCTTAAGTAGGCTCTTACCTGTGTTCGATCGGATTCGGAGTGGGAGGATCTCCACTTGTTCTCTAGGCGTCTCCTGTGGCGTTTCATCGCCCTTAGCTTCCCGTTAAACCAGGGGGCCCGGGTCGATCGTTGCCATTGGAGAGGCCGCAAAGGCGCAACCCGGTCCAAGGCCCCGGCGGCCGCACTGTTCCACACGGCCACCAGGTCCTCCGCCCGGGAGCGGGACAGGTCTGCAGGAGGTGGCCCAAGCTCTGCCTGGAACCTATCTGGTTCCATCAGACGCCTGGGGCGGAACCATCTGGGACCGTCTGGTTCCGCCTCCCCATGGCGGGGAGTAGCGCCAGGGAAGTCCAGTTGGAGAAGTGAGTGATCTGACCATGACAGGGGCGTGATGACTAAATTCCCTCTTCCCAGATCACTCGTCCACTGGTCGGAGACAAACACAAGATCCAGTATGTGGCCTCTTTCGTGTGTGGGGTCCCGAACTACTTGAGTCAGATCCATGGCTGTCATTGAAGCCACGAATTCCCGGGCTGCCTCGGATGCCTCTCCCGTTGACGGCAGATTGAAATCCCCCATCACTAATAACTTGGGGGTCTCAACCACCATCTCCGCGATCAGCTCGAGGAGTCCGGGCAGGGCCGTTGATGTTTGGCGGGGAGCCAGGTATACTATCAACAGACCCAACAGCCCCATTTCACGCCCAGAGACTCACAACCAGATGTCTGCGACACAGTGAATTCTCTTGGAGCCAAATCTTCCCGGATGATTATCGCTACCCCACTGCCCCTACCCTGGGCCCGTGGCTGATGGAATACCCGGTAACCTGGAGGGCACATTTCCCCGAGGGGCAACCCCCCCTCCGGGCCCAACCAGGTTTCCGTTATTCCTGCGAGGTCCGGCTCCCCCTCTGAGATCAAGTCCCTGATGAGGGGGGCCTTGTTAACCATGGACCTCGCGTTACATAACATCAGCCTAAGGCCCAGGCTCTGCCGATCCTGTCTACCTAGACTGCGGGGGTTGGTACAAGCGACCGGGCGTGTCCAACAGCCCCGGTCTCCCAACCGACCATGCGTTCTTCTGGTGTCCTCGCGCCCGCCCCTCCCTACGACCGTCGCTATTGGAATCCCCCCTATAGGAATGCTGTATCCTCTCGCCTCCCCCACTCCGCTCCCCTCCGTCCTGATCCCACCTGTTGACCTGGCTGTATCCATACCCCCAGGTTGAATAACCCTCCCCCCCTCCCTGGAACCCCTTAAAAATTTTAAAAAACATTTTGCTAAAAAACCCCTAATCCCCCGCTTCCTCCATCTGAACCCAATGTCCTTTCCAGAGGATTCAACTTTGCAGTCGCCCCTAAACGCATCCCCACTGAATACATCATATGCGGAGTTGAAGCTACACTCATCAAAATCAACCCAGATGAAGCCAGTCAGCAACGTCCTTTGATCCAGTAATCCACCCAGAAGCAGCTAACAGCAACAAGAAGAAATAGCACACCAACCTGAGAAAAGACAACAACATAATCATTCTCCCAGCAGACAAAGGAAATGCCACAGTAGTGATGAACACATCTGACTACCAAGCCAAACTATCCAACCTACTCCAAGACCCTGCTTACAAACCTATAAACACAGACCCCACCACCTACCTGGAAAAAACCACCAAATCCAAAATAAAAGCCTCTGCCATCAGTGAAGAGCTCCAGCAAAGAATCATCCCCAGAGAGAAATATTCCAGATGCCCCAAACTCTATGGACTCCCCAAGATACACAAAGAAGGGATACCATTCAAACCCATAGTCAGCTCCATAGGCTCACCTCTACAGAATCTTGCCAAATTCCTCACCAAACAACTCCAACCCTACGCAGAATCCATCACCTCACATGTACAAAACTCACTCCACTTCACAGAAACAATAAAGAAACAAAATCTACAACCCAGTGACCTACTCGTGAGTTTCAATGTCATATTCCTCTTCACCCAAGTGCCTATAAAAGAAGCCTTGACAGCCATTCAGAACAAACACAACCACCCTAAACATATCCTGGACCTGACCAACCACTGCCTAACCAACACATACTTCATCCATAATGGACAAAGATACAAACAGATAGAAGGAGCACCCATGGGATCACCCCTCTCACCTGTCATTGCAAACTTATGCATGGAACATTTTGAAACCAACGCCTTAGACAAATTTGAACACAAACCCAAACTCTGGCTTAGATATATTGATGACACTTTCATGATTTGGCCACACGGGAAAGAAAAACTGGACAACTTCCTCACACATCTCAACAGCCTACACCCCAAAATACAATTCACCATGGAAATAGAAGCAAACAACCAACTTCCCTTTCTGGATGTCCTAATCTACAAAAAACCCAATGGCTCCCTAGGACACACCATCTACCAGAAAAAAACACACACCAACCACTACTTAAATGCACAATCCCATCACCACCCTGCACAGATCAACTCTGTAGCCAAGACCCTCATCTCCAGAACCAAACGCCTAGCTGACAAAGACCACCTGAAAACTGAATTACACAAACTCACAAATGTATTAATCTCCAACGGATTCCAAAGAAAAACAATCACCAACCTAATCCAAAAGGAGACTCCCCCAAAAAACCAAGACACAGAACAGGACAATGGCATCGCCCCCCTCCCTTACATCAAAGGCACCACAGATAAAATCAGCAAAATTCTCCACAAGCACAATATCAGAAGGAGCCAGGTTAATCTCCAGAACAGAACACCTCAACAAGAGAATAATTACGGAAGCCATTGAAATAGAGAAACACCCCCACAACATGAATAAACGTGATGATACCTCCCACGTACCAAACATCTGGAAACCAGCCCTAGTCAACAAAGCAAACACCACCCACCACCCAGGCCATTACAATACAAAACAACAATGCACACACAGCCAGCACCAATCAGCACCAATCTACCAATAATGATACAACCACACAACCAATCATTCCACTTACTGAAACAAAGCCAGCACCCCATCCCCTCCCACCAAGATTTGCAGAAAGACGGCAGCTCCGATCGCATTTTAAGCCCAAGCCTGAAGATGGCAAGTGAGATCTTGCCGAAACGTTGCCAAGACAATCTCAATCCTACATGGGAAAAGACCCGAATACAAGAAAACCAGCATACCTACACCCGTGAAAATCTACGAAAAAAAATATATATATATATATATATATATATATATATATATATATATATATATATATATATATATATATATATACATACATGTACAATGTATACATATATACATTTATTCATCAGTACAAATACAACACACACACACACACACACACACACACACACACACACACATATATATATATATATATATATATATATACAACCATTCTGTATATGGTTATAAGACCATGATTCTGTAATGAGACAGAAAGAAAACATCCCATGAAATCTCTTATATAGCTGAATTAAACAAACCTTGACCTCCAATCTAGATAGTGGACAGAGACCAGAAAATCCTAAGAAATTCAAACCTTGAGTAACCAATCAGGAGCAGAAAATCCATTTCTCCTACACTAGGGCTTTAAAGCAGACCAAAAGTAAATTAAAAAAAACCCCATCAACCAACAATAACAACTCTAGGAGGGTTGGTTAGTCATAAGAAAGTAGCATCTATGGAAATGTTGAGTTAGATGTAAATTAGGATTAATCTTTTATGAGATGCAGTAATCTCAGCAGTTTCTTTGAATCCTGCATTTTATTTATTGTACTCAAAATGTGTTTGTGCATATTCTTGTATGGAAGATTAGCTTCTAAAGTCTCCAAGATTCAATACATTTCCCTTTTCTTCACTGTTTTCAACTCTCAATCCCTTAACTTTAATCAACATGATAAAGGTCTTACACCTTCTTCTATAATAAGTATTCATCTCATTTATTTTTAATATAGAAGGTTGCTTACCACAAACCTGCTAATCCTCTGAATATAAAAAAGGAGCCAACATACAAATTCCCTGTGTGTGATTGTGTGATTGCACACTATTCTACTACTGATTTCACACTACCCAATTTACACAACCATTTAACTGAAATTCCATATATTAATTAACCATAGGCCAAATTGGCTATTTTATTTTCAAAAACATAAAAACTGGTCAATATATCTACTGTAAATTATGAATTTTCAGATTAACTGCAGGTTGCAAAAGAGTTAATGAGTTCCCAACTGCAACTTGCAAGCTTTTCCCATTCGATGTTTTAGAAGGAACAGCTGAATTTGCACTCTGTACTCCCTCTATCTTGAACCCATGTTTCAGGGACAAAGAAATTGCAGGAGTTGGGTATGTCTAGTTTAATGAAAAGAAGGACTAGGGATGACATGATAGCAGTATTCCAGTATTTGAGGGGCTGCCACAAAGTAGAGGCGGGGGAGGGGGTCAACTTATTTTCCGAAGCATCAGAAGGCAGGAAAAGAAACAATGGATGGAAACTAATCAAGGAGAGAAGCAACCTGGAATTGAGAAAAAACTTCTTAACAATGAGAACAATTAACTCATGAAACAGCTTGCCTTCAAAAGTTGCGGGTTCTCCATCACTAGAGGTTTTTAAGAAGAGACTGGACAGTTGACTGGGGTGGCATAGGGTCTTCTGCTTGAGCAGGGGGTTGGACTTGAAGTCTCTTGAGGTCTCTTTCAACTCTGTTATTCTGTAAGTTTCTGAATTAAGTTCCAACTATTCCATTTCTGGTGGTTTCTGGAGTTGGCCATTGAAACAATGTTCCTTCTTTTATGGCTTAAGTGTGTTTATCGGGATGATGAATGCCGACCTCAACATTACAAAAGTGAAAGAATGATGGCACATACATTTTATTGGACCAGAAACTCTTTAAAAAAAATTGCTGAATGGAAGTCCTCCCCCAATGCATCTGTAGATGTGAGGGCTTATGTTGCAATGAATTGCATTTATATTGTAATGAAAGCGGAATTTGGCTGGACACAACCTTGTTCTTTTGGCCATGTGTTCTCAAAAGGCTTTTGAGAGCCAAGGCAATAACACTTTTAATTAACATATGTTGAAAAGTTTGTTTCCAGTTCCATTTGTAAGGAAATGACAACTATTCGAAAGACGCAAGCTACCGTACTTGGAATAAAAAGTCCAACTCTCATTTTTCAGCAGTTTGGAAAGTGTGTTTTTTTGTGAGAATTTTTAATCATCTGACATTTTTACGGACCTCATGAACTGAACTGTGGATGTCAAACTTTGTATTATTAGCTCATTATTGGATCCAGTTTTATAACTAAATAAAAGTTGATAACAGGGGGAAAACTCCGTTAAAGCTGAAGAGATGTTTTCATTATCCTCAAATGTTTCTTCATATTATAGAGGCTTTTTAAAATTTATGATGACATCATTTTGTTCTATTGAAAGGATGACGGCTTTGAGGGGGGGGGGGAAGACAGATACCTACAGGTCTTGTATGGACCCATTTCTATTCTCCTTACAAATTATTTTATGCCAACTTCCACAGTGCGAGTTGTCCAATAGCAGTGAAAACAATTCTCGGTATAAAAACTAACACTTCCATAAACGCCATGGCATGTCTAGTCTGGGTAAATGGACACAAGGAGAAGTAAGCAATCCTTGCATTCAATTTATCTGAATGGTGGCATTATTGCTTATTTTGCACAGAACTTTTAAAGATGACTAGGGAAAAAAGGGGTTGAAGCAAAGGTGATAAACTAAAAGCTCAAAAACTGCCAGGGGGGGGGCTGGCTAATAGAGTGTGGAAGCATTAGATAGAGAAGATATAATAGATAATTGTTATTAGCCTGCCAAATGTTTTGTTAGCTACCTTTCTTTGTATAGCAGTGTTGTTTTATACCTGCTGGGCTAATGCTTTATGAAAACTTTTCAAAGGAATCTGAAGGGAGAAATTTCAAGAGGTACAAGAAGCACAGCCAAACTGCTTTCCTCAGCTGGAAAAGATGGTTTGAACAATCTAATGAATCTCTACTTAGTAGAGTCTACTGAGTCCAGTGCAACACATTACTATGCAAGCATATACCTAAATTGTTTGTATTTAAATTAGATATACCTCTTCCCTTATGATGTCACTGGTTGCCTTTGAAACTCAACATTGAACTGATGATGTGCACAGAGCATCTTTGCTGCACTCCAAAGCTTACTGTATTTTTTGCAAAATTACTTAGGGTAGTTTTGAATGTCGAGCACATTCAGATATCATGTTCACTCAAATCAGTTCTCTTGTGAATTTTGTAGAGGAACTAGTCTGAGTAGAATTTTGTAGAGAAACCATAGAATGAATGTTGAAGAGGAAACAGGGACGGAAACTAATCAAGGAGAGAAGCCACTTAAAATTAAGGAGAAACTTCCTAATAGTGTAAGTTATTGATCAGTGGAACAGCTTACATTCAGATGTTGTGGGTGCTTCATCACTGGAGGCTTTTAAGAAGAGACTGAACAACCACTTTTCTGAATTTGTTTAGGGTCTCCTGCTTGAGCAGGAGGTTGGACAAGAAGACCTCCAAGGTCCCTTCCAGCACTATTCTGTACTGAAGTATTGAAATGGCTATCCAACATCTTCTTAAAGACTTCCAGTATTGGGGCATTCACAACTTCTGGAGGCAAGCTCTTCCATAGAACAATTAATCAGTGGAACAGCTTGCCTCCAGAAGTTGTGAATGCCCCAATACTGGAAGTCTTTAAGAAGATGTTTGTCTCAAATGGTATAGGCTTTCCCGCCTAGGCAGGAGGTTGGACTAAAAGACCTCCAAGGTCCCTTCCAACTCTGCTATTGTATTGTATTGTATTGTATTGTATTGTATTGTATTGTATTGTATTGTATTGTATTGTATTGAAATGGAGATGATAATACTTGAAAGCCCCATGGTAAATGATAACTTATAAAAATGTAGAATTATTCACATTCCAAGAACCAATAAACATAATAAAAACAAAGGGGAAAGCAAAAATAACCTAATTTTTGCTATTAAATATTTTAGCATAAAGGAAAATGGTTTACATTTTAAAAAATGAACCACAAACTTAAAAAAAAAAAGAAATACCATAAAGTATCATGCATTTAATACACTTGAAATTTGTATATAAATAAGATGTTTTTTTTTTACTATCTAGCAGAACATCCTCATTAGACACGATAGTTGTATCTCAAGGATATTCCACAAAACAGAGACCATTGTGGGAGTAAAATGTCTCTGGGTACTATAACACAATTGTAAAATAACTGCTTTATGGGATTGGTTAATAGACAGAGACAAAATAGTATTTACTTTTCTGGTCTAATTATAAACTGAATTCTTTACAATTAATGGAAACATCTTCAGTTTGGCTTTGTAGCAAATAAGCAATGAGTAGAGTTCCTTGAGTAATAATATAATATATGTATAATCAACATACATATGTTGTTAAGTATTATGAACATTTGGCAGGTATCCAAATGAAAACAAGAGTTAGGAGTCAGCTCCACAGTTTGGACATCATTACAAAAGATATGTGTATATCTATAAAATATCTATCTATCTAACTATCTACCTATCCATCCTTTCTCCAGCAATCATGCTTGGAATATCACAGACGAAGCTGCCTTCATACTGAAAGACAGTTTAAGCTGATTCCAAGAGTAACTTATAGAATTAAAGAAGAAAAGTGAATAGTTGTCCCTCCATAAGCATCAGATAATTTTAATTGGTTTTAATCAAGTAACCCTGAGTTAAGGATCCACTGCAGCAGCAGCTGCCTCACAGGGCAGCCAGCAGCCGCCCCAGCCCTGCTGCGCTGACACCGTGGCCCCATTGGAGCCACCTTGGCGAGGCCGTAGCTGGCTCGCTGTGAGGAGGGGTGGAGAGCACGTGTGGCCGGTCGGGCTGAGGAGATGCTCCACCTCCACCTCCTCTGGAGCTCTACTGGTCTGGGCAGGGGGAAGCTGGCTTAAGGGCAGGGGGAGGCGGCCAAGGGATGGCGCAGGCACCGCCCCACAAAAAAAACAGCAAAGGCCAGGCGGGAGGGGAGGGGAGAGAGAGTGGAGGGGGAGGTCTAAGGGCTTCGGCTCCCGTTGGTGGAAATGGTCGAAGCTCGTCAGAGGAGGGGCGGAAAGGGGAAAGGGTGTGGCCACAGCCCAGTCACACATATGAAGGGACCATAGGGACGAAGCTGGACAGAGGCCGAACTGTTCTGAATATTCTATACTCACAAAATGAACGCTATGGCAAACAACACAGCTCAATTCCAACGCAATGCCACACGAAATAATTAAATCAAAATGAAAATAAATCAAAATCTATGAAAATTCAATATAACAATGCAATCGGAAGCATTGAAATGGAATCATGAAATATTTAGTATAGCGTGTGTTGCTTTTACGTCCAGCAGATGGTGCTGGTTTTTACAAAAAAGCATATTTTTACCTGTCACAGGTGTGACATCTATATAATATACATCTATAAAAACATGCACGTGTTCTAATGCAACGTTGTGTCAAATTTCAAAGCAATTGGTGAAGAACTTTCGGAGATTTGAGATTTTGAACAAACAAACATTACATATTTATTTATATAGATGATTTGTTATGGTTTGAAATAAAGTTTAGCAGAAGCCTATCAATTCTTCATGGGATATTTCAATGGAGCAGTAATGGATACACCACAGTGGCATTAGGGTGCAGGGTGCGGACCTTTTAGTATCCTGCAAGAAAAAGAAGTTAAATTAGCTAAAGGTTCTATCAACATAGAGTACTGGTTACACTTGTTTTATATTACAAAGATTTGTGAAAGGAATTATGGGTACACTGATTTGGTGCACAGTCATATACCTCATTCCTATGTCCTTAGATCTATTTAAGCCTTTTGTGAATGCAAGGTTATACATAGGGACTGTGTTTCTACATGAGTCAAGCTCTGGATTTGTCTCCTCTGAATCATCCTTCAACAAGATTTGGTGTCAGACTAGCCACAGCCTGCTCCCTGGGAAAGAAAGACCCTTGATGCCATAGATATTATAAAAAAGGTATTTTTACCAGAGGTGCTGAGTTCAGCGTGAGTGAGGCAAGTTCTGAAGAAAAAACATGTGAAAATTATGTATTGAAAGCAATCCCTGATGTCCAACACCCCCACCCCTTGGAGAATATTCGTGTGTGTGTGTGTGTGTGTGTGTGTGTGTATGTACAGTATGTATATATGTATGCATGTATGCATCAGTGGTGGGTTCCTGCCGGATCGCACCGGCTCGCGCGCGCTCCCGTTCGGCAAGGAACCCGGAAGTAAGTTCCTGCCCCGCCCCTGGCGACGGGACAGTGCTTGCCTGCGCTCCACCAGCTCAGGCGCGACCGGAGACGTTTCTCTGTGCAGACATGACTTCAGTGGAGCGGTGGCAGCCTGGCAGGCTGAGCCTGCGTCCCTTTCAGAAGCTTCGCTCCGCTGAGAAAACGTCTCCGGTCCCAGCCGAGCTGGTGGAGCGCAGGCAAGCGCCGTCCCGTCGCCAGGGGCGGGGCAGGAACTTACTTCCGGGTTCCTTGCCAAACGGGAGCGCACGCGATCCGGTGCGATCCGTCAGGAACCCACCACTGGTATGCATGCATGTAAAGTTACAATTTTAACAGATTTGGCAGATTTTAACATCTTATAGAGAGAGGCCTATTGCATGAATTATCATATTTCAGAGACACATTTATAACAACGGTATATACAAATTCCTAGCAGATCAATTCTTAACAAATTGGGTTATAATTATAAGAGGGTTATTTGGGAATGGGGTTATCTTGCCATGATTCCATGTTCTTTCCAACATTGCCTCTCCTGATCCCAGAGGACCATAACAGACAGTTCAAGAGTGAAATAAGATAAAGAGTCCATCAACTCCTACAGCTCTTCCAATACATACAATATTAGATTATCCCTCACCAGGATTAATACTTGGAAATCAATTTATAACCACATACCACTGTCTTATAATCTAGATAAAGAATGAGTGATTAAAATGGGTGACTTTTAATAACCACAACCAAATGGATCACACAGATGCAACAAAACAACTTCCAGGAATTCAGTTGGCTGGAAAAATATGGAGCCATGCCAGACACCATGTCAGAAACTAAGGCAAAGCTCTTTAGGTGGGGAATGGCCAAAATTTTGCAATGCAACTATGGTGTACTGGAACAAATTGTAACACATATACAGTAGTTCAAGAATGTCTCCTCAAGAAATTTCAGAGCACCTTGGACAGTCTCACACCAACCAACCAGAAGTAGTTAGATCAGGAGTGTCAAACTAGCATCCCACGGGCCGGATGCATCATACACTGGCCACGGCCACCCCCCAGTTTAGTGAAGGGGGAAAGTTGTGATACATCACATGACAACAACATATCATCGCATGTTTGATACCCCTGATTTAGCTTCCTTATATATCAAATTGCAACATCTATCCCATTGCAATTATATGGCTCCATATTATGCTGATTTTATTATAGTTTTATTTTAATTTAACATATCATCTCCTATATTATATTGTCCACATTTCTGATATATATATATATATGATAGATAGATATAGATATAGATATAGATATAGATATAGATATAGATAGATAGATATAGATAGATATAGATAGATATAGATAGATATAGATAGATATAGATATAGATAGATAGATATAGATATAGATATAGATAGATAGATAGATAGATAGATAGATAGATAGATAGATAGATAAATCGATAGATCGATAGATCGATATAGATATAGATATAGATATAGATATATAGATAGATATATAGATATATATATATAGATATAGATAGATAGATAGATAGATAGATAGATAGATAGATAGATAGATGATAGATAGATGATAGATAGATAGATAGATATAGATAGATGATAGATAGATGATAGATAGATGATAGATGACAGATGGATGGATGGATGGATGGATAGATAGATAGATAGATAGATAGATAGATAGATAGATGATATAGAAATAGAGATACATTATATTGCCAAAAGTATTTGCTCACCTGCCTTTACTCGCATATGAACTTAGTGTAAATGACATCCCATTCCTAATCCATAGGGTTCAATATGTGGGTCCACCCTTTGCAGCTATAACAGCTTCAACTCTTCTGGGAAGGCTGTGCACAAGGTTTAGGAATGTGTTTATGGGAATTTTTGACCATTCTTCCAGAAACGCATTTGTGAGGTCACAGACTGATGTTGGACGAGTTTACGTGGCCTACCACTTCGTGGCTGAGTTGCTGTCATTCCCAAACACTTCCACGTTCTTATAATACAGCTGACAGTTGACTATGTAATATTTAGGAGCAAGGAAATTTCATGACTGGATTTGTTGCACAGGTGGCATCCTATCACAGTTCCATGCTGGAATTCACTGAGCTCCTGAGAGTGACCCATTCTTTCACAAATGTTTGTAAAAACAGTCTGCATGCAAAGGTACTTGATTTTATACACCTGTGGCTATGGAAGTGATTGGAACACCTGATTCTGATTATTTGGATGGGTGAGTGAATACTTTTGGCAATATAGTGTAGATATAATAGTGATTGCATGACCTCTGTAGATGCCATACACTAAAAATAAATGAATAAAATATTTCTATGAATAGGAGCTTTAACAACACTGTAATATAGGAAGAACAAAATTCTTAGTTTTTATTGCTTGTATTATGTTTTGAATGTTTTCATCATGTCAATCCATTGCAGATGACTTGGCTGTAGGATCAGATGCTGGTGACCTTGCAATAAAGATGCAGTGCCATCAGTCCAAGGCTCTAATGACACGTCACTTTATATTTGTCTCTTGTTTCTTTCACCAGTGCTCTTCTTGTCACATCTGAGAGTTTTTACCTGATTAGAAACGAACTGTTCTATTTTTGAAACAAAATGGTCTTCTAATATATTTGTTTCAACAGCCAATATATTATTCTGTTCTGGCATTTTCATTTCCAATGCAGCATTTATGTATTTAAAATTCCAAAACTGATCATGCACGACTATTTAAACATTTTGTTAATAGGGAAGTGATTCGGAATAGAGGAATAAAAGAATAGGAAAGGACCTTTGAGGTCTTCTAGCTCAACCGTCTGCTCAACTAGGAGACCCTATGCCATTTCAGACAAATGGTTGGACAATCTCTTCTTGAAAATCTCTAGCACTCACAACTTCTGGAGGGAAGTCATTCCAGTGATTAATCGTTCTAACTGTCAAGAATGTCTATGGAGATTCTCAGTCATCCAGGTCATGGTTATCTCAAAGCTGCTTTTTCAATAGGAAATTGGACCTTCTTGTTTGCCTTAAAGGTGTTTTGCTTCTCATCCAGGAAGTTTGGAATGAACTGAAGACGTTTCTTGGATGAGAAGAGACAAAAACTTCAAAGAAAACAAGAAAATCTAGTTGTCTCTTGAAAAAGCACCTTTGGAATGACTGTCAGGAAATTTCTCCTTAGTTCTAGATTGGTTTTCTCCTTGATTAGTTTCCTGTTCTGTCTTCAGATGCTTTGAAGAATAGAGAAGACTCCCTCTTCTTTACGGCAGCCCCCTAAATATTGGAACACTGCTATTATATCATCCCTAGATAGGAAATGCTGTGGATATGTTGACTGAAGAGCCATGTTAACAAGAACAGACTTCTTTCTCGCACAAAAGCCAAAATACATAATACCAAGATACATAGGCACATAGAAGAACTCTTGCTGTACCAAATGGCCAATTTGTTTGCAGCTTCTGCCTTTCATGTGGCAGAAAGCAACAAGTCAGGAGGAAAAAAATATATATAAAACAATGTAAAACATATTCATGTTGTGTTTTTGTAATGTGAGGAGGCAAATAAAGTATTTGTTGAATTAGAAATTTAAACCCATGGGAGAAAACAAATTCGTAAGTGAGGTGGCTGACGAATCTGCAGCATTTTAGAATTGTAGCGTAGGAGAATTCCAGTCTTGACTGATCTTTCATATTGCAGACATCCAAATGCAGAGCATTTCAAATTCCCTCAGGCAAAATGCAGAAGAGAATGAAAAAGACCGTGTTTGTCCAGTGTCTGTAGCTAGGAATGTAACAGAAATCTATTTTGGCTTCCAAAAAAGCAAAATCACATGGGCTATCAAAATAATCCCCATAATGATATAAACAGGCAGCAATGCTGGCAGACATCCTTCTCTCTGTTCAAAAATTTCCAAAGAAAGAAACATCTAAAAGCTATGTCAACAAGGCTTTGGGGATAGTGGTACAAGATATACAGATTTTTAAGCAGGGTTTTTTTAAAAAGCTAAATATGGAGTGGAATAAAAAGTAAACAGCTATGGGTCTAACGTAGGTATTTTGCATCTCTGATGTTGAAGATTTAGACTTGTGTTCATGGATGTAAATATATATTTTGAAAAATACATACACAACTTAATTATAAGTGTCATCCTTTTAGCCATATTGGGTTTTTGGGGGTAGAATGACATGCATGTCATATTTATTTCTTTTTATTTAATGTATGGCATATTATACATGGACTATGGCACATCATACATCAAACATTTCAAGTAGATTAGTAGAACCCAATAAAATGTAAATGTTAAAGAGATCTATGTTCAAATATCAATGCCTAGGTCAGCTAATCATTGAAGCTCATCATTATTTATATTAAAATTATTGGATACTATATATACATATACATGCATGTCATATTTATCTAGTTACAGAAAGAATGAAGATCCTGATATCCATGTGGCTCTAACTCTCCCAGGGCTTGGACCATAGTGGTCCCTGACAACTTTCTTTGGGAATTTGGGCATTGTTAGCCAAACTCACCATTGCTCCTTGTTTTCTTTTATGGCATTTTATATTGTATTTTTTTCTTTGTTATTTCTGTTGGATACTGCCCAGAATCAATTAAGTCAGTGGTTCTCAACCTGTGGGTTGGGACCCCTTTGGGGGTCAAACGACCCTTTCACAGGGGTCACCTAAGACCATTGGAAAACACATATTTTCAAAAAAATACGGAAAACATATAATAATTTTATGGTGGGGGGGGGGTCACCACAACATGAGGAACTGTATTAAAGGGTCGCGGCATTAAGAAGGTTGAGACCCACTGAATTAAGTGTTTAGTATTGACATCCGAAGCAGCAATGGGTTTCAATTTCATTTGTTACCGGTTTGCTCATGCATACGCAGAAGCGTTCAGGTGGGTGGGCGGAGCCTCCCACCACCACTGCTATGGGTTCGCCCAATCCGGGGCAAACCAGTAGCAACCCACCACTGATCTGAAGAGCTCGCTTCATCATCTACATTCATCTAGGACTTTCCTTTCTGTTTTCAAACTAGGAAACATCTCAGTTGGATTATGGGTCCAGCTGTGAGTGAGAATGATAACTTCAAGTAAATATTTGATATTAAGTAGCTTACATTGAAGCTTCCTTTATAACTCCAAAGTGTGTTGTGAGTGTTTAAATCTTGAGCAATATATTGGATTCCTTCTACTTCCTTCCTTTTCTTCATGTGATCCCCATTTAATCTGATATAATTGGTCCACCCAATTCCCTTAAATGAGATGCGGCACGATATGTGCATTGACTCAAATGTGTTTGACTTTCATATGAGAGTGGAAATGTATCCTAGAGCTTGGTTTTCTGCATACCATTTTATCTTCAATGTCTTCCTTTCACCTCTAAACATGATTTATTAAGTGCCAAGATGATCACCTTCAGAAAGTTCCCGTGACCCTATAAGATGCATACCATTGATCATTTGTCAGCAGAAATGCAGCTGTGCTAATTATGGCTCTTTCTTGCCCTTCTTACTTATATTTCTATAAGTTACACTGTTGCATCTCCATCTAATTCTATCATTTCCACCTTAACACATGAGCATCAACCAATAGCCCTTCTCTATATTCATTACTCCAATCATAAGGAGTATGCCCTTTGTCAAGTGTCAAGAAGGTCTGGATCAAAAATAACTGGCACAAATGATAAAGTCAATAGTAGCAGGATTGTAGACTCATAGAATCATAACATTGGAAGGGACCTTGGAGATCTTCTAGTCCAACCCCCTGCTCAGGGCAGGAACCTTTACCACCACAGTCAAATGTTGTCCAGTTCATTATTGAAAACCTCAGTGATGGAACACTCATAACTTCAGAAGGCAATTCCATTCATTAATTGACCTCATTGTCTGAAACTTTCTCCTTACTCCTAGGTTTGCTCTCTCTTTACCAAGTTCCCACCCATTTACCATATTTTTCAGACTATAAGATGCACCGGTATATAAGATGCACCACGATTTTGAAGAGGTAAGTAAGAAAAAAAGTTTTTGTCCTCCACACTCCCCAAGGGTACTCTGCAGGCTTCAGCAGAATTGGGGGAAGGCAAAAAACGCTCCTGTTTTTTGTGAAAAACGGGCAGAAAATGGGTTTTCCTTTCCTTCCCTCTTATACTTCAGTGAGTTAGGGTAATGTCAGCTTGAGTTTCAGTCTTAAAAATTGTTCATTTCCCAGATTTAAAACCTGTTTTGTAATCACCTCATAGTTTCTCCGAAGTTACGTTTGAGTCTTTGCTCTGCCACCATATGCCCTAACTAAGCACAATACTAGAATCATATTTTAAATAATCAATAAATACTTGCAAAGAGGATTTTTATTGTTCTTTTTGTCTCCTGCATGTTCATGCGTAGGTCACTGGTTTCTGAACATCTCAGCCTTTGTTGCCTGTTTAATGGAAAAGTCAATGTATTTAGCTACAATACCCGTAATTGCTAAACCATTCCCCCAAAGTGTATTTCATGACTTTCTACCATAATTTATATCTTCCTGGAGTTGTAACCTTTTGTTAAAGCAATGAATGGCCTTTAATTCACAAACTGTATGCCTCCATAAATTTCAACAATCTCAAGGATACTGATAAAGGTGTGTTTACAACTCTCCCCATTTAAAATGGGACAAATAATCAATCAGTTCAATTGACATTCACACTTTTCAAAAGCTAAGAACCAGCAGTGCAAAATATAGAGACATATATATTTTGTATACATGTCATATATTTTGACAGCCATTTTTTTTAAAAAAAAGAATTATATATATATATATATATATATATATATATATATATATATATATATATATATATATATATATATATATATATATATATATATATATATATATATATATATATATATATATATATATATATATATATATATATTTGTGGAAAATACTACATCTTCTGTTATAAATATGGAAAAATGTTACACCAAATATTGATTAGATTTGGATTTCTCTTGTGTTCAATTACTTTCCATTTTGTAAATTGATAAAATAAACTATTAGTACTTCTATTTCTGAAAGCATTCTTAATTTACAGCTTTTTTTGCACAACTATCTAACACTTTCATACTGTACTGAACTTTAAATGTACCTGATGTATTAACTCTATTTTGTTATAGTTGACTTGGTACAGCTAAGAAAACATGGAATTCTCCTGCTCAATATTAAGTGCATTGCATTTTAACTTTAAAAAGGATAAATATTTAAAATTCACACCGATATCCTATTTGTACAAATGAGAAACATTAAATTATAATAGAATCACACACTCTCTTTTATTCATTGATTAAACTTCTGTGTATAGTGTTTCATATTTAGTTTAGTATTTTATTTAAGCCTATGTTCAGTTGGATTCCTTTCTATATATCCTGTCCAGTGGTGGGTTTCCATTTTTTTTGTTCACTCGTGCACACGCAATACTTCTGTGCATGCGCAGAAGTGTCTGGGTGGGTGGGCGGAGCCTCCCACTGCCGCCATTACTGGTTCACCCAATCTGAGCTGACGTGGGATCAACCCACCTCTGATCCTGTCCCACTACCCCAATTTCATGTTTATGATAAATAAATACTTTGAAAAGTAGAATGTCAATTACAGATGAAATGGGCCAAAAGTGAACTATCAATATATTCACATACACATACACACACATTAATGATGTGCTCTTGTGTTGTTGTTTTTTACCAAAATCATAACAGTGGGTTTCACTCTCAGTCACCCCCCCAAAAAAATTGGCAATGGAAATAGGCCTCAGGTGTAGGTGAACTAGTTAGCCATGATAGCTACCACCCAACCTACAGAAAAATTGGACATTTGTATTTATATTATAATAAATCTAGACAAAAATTTATTACTAGAATTTATAAGTACCCAGGAGAGATTACATCTTTATAGCAAAATCTAAACAAAAAAAAATATTAATAAAATTAATAAATCTTTCCCCAGGTCCCATATTATAGTTTATATCCAAATTGTTTTTACCAGTTAGAGTTATTATTTCATTATTATTGTCATGATGGGTTATCTGTTAATGAATAAACATTTTAAAAACAAAAACATTCTATAAGCATCTACAAAGTTCTACTTATTAATCATCAAAAATTAACTAAGTTTTTTTTGTCTAGATTTATTATAATATAAATACAAATGACTCTAGACAAAAGCACTTTTAAACAAATATAGTTAAATGAGAATGATGGTATATTGATGGTATAAAGATTTTTGATTTAAAATGTACAATTCAATATGAATGAAGTATAAAGAATGATTGTAGTAACACACGAAATTTATTTGTAACCAATCGACATGCTTTCTGGAAGATGTAATGAAGAATGTTTTTGTGTGTTTTTTTGTTTAATTAAAACAATAAAAAAGAAAGAAAGAAAAAAGAAAAATTGGCCAATTGATGTTTGGTTGTTGCTCTTGTATAAATAATCCTTTAACAAAGAAGGAGAAATAAACATGTTTTTGTAGTCTTCCTGAACATCACAAATAGATTTGATTCATGTTTTGGTCAATCTGTTGTCTGAGTGTTAGCTAACTCTCAGCAGGTATTACCCCTTCATCTACAAATTGACAAGGATTTGTGTGAATCCTCTTTTTTACCTCCTTCAAAGTGCTGCTGAGAAAAAGGATGAGCTTGGGCCAAAAACTATCATTCTTTCGAATTACTGCTTTCCTTGAATGGACCTTTTTTTTTTTCATATAGTCATTACTGACTTTGTCTCCGTTATTTGTAACTTTCTCTGGAAATTCTTTTAGACAATTTCCCATATCAATGTCCCATATCCCTGTCAATGACTACTTCAGCTTCAACCATAACAATACAACATCACACAATAGATACAAACTTAAGGTAAACCGTACTAAACTCAATTGCAGAAAATACGACTTCAGCAACTGAGTGGTCAATGCCTGGAATGCACTACCTGACTTTGTGGTTTCTTCTCCAAATCCTCACAATTTTAACCTTAAACTGTCTACTGTTAATAATAATAATAATAATAATAATAATAATAATAATAATAATAATAATAATAATAATAATAATAATAATAATAATAATAAAAATTATTTGTTAGCCGCACCCTCTCCAGAAGGACTCGGGGCGGCGTACAATAAAAACACATAAAATATACAAATATAAACAGTACATATACATATGCATGGAGGAGGTAAACAGATGAATAAAATAGAATTAAAATTTCAATTTAAAATCCCCTCAATTAAAATACAAAATACACAATTAAAAACCCGTCAGGAGCGATATGGTAAAACTATGGTTGAGCCAGGCCAGCTACTTGGAAGAGGTGGGTCTTGAGCTTTGCGCGGAAGGAGCGGAGGTCAGAGGTAGTCCTGATATCAGGGGGGAGGTCATTCCACAGGGCTGGGCCCATCACAGAGAAGGCTCTGCTCCTAGGCACTGTCTGGTAGACGGCACCTGGAGAAGTCCCTCTCTGTGCGAGTGAATTGGTCGCAGGGATGTATGGGGCAGGATACGATCCAGCAAGTAACTAGGTCCTGAGCCATGGAGCGCTTTCAAGATCGTTATCAGAACCTTGAAACGCACCCGATAGACCACAGGAAGCCAGTGCAGCTCGCGCAGGAGAGGTGTCACATGGAAGTACCTCGTACTCCCCATAATCACCCGCGCGGCCGCATTCTGGACCAACTGAAGTCTCCGAGTGCATTTCAAGGGAAGCCCCATGTAGAGAGCATTGCAGTAGTCGAGGCGAGACGTCACCAGCGCATAAGTGACTGTGCGTAAGGCATCCCAGTCCAATAGAGGGCGCAATTGGCGCACCAGGCGAACCTGGTGGAATGCCCCCCTTGCCACGGCTGTCACATGGTCATCCATGGACAGCCGGGTATCCAGGAGGATGCCCAAATTGTGCGCCCGCTCCACGGGGGCCAGTTGTACGCCCCCAATGGCCAGAGATGGAAGTAACTGGTTGAACCGGGGGGCCGGAACCCACAGCCACTCGGTCTTGGAGGGGTTGAGCCTGAGTCGGTTGTCATCCATCCAGACCCGTATGGCTTCCAAGCACCGGGACATCACTTCGACGGCCTCGTTGGGGTGGTTCGGGGTGGAAATGTACAGCTGAGTATCATCAGCATACAGATGATATCCCACCCCACTCCATTCCTAAGAGGTCTGTAAGGGGTGTGCATAAATGCAGCAATGTGCCTACTGTCACTGTCCTAATCTTCCCATTTATTCGATCCATTTCATGTATTCATAATCATGTTTATACTTATATCTGTTATCTTATACATGCTTGACAAATAAATAAATAAATATATCTCCTTAGTATCTCCTTAGAAGCAGTCAGCATGAACTTAAATGGACTCCAGAAGATGGTAGAGGACAGGAAGGCCTGGAGGAATGTTGCCCATGGGGTCGCGATGGGTCAGATCTGACTTCACAACTAACAACAAAAGGAAGACAAGGTAAAACAACTTTGAAAAATCTTGCCAAGAACGCTGCAGGCAGTCACCAGGAATCAACACTGAATTGAAGGCACACACATGTCTGTATGCACATAGGCGTACACAGAGAATGAAAAGAAATTTCATAAGTGGGAAAAGGTAGGCTTTTGAGCAACGCTGCCATGAATACCACCCCAGGCATCTCTCAGCAGACAAGCAAATTACTGTATGAATACATTTCAAAGGATATGTGGGCTCAGATAAGTAGATTTATTCAGAGGAAAAAAATGATAAAGTCATTAGGAAAGAATTGCAGTGACTGCCACGTACCAAGTGTGACTTCTTTTCATAACAACCAGTGTTAAATTTATTGTGCCTTTTTATCCCTCCTCTTTTATGGAAAAGGGCAAAATGAGAAAGTGAATGTTTTTTAGTTTGGTTGGTTGTTTAGAATGGGAAATAATATTTCCTTCCCTTCCTTGTTTTGGTAACTGATCATATAAGAACCATCTTGACAAAAAAGTGGCCTGTACTAAGAATTGGTCAAGTAAAGGGCATGACAAGTATAAGTGAAGCTAGTACAACTATCCTCTATGGTTTTCAGAGACACTGTCTTTCATATGTAGAAAGTTAGTATCCATCCCTCTCCTAAAAGAATGAAATGTTTTGGGAACTATTTTTTTTAAAAAAGCAGAATATTATATTTCCCTGGATGAGAAATTGAGAAAGATGCTCTTGGGGACAGAAAGCAGCTCCACCTTTCTTGATGGTCCTTAACAGATGTCAACACTTAAGAGATAAAGAGCTTATTGGGATTTGGGTAGCTCTATTCTTAGGCAAAAATTCCATGAAGCAAGGTCTGAACAAAGGTAGGATTAGCCCTCAGTCACAATAGGAATTGCTCAACAAACCCCCTTCACTGCATAAGCCAAACTTCAAAAGCTGGGAGCTCAGACAACCTACAGAGCCAGCTATGACCCCTACAACAGCCAATAGAAGACATGTTTTTGCACAGCAACAGGAAGCTCAAGTTGAAGGCACAAGAGAAGATATACAATACATTTTTTGCCATTGCTACCTGTTAGATATTAACATATATAGGAGGAAGTCTCCTCTCTGGTCCGCTGCTACAGCGGGAAACAGGTATTACTCTGATTGGTCGAGAGGCGTACCCGAGTACTATAAAAGGGGAACCCTCCGACCACAGAGCAAGCTGGATCACTACTACTACTAATAAAGAGCTGTTAAGTCACTTCGTGTCCGCAGTCTGTTCTCTCGCTGCCCAGATCTAACATTGGCGACGAAGGTGGGATTGAGAGACAGATAGGATGAAGAACGCTACCTCCAGAATCTCCGGTTTTGATCCAGCCCAGGAATTCGGCAGAAATTCCGGCAGCCATCTCAAGCCACCGCAGCGCGGCAAATTCAAACGAGAGAAGATGGCGATGCATGCTCCCCCCGCTCCATTCGACCCAGCGAATGACGAATGGGAAGCCTTCATGATTCGTTTCGAGTGTTTTCTCGAAGCGAATGAATATACGGGAATCACCGACGCCCGGAAGAAAAACATTTTCCTCGGCTACTGCGGAAAAGAAGTATTCAACACGGCCAGAGACCTCACCGTGCCTACTCCAATACAGGCAGTATCATGGGCGGCGTTGCAACAGGCTCTACAGACTCATTACGCGCCAAAACCTTCCCGCCATGTTTGCCGCCAAGCGTTCAACACGAGGAACCAGAAGGCGGGAGAATCTATCAACCAATATGTTGCAGCCCTACGTAAAGCAGCCACACATTGTGGATTCAGAGACCTGGATGAGCAGATTATGGATCGACTCGTTAGCGGGCTGAGAGACATTTCCCTACAAAAGCGGCTGTTAGCAAAAACCAATTTAAGCCTACAGATTGTACTCGAGGAGGCAAGAGCTTCATAAGCAGCAGACAGATCAGAGGAGACAATTCAACGCGGGTTCAACACTGGCCAGCCAGCGCCAAGACACACCAAAGTTCACTACGAGGACACAAGCCCCGACTACGAGGATCCCGAGTTCGAGGACAGTCACCTGATGCGGAGCAGTCACGTGAGGCCTGGGGGGAGACCCGGATTCCGTTTGCCGCCCTGCGCAAGCTGCGGAGGGAATCACCCCAGGTCTACTTGTAGGTTCAGGAACGTTGTTTGTTCGCACTGCAACAAACTTGGGCACATCGCACGAGTGTGCCGGAGCGAAGTCCCTGCCTCACGGCAGCCACCCATGTACCGCCAACAGAAGCCCAACCCAGGGGCTTGGCGAAACCAAAAAGGGCGCCCAGAGAGAAATCCACAAGTGTTTACCCAGAGAGAAAATTCCCAAAGAGCTGAGCAAGCATATCCCCAGAGAGATTACACACAAGGAGCTGAGCGAGCGTATCCCCAGAGAGATTACTCACAAAGAGCTGAAAGAGCGTTCTATCAAGACGCTCAACGAGAGTATTTTCAGGATACAGATACTGAGATAGAGTTGACCCAGAGAGAGGAGTTGCGAACGTATCTCACCACGATAAGTCAGGTCCGCCCCAAGCGGCCAAAAAGGCTGAGAGTCACAGTCCTCTCGGAGGGCTTACCTTGCGAGCTAGAAGTTGACACAGGATCGACCCTGACGATCATTTCATGGGCATCCATGAAACAGGCTATCCCTAGCCTCAGAAAGAGCCAACTACGCGTTCCAGACATCCTGCTGCGAGACTACCAGGGGAACCAAGTCCCCATCGTGGGCCAAGGCACATTCCAAATCCGTTTCAAGGACATCATAGCCCAGCTGCCCGTGACCATCGCCAGCGCGCCATTACAGAACCTTCTGGGGCTTGATTGGTTTGAAGCCCTGGGGTTAGAAGTCACCGGAATCAACGCCGTGGAAAACAGCAGCGCTGAACAGATTTTTAAGGAGTTCAAGGATGTGTTCAGTCCCGGTCTTGGTAAGTATGTGGGTCAACCAATATCATTTAATTTAGACCCCAAAGTGGCGCCAATCCGACTTAAGCCGAGACGAGTGCCTTTTGCACTCCGCCCAAAAATAGACAAGGAAATAGATAAATTAGTAGAGCAAGGAGTCCTTGAGCCGGTGGATCACGCGCGTTGGGAAACTCCCATTGTGACCCCAGTCAAACCAGACAGATCAGTCCGCATCTGCGCGGACTATAAATGCACAATTAATGTCGCGCTACAACAAAGCGCGTATCCTGTGCCTGTAGTACAGCACTTATTGCACTCGTTGGGGCCAGGAAAGGTATTTGCTAAATTAGACATGGCACAAGCTTACCAGCAGCTGCCCGTAGATAGCGCCACAGCGGAGGCCCAAACTATAGTGACGCATAGAGGGGCATTCAAATGCAACCGGCTGCAATTCGGTGTGAGTGTTGCTCCAGGTTTGTTCCAGAGCGTCATGGAACGGCTTTTGCAAGGGATACCGGGAGTCGTCCCCTATTTCGACAACATCTTGGTGTCCGCTGCAAACAAGGAGCAATTAAATAAAAGAGTCAGAACTGTTTTGGCCCGAATCAGAGAGAAGGGTCTCCGCCTTAAAAAGGAAAAATGCCAAATTAACGTGCCTAGCGTAGAATTCCTGGGATATAGAATCGATGGTCAGGGAATACACCCCACTTCAAAGAAAATTAAGGCGATCCAGGACGCCCCCACACCACGTAACCAGACCGAGCTGCAGGCCTTCCTCGGACTACTTAACTTCTTCAGCGTTTTTCTGAGACAGAAGGCGACCGTTGCTGAGCCGCTACATCGACTACTCCAGCGAAACGCACCATGGAGATGGGGACGATCCGAAGCAGCAGCTTTTGCCGGGGTAAAGCGCCTGCTCACCACTGACTCGCTGTTAGTCCAATACAGCCAGACACTACCGCTAGTATTGACCTGCGACGCATCACCTTTTGGAGTCGGCGCAGTCCTTAGCCACAGGATGCTAGACGGAAAAGAAGCACCCATCGCGTTCTACTCTAGAACTCTTTCATCGGCCGAGAGGAACTACAGCCAGATGGACAGGGAAGCGTTAGCTGCGGTAGCTGGAGTAAAACTTTTCCATGAATACCTCTACGGCCGCGATTTTGAACTAATTACTGATCACAAACCGCTGTTGGGACTTTTGGCGGGAAACCGCCCCACCCCGGTCTCCCTTTCTCCACGCATGACCAGGTGGACTGTTTTCCTGGCTGCGTACTCCTACAAGTTAACTCATCGACCGGGCTCCACTCTAGGACACGCAGACGCACTCAGCCGTTGCCCACTACCGGACCTTTTGCCAGACCCCACTCCCGAAGTACCGGTGTTGCTCATTGACTGTTTGGACTCAGGACCGGTTTCTTCCTGCGACGTTGCAAGTTTCTCCTCTAAAGACAGTTTAATAAAGCAAGTTCAAACTTGGGTTTGGAGGGGGTGGCCGAAGGGAAACGTGGGCCCAGAATTCAAAGTGTTCTGGTCAAAACGGGACGAACTCTCAGTGTTACAAGGTTGTTTATTGTGGGGGGATCGAGTTGTTATTCCTTATGCTTTACAAAAAAATGTGTTAGATGCATTACATGTCGGGCATCCGGGGATCGTTAGAATGAAGGCTTTAGCGAGAAGTTACGTTTGGTGGCCAAACATGGACAAAGAGATAGAGGAGTGGGTGGCCACTTGCGATCCATGCCAAGAATCGAGACCAGCACCCCCGGAAGCACCCGCCACGGAATGGGAAAAGCCGAAAGCATCCTGGTCGAGAATACACATCGACTTCGCAGGGCCAGTTCAAGGACAGACTTTCCTTATAGTTGTGGATGCATATTCCAAATGGCTAGAGGTAGTCCTAATGACTTCAACCACGGCAGAGGCAGTCATTAAGGTTCTACGGCGACTTTTCGCCACTCATGGCCTACCCGACCTCCTAGTCTCCGATAACAGGCCCCAATTCACGGCCATGCATTTCGAAACGTTTTTAGCAGGTCAGGGAATTCGGCATGCCCTCGTCGCGCCATTCCATCCGGCATCAAACGGACAGGCGGAGAGAATGGTGCGATTCGCAAAAGAGGCCCTCGCTAGGATGGGTCCAGGTGATTGGCAAACACGCATTGACCATTACCTCTTAATTCAGCATATTACCCCAAGCGCAACGACGGGTAGGAGCCCCGCTGAACTACTCATGGGCCGCCGTCTACGGTCTCACCTGGACCGTCTTCACCCAAATTACTCTGCCACAGCTCCCCCAGACTCCACAAGCAAAATTCGGTCTTTCAGCATAGGGGATTCAGTATACGCCCACAACTATGCAGGGGGAACATTGTGGATGCCGGCCAAGGTCATTGGCATCAGGGGTCCACGATCGTATCTGCTGGAGCTGGAAGATGGGCGGAACTGGAAAAGGCACATCGATCAACTTCGGGGTCGCCTAGCACATTGAGACCTTCAAACCGAAGACGAGAGTTTCCAGCCAACGGAAAGTCAGCCGCTCAAGAGCCCCGTCATAGAGAACTACGACACCTGCGAACCCAGGTCGGAACAAGAGAGCGAGCACGAAGCAGAGCAAACCCCAGACAATGCAACCGAGCAGACTCCGGAACGCCCTAGCAACGAAGGCACAAAACCTCCCGAACGTGAAACAGGAAAAGCACCCGATCCTGCAACCACTTCTAACCAACCCGAACTACGACGCTCCTCCCGAGCAAGACAAACACCAACGTATCTAAAGGACTATGTTACTAACCGCAACGTTCCGTCTAGGAGGGGAGGGGTGTTAGATATTAACATATATAGGAGGAAGTCTCCTCTCTGGTCCGCTGCTACAGCGGGAAACAGGTATTACTCTGATTGGTCGAGAGGCGTACCCGAGTACTATAAAAGGGGAACCCTCCGACCACAGAGCAAGCTGGATCACTACTACTACTGATAAAGAGCTGTTAAGTCACTTCGTGTCCGCAGTCTGTTCTCTCGCTGCCCAGATCTAACACTACCTTTTAGAGTTTGTTATCAGTTTTTTCCCCCCAATTCTACAGAATCCCTGCTGTTTTCCCTGCTATGCACTACACAGAGGTTGCACAGAGATTTTCTTTTTAGTGAAATAGAGTTTTAAAGTTAGTGTTTTTTTAAAAAAAATCTTAAAATGAAATAATGGTGAGGAGGGGGAGTTCTAAGGCCTTTTGCTTTCTACCCATCTTAAGAAAAAAAAATGTTTTGAAGGAGATGGGAAATAACATCCAGGGGTAAAAGAGAGGGGAAATGTGATTTTTTCTTTTTCAAAAACCTGGAAATTACCTTTTCTTTCTAATTGGAGAAGGGGATTGAATTCAGTACAGCTTTCCACCTGTGAAATTGATGTCATTGTAAATGGCTGATATTTACAGAGAATCTTTTAGATATGACTATAATAATCTAATACCAGAAAGAAGACCCTGTGCAGAACAATGTACTAGCACCAGCATTTTTAGATGCACATACATTGCACATTAAATTAAAATAATAACATATTCTCTCTCTTTCTCCCCCGCCCTCCCTCTCCCCCCTCTCTCTCCCCCACTCTCTCTCCCTCCCTCCCTCCTGCAATGAACAATAGTACCTGTAAATATTCTCCTTTCTTGCCCTTTGCTCTCTCAATTTTAATTTTTCCAGTTGGTCTGCTGGTTTAGGAAACTGAGAAAACTATATTTAGCATTCTAAGGAATTTCATCCTCCTGGCTAAATTTTTGGGCACACATATTGCTTTGCGCTAGCCTACATTGTGCCACTGAGTTGAGGCAAGTGAAAGGAAGAAGAACAGCTTTGAATATGTGCCAGATGAATGGCAGATTTTATTTTCCTGGGCTCCAAGATCACCGCAGATGGGGACTGCAGCCAAGAAATTAAAAGGTGCTTGTTCCTGGAGAGGAAAGCTATGGCAAATCTAGACAGCACACTAAAAAGCAGAGATTTCACCCTGCCAACCAAAGTGCCTGTAGTCAAGGCTATGGTTTTCCCCGTTGCAATGTATGGCTGTGAAAGTTGGACCATAAGAAAGGCTGAGTGCCAAAGGATTGAGGCCTTTGAACTATGGTGCTGGAGAAGATTCCTGTGAGTCCCTTGGATTGCAAGGTGATGAAATTGGTCAGTCCTAGAGGAGATCAATCCTGACTGCTCTTCAGAAGGCCAGATCCTGAAGATGAAACACAAACACTTTGATCACTTAATGAGAAGGAAGGACTCACTGGAGAAGAGCCTAATGCTGGGAAAAAGTAGAAGGGGACAGCAGAGAATGAGGTGGCTGGATGGAGTTACTGAAGCAGTAGGCATGAGCTTAAATGGACTCCAGAGGATGGTAGAGGACAGGAAGGTCTGGAGGAATGTTGTCCACGGGGTTGCAATGGGTTGGACACGACTTAACAAGAAGAAGATGAATGGGTTACTTGCATGAATGGAAAACTCGTGGTGGGTGACATGGAACCACAACCTCTTTGTGTTCTGAATGACAAACCATAACGTGATATTCATTCTCAGATTTTAAATTTTGCCAATCCAAAAGCTGTGTTCATAAAGAAGGGGTCCCTGTAGATTTTTAGTCCATAATTGTTTCTGACTATAGGGAGTGGTACTTATCTCCATTTCATGGCCATTGAGCCAGTGCTGCCTGAAGACATTTCCATGGTCTTGTAGTCAGCATAGCCTCATGGAGCACTCTTACCTTCCCACTGAAGTGGTACTTATTTGTCTACTTGCATTTGCATGCTTTCAAACTGCTAGGTTGGCAGGCGCAAGGACGGGAGCTCACCCCATCACATGGCGCTCAGGTCTCAAACCTGGCCTGCCAGCTTTCCATCCCACAAGCCCAGCATCTAAACTGCTGAGCCACTATGCTGCCATGTTCATAAAGAAGAGGAATTATGAATTGAATCACCAAATATGGCAGTTGATAAGTCTTTGACATGCTCGAGGAAAAAGTTAGGAATGGTTTTCTTTGATCTGTTCACCTGAGAAGTAGCTCTTGCAGAGAACCAGAAACACACGTTCTTGACAAACCATGGCAAGGGTGCATAAGGTGATGCATGAAAGTAGGCTTGGCTTTATTTGTCATTGATGCAACCGGCAATTGTTCCTTCCAGCTAACAAAATATTGATTGCCTGTTATTATAGCATGATGGCTGGAATTCATTTTTTCCACCCCCTGCTTGCCTCAGAAATAATGACCACAATGTTTCTGTAAGGGTTTAAAGTTAAGCTGTTGTTTTGAAGTTACCTGCAGTTATCAGAGGATACTCAGATTCCATGCTTTGTGAAGAGGAAACATTTTAAAGAATAGGATCAAATTGCAAGTAGATACATACCTGGCTTATCACAAAAAGCAGCAAGGACATAAGAATTACTTTTAAGAACTACATATGCAATCCTCAGTTTTCCCAGCTGGATTTGCCCTTGGGAAGACAGAATAACAACAAAACAAAACAAAACAAATGAAAAGCAAGAACTGCACAGCTATGCATACCATATGGATATAAAATAAAGCCTTTTCAAACCACAGTCATACCATGGAGTGATATTTAACTTTGGTGCTAAGATTTGACTTTGAGAGGTATCTTCTGGTAAGACTAAAAAAAATATCACAGGCTTTGCAATATAGCTTGTCTTGTTTCTGTAACAATATCAATTTAAGCAAAAGCATTAAGCATAAAGAGTTCAATAAATCTGATCTACATCTTCCCTATTGCTTCAAAGGTTGCATCTTGAGCTGGTGGGATGTTAAGCTGCTGACTTATTTTTTATGCTTTCATAGTTTTGTGTGGCCAGATACTTAATGGACTGTTACAAACTCTACACACATTGAATTGTTAAATATAGGGCACCAAAAACTTCAAGGGTTTTCTTTTGTTTTATTTTTAGGAGAAAATGTCTGTCTAAGGAATAGCTAATGGGCATATGGGAAGATGAATCTGCAGGGCATCTCTGTAAATTACAGACCTCATTGTTGGTTTATCAATGCAGAAACAGCATAGTTAATCAAGCAACACAGCTTTATATCCTGTAAGAGACAATACAATTTAAACTTAAAGCAACCTTTCTTTGGACCATCCAATTTATGTACAATTGAATGCACATTAAGCAACATTGTAATCAATGAATTGATTACATGGTATCAAAAGATGTGGAAGAAACAGAGGTAGTGACATATTTTATTTTCCTGGGCTCCAAGATCACCACAGATGGGGACCGCAGCCAAGAAAGTAAAGGACGCTTGTTCCTGGGGAGGAAAGCTATGGCAAATCTAGACAGCACACTAAAAAGCAGAGACATCACCCTGCCAACAAAAGTGCATATAGTCAAGGCTATGGTTCCCCAGTTGCAATGTATGGCTGTGAAAGTTGAACCATAAGAAAGGCTGAACGCCAAAGGATTGAGGCCTTTGAACTATGGTGCTGGAGAAGATTCCTGTGAGTCCCTTGGATTGCAAGGTAATGAAATTTGGTCAGTCATAGAGGAAATCAACCCTGACTGCTCTTTAGAAGGCCAGATCCTGAAGATGAAAGTCAAATACTTTGGCCACCTAATGAGAAGGAAGGACTCCCTGAAGGTCCCTGAAGGCTCCGGAGGACTAAAAATGGCCCTATGAGCAAACCATAAGTCTGTTCCTGAACGTCTGGTTTGCCCATAGGGCTGGTTTTTTCACACTCCAGAGACTTCAAGGAAGCTCATAAAGCCTCTGGAGGGCCTCTGTGGGGGCTGTTTTCGCCCTCCCCAGTCTCGTATAAAGCCTCTGGAGCCTGGGGATGGCAAAAAATGGCCTAAAAATGTCTGAAGGCAGCTGGCTAGTGCGTGCATGCACACTGGCCAGCTGACAGGGCAATGCCTCATGTGCCCTCAAAAATGGCTCCGCGTGCCACCTGTGGCATGCATGCCATAAGTTCGCCATCCCGGGTTTAGAGTATCCTTTATTGATATCTATTGCAATACAATCCGTATCCCCAATCACAGAACCTCAGACCTAGTAATGATGCAGCTCACTACTCCAACTGACATGGGGAAACAAGCCTAATTTTAGAGTCAATTAGGGGTTGGAAGTAACTTGGTGATCTCTTTGGAACTGTAGAGCAGGAATGCTGTGATCATAGATAACCATCCATCAACAAAAGACACTGTGAGACGTAAAAACAAATCTAGGCCTCTTCTTTGGAGGTGACAAAATTGCAAGATTTCCAAAATAAAGCTGTCATTTCTTGTTCCCAAATAAATAAGGAATACTTAGTTGGCCTTTTCTTTCCCATTTTCTGTATTTTTCTAGTTCCTTTATGTTTTTCCTTATTTATTTTTCAGGGTTCCAAATAGCATCCAAAATGAAATCAGAGTTCAAGGCAAAGCATTCCTCAAAGTTCCAATGTATTAAGAGCAAGAGCCATGTTGGCACATCTGGGAAAACCTGAATCTGAAAGCTTCCCTGTTTCCCCACCCAGTTGAAAGTTCAAGATTTTGCCAGTTCCGGCGGCTGACGGCGACGGGCAAGCTTTGCTCGCCCCGCACTTTCCCGGTGGGCTCCCCACTCGTTGGGGGGCACAGGATGCCCTGTAGAGGCTCCTGCCGGAGGAGCGGCACTGCAGGGGATCCCCGGAATCAGCGGCGGCCGGTGGGGGGGCCCCCTCCTCGCTCTAGGCATCGGGGAGCATGATGTCTTCATGAGCATGCCGTCTTCGCTGCGAGGCTGACGGAAGAAAAAGACGATCTGAAGGACGCGGCTGCGGTGCGGTGAGGTGACAACTCCCTCTCATTCCCTTCACTAACTTAGAAAAATTGCCAGCAGTTTGAACTTTACTTTCGGCTTGGCTGGAGAAGCGCGACTAGAGGGAGGGGGATTCCCCCCCCCCTCGGACAAGCGGCTGGAAACAATTTCGCTCTCAGCCCCAAGGGAAGGAGGAGGGGGGAGAGCCAATTAAGGATGCCACGCTCCTAGTAATGGCGAATTTTTGAATTTAAAACTACAATGGAAGGATGATCTGGAAGGCTTTTTGGGAACTTTGAAAACTTTGTTATGCCTCCAAATCCGAAGCTGGCAGGGCAAGATGGCACACTTCCGTTGTCTTTATGAGCTTTGAAACCTGACTCCACCTTTAAAACTTCAGGCTTCTGGTCTTTGTCTCCGTGCTACTCAGACAAATCTCTTGTGGATAACTACTTTTTGAACTCCCTGGAGTGAAAAACCTTACTCTATTGCCAGGGTGATTAGAAAAAACCCTCTCCTGCCTGGACCTTCTGTCTCCTGGACTCTCCTGGCTGTTCTATCCCTCTGAATGATCACTCTCTGTACTGACTGAACTCTTTATTCACAAACAATGGCTCCTAAAAAACCACCTCCTGGAAAACCTGGCTTTGTTGCCTCTGCCCCGACATCTGCAACCTCCAGTCCTAGTACCCAATCAACGATAACAGCTTTGATGCAACCTAAATCTACAGAGACTGAGTTTCAACAAATGTTTCAACAAATTCTACAAGGGCAAGAGGAAATAAAAAAAACAATTAAAAGAGGTGAAAGAAGAAATTAAAGAGAACCAGGTTCAAATCAATAAAAACTCACAGAGACTGGATCTTTTGGAGGGTGGGAAGGCTGAGATGAGGGAGGGGCTGGAGGGGATGCAGAAGGGGAACAAAGAACTTGATACCCAACAGAGGAAAATAGAATTTGAGAGAATGTCCTTTTATCTTAGATTTCAAAATGTGGTAGAAGCAGATGATGAAGACATAAGGGACATTATGACAAGTATTTTGGCGGAATACATTCACAGAGAGAAACAACAGATGGGGTGGGAATTAGACCTGGTTTATAGAGTGAACTCAGCATACGCTAGAACACATAATGTACCCAGGGAGGTACACATTAAATTTCTCAGAAAAAGTACAAGAGATGAGATTCTGAGTGCACAAAGGGGGCAAGAATTGAAATACCAGGACAGGCAAATAACCATTCTGAAACAGATCCCCAAGAAAGTGAGGGAAAAAAGAAAAAGTTACTCGCAGTTAGCGAAGAAACTATACCAGAAGGGGCTGTGGTTCAGATGGCAGATGCCTGAAGGTATGTTAGTATTCTGGGAGGACACAAGAGTTAGAATTAATACACCCATAGAGGCACAGGCCTTTATGGACAAAAACAAAGCACTCTTAGAAAAACCAGATGACCCTATACCAGACACACAGGACATGGGAGGGGCCGGAGCTCTGCCAGCGGGGGGAGATGGGGCGACACCGAGAAAAACCAGATCACAAAAATGAATAAGAAAACTTGCTTGACATAAGTTGACCGAATATATTAAGTGAACCGATATGCTGACTATATGTAACTATTTAGTAATGAAATTTTTTGCAAATGTATACTTTGAGTATGGAGGGAGGGGACACCTACCACACATTGCAACCGTCAAAATTTGTATTTACCCATTACCTTTTTCCTTGTAAAATTTTTAAAAAACCAATAAAACGTTGTTTAAAAAAAAAAGTTCAAGATCTTATATCCTTACATCCACAAGCCCATTGCATGGCCCAATCTTCCAGTACCATGCTGGAAGTTCCACCCATCCAGTTCTGGTCAGGTGCAGAGGTGCAAAGACAAAGGATGACCTTGGCTTTCTGGAAAGAATTTTGTTATGACTACATATCATCTAACTCTGTACAATCCCCCCCTCCCATTTTCCCACCATAGAAAATGCATAATGGAATAATAGAAAGGGTGGCAGCCCAAAGACCCAAAAGAAAAAATGGCTGCAGGCCTGAGAGTTGGCATTTTCTTTCCTGTTTTCTGTATTTTTTTTAGTTACTTTATTTATTTCCTTTTTTATTTTTCCCCTGGGGAAAAAAAGTGGCTTATGGCTGGACCTCACACTTATGACTGTTGCAGCATCTTTATGGTTTTGTGGTTGCAATTTGGGTGCTTTGTAAGTGGCATGTGTTTATGATGGCTGCAGCATACTGGAGTCACGTAATCAAAATCTGTGGGCTTTCCAACCAGCTTTCAACCAGCAAAGTCAATGGGAGAAATTGCATTCTCTTAACAACCATATGATTCATTTAATAGCTACAGGAAAAAAAAACAGTTGCACATGTGATGACCTGGGGCATGGCACAGAGATAACACAAACAGCTGGCAGTTCAAACCACCCCTTTATTGCTCCAATTTTTCCCAGACACTCCTACGTTTCTTGCAAGTCCCAGAGCAAAGTGATAATAAATTCCCACACAAACCTCAAGCAATCTCTGGCTGAAATTAATTCAGCCCAGTGCTGTGTAGACCAGGGCTGCACAGCAATAAATTCAGCAGGGCAAATCAAGAAGTTCATGAAGCAAAAAAATCCAGGTAATTAGTCCAGAACACCAGAAAGAATGCAAGGATTCTTGGAAAATTCAAATGTCAGCACTCAACACTTCAGGAACTTGTTTGTTCCTGACAAATGCTCCTTCCCACAGTATCTCCTAAGTCTTATTCCCCAACTGTGCCTTGTAAAGATGGGTGGGGCACTCTTCTCCTGACTAGTCTGCTCAGTCTGTGCTATTCTCACTTTCTCCACTTTACTTGCTCTTGGATCAGGAGGGGATGGCCCTTGCTCCTCGCCTGAGCTCTGTCTCTCATGTTTATCCTGCCTCTGTTCCTCACTGCCTACAATCTGTCCTAATTCTGAAAGACCCTGGCCTTCCCAATTTTCTTCCAAAGACAATGAAGCCACCCTACAATCTCTGTTGGCTCAGGTTCCAGCTTGTCTTCCACTGCAGATTCAGGCTCCGACAGGGGCATGACAGTGAAATCGAGTGTGGTCACATGACCTCTCACTTAACAGACATATTGCTTAGCAATGTAAGTTTCATGTCCCAACTGTAGTTGTAAGTCAAAGACTACCTGTAGACCTTTGCTGAGGTATGGTTATTGAAGTTGCAGCTGCCAAAAATTACTAAAGGGAAAATAACTACAATTAGCAAATGTTGTTTTAACATCCAGTGATCAAGCTCCTTGTTGTATTTCGGAGCACAGTTTCTACATCCTTAGATTCTGCAACTGGATAACAGTTTCCAGTTTCTCAAAATTGATCCTGTTTGTCGCCGAAATCTCTTACTAAGTAGAGCGTGTTTCCCTAGTTCATAAGGGTGGACCTCATCAGCTTCAATCGATTTGCTGTGTCTTCTTTAAAGTCTTTGTTTTGGTTTATCCTTAATGCAAAGGCAATGAAAGCCATGATGCCAATACTCCAATTGCTGGAAATGTTATCATTTGTGGTTTCTTTCAGAGGGACAATGACAGAAAGATGGCCTCCTACAGAAGTATTCAGTTATCTATGTGTTCGATTTATATTCCACTTTTTCTGTAAGTGGAAAGATGTTTAAGATAGCTAAGGCAAAGGGTGTTTTCCCTCTTTTATCCACAAATGAACCTGTGATGAAGACTGGGGAGAGAGAGAGAGAGAGAGAGAGAGAGAGGGACGGATGGAGGGGAGGGGAGAGAAGAAAGAAAGCTAGAAAGAAAGACAAACAGACATGGAAGGAAAGAAGGAAGGAAGGAAGGAAGGAAGGAAGAAAGGAAGGAAGGAAGGAAGAAAGAAAGAAAGAAAGAAAGAAAGAAAGAAAGAAAGAAAGAAAGAAAGAGTAAAATACCCCAACATCATTCAATAAGTCCCCATGTATTGGCTTGAACTAAATTTCCTTAAGTTTACTTCAACATTTGAAACTTTGCATCTCACTGACAAATACGGGGGGGGGGGGGGAGTGTAATGTGTAATGGTACTTTTAAGAAGAGTGAGGAAAAAATATTAGAATTGTTCTATAGCAAATATCATCTAAGAACGTTTAGGTCAGCTGCAGTTTCCAAGTTTTAAATTTCCATACTACTTTGACTTATATTCCCTAAAGTTTATAGTATGGCAAAGGCAAATTTTTGAGGTGTCAAGTGCTTTAAACCGCATAAACTTTTTTGTGTGTGAAAAATATGATTATATAGCTTTGAAAGGTCTCACCATTCATTTGCTTTTAATTCTTTCTTCTTTCATCTAAAGTAATAGAACAGCAAGAGACATGAGAGCTGATGCCAAAAAGACATATAATTTGTAGGACCAGTAAGTGCTTGAAATTGCTGCAATCTATCATTGTTCTTCCCCCAAAAGGGAGGAGAAAAAAAGGAGAAATGTGTGCGTTTTTTTAAAAAAATGCTATATAATTTATATATGAGAAATAAAAGGCACCATGAAACACGAATCTCCTTGCTCCGTAGTTATATTGAGAAAGTAAGAAGAAAAGATTGCTTTGAAAATACATATCTAACACATTTAAATGATGAACATATGGAAAATGAGAAAAAAATAAAACAGCCATAATGATACTAACACCTTGACTCAAGATATGACTATTAAAAAATAGAGCGTTAATTAAATTTACTCCCTGATTAGACTATAACTCTACAGCATACATTTCTACTCAATAAAATGTGCAGATTGAAAAGATTATGTATGTATGTATGTATGTATGTATGTATGTATGTATGTATGTATGTATCTATCAGCCTAAATCTAAAATAATTAGGGAGAGAAAATGTACTCAATAAAGTGTTTAATATTATCATCATAAACTTACATAAATAAAATATGAGAGAGCAAATCCATAAACACTGCAAGCCATGAGTTCTTCTAAGTTGCATTATCTTTCTTTTAATGGCAGTGCAAGGCCTTTGGAGCAGCTTGTTTCCCATTTTAAGATCAGCTTTTGATTGACTTCGTGGGATCCTCAGGGATGCTTTCTTGCTAGGATTTAGTCTTAGTTTATTGGCCTGATTTGAAACCATTGCAGAGGGATTTGCACAGTGTCATTTTATGGACACTTGGAGAAATAAAAGTAGATGTTGTCTGTGTTCTTATGCTACCCAACTCCATGACTCTTATGATTTCCTCTAGAAACAGTGAATATATAGCATATCATCACCATCATTGTTTCTTCTACAAAAAGATCTACACAAAAATCTCTCTTTGTATCTCTGTGTGTGGGTCTCTCTCTGTCTCTCTCTCTGTCTTCCTGTGTCTCAATCTCTCTGTGTCTCAGTCTCTGTATCCATCATCTGTCTGTCTGTCTGTCTCTTTCTCTTTCTCTCTCTGTGTCTGTCTGTCTCTATCATTTCTATCTCTCCCTCCCCCCCTCTCATCTATTCATTGTCTGTCTTTCTGTCTGTCTGTCTCTGTGGTCTCCATGTCTATCATTATTTCTATCATATCTATCTATCATCTATCTATCTATCTATCTATCTATCTATCTATCTATCTATCTATCTATCTATCTATCTATCTATCTATCTATCTATCTCTGTCTTTATAACTTCAATCTCTCCCTCCCCCCTCTTCATCTATTCATCATTGGTCGGTCTGTCTCTGTTGTCTCTATCTCTATCATTATTTCAATCATTTATATCTATCATATCTATCTGTGTCTGTCTGTCTGTCTGTCTGTCTGTCTCTATCATTTCTATCTTTCCCTCCCCTTCTCTCTCATCTATTCATTGTCTGTCTTTCTGTCTGTCTGTCTGTCTGTCTGTCTGTCTGTCTGTCTGTCTCTGTGGTCTCTATCGCTATCGTTATTTCGATCATATCTATCTATCTATCATCTATCTATCATCTATCTATCATCTATCTATCATCTATCTATCTCTGTTTTTATAACTTCTATCTCTCCCTCCTCCCTCTCTCATCTATTCATCATCTGTCTGTCGGTCTCTGTCTCTGTAGTTTCTATCACTATCATTATTTTGATCATATCTATCTATCTATCTATCTATCTATCTATCTATCTATCTATCTATCTATCTATCTATCTATCTATTTTTTCTATCTATCAATCTATCTATTTACCTATCTCATCTTATCTTATTTATTATCTATTATCTATGCTATCTTAGTTTTTTGGGAAAAATTGGGAAGAATGTTTCTATCGCGCATGTATTTTATATATAGGATTTCCCAGACAAACAATGTGGAAATATATGTTTACACTGCCACAAAAATTGCCCAAAATGGCACATACCTTGATTATATTATAATTGGTTTCATCTTAATTTATAAATCTTGGATACCAAGTTATGAGAGTTATGTAGCCAAAGCAACTGGAAGTATCAATACATTTTAGATAACTTTTTTTGTTTTGTTTTTAGAAATGGAAGAGGTCTTTTTTTTTTTTAGAAGGCTGATAGCAATGTTGCCTGAACTACAGGCACTTTTGAATGAGCTAGATTATTTAGCCCCACTGCAATCTGGGTTCAGGTACTGTATGCTTGATGTCTGCATGTGTGAAAGAGATGAAATGCAGTCTTATTGATTCTCCTGATACTCCAGTGTTTTTTGAAACAATTGATTTTGCTGGGCTGCATCTGTAGACTAGATATGGCTAGCAAGATTGCAAACTAAATTCAGAAAAACAGATATTTGCAGACCAGTGTCCCTAACTGTAGTTAACACAGTTCCCTATTTCCATTTTAAGTAAATTGACAGAGTTGATGGGTGGATGGTAGAGGAAAGGTTACCAAAACTGCAGATACTGTGATTATTATTATTATTTTTCATTTTCAGGTTTGATGCATGAAAAACCCATCATGCCATGTCATCTGAAATGAACCCTGGCTATCCTGGACTATCTATGGAATGTCACAACTGCAACCTTGATCAGGTTTTAAAAGGGACAAGGATTTGGCAGCCCAAATTCTCTTCTAGTATAATGAAAGTGTTTGCCATTTGTCAGAGCAGGAGAGAGACTGAAGGGACTGAATGAAGAAGCTGATGAAGAAGATCAGTAAGGAAGAAATCTGTCAGTGATGAAGAAACAGTAGCAGAATCCCAAGTGGGTAAAAATATCTGTTTCTAAAGATGTACACAGCAGAAAGGAAAACAAGAAATTGTGAGTGAGGATAATTGTGATGGTGAGACCAGAATTGCTTAGGCAAGAAAAGCCGAACCAATCAAACAACAACTGAGAGTGTAATATTGATCCCAGAGCAAAAGAGGGAATGACAAAAGACTAAATTATCACAGGAGTCCCTAATAATTCAGGATTATGTTTTGGATACAAACTTCATTTCTGTTTTCTTCCTGTTTTTAAAACTCTATAATTACAAGAAAGACCTACTAGGAAAAAAACTCACACAACCAAATGAAAAATAGAAACAGTAAGAGCAAAAGTAAGAGAAGCTAAGAAGAAAGTGAAACTGAGGACAAGGTAAAGTAGTAGAATATAGTTAACCTGAATATAAAATACAGAATAAGAGAAGAGGCAATAAAATTAGGGGGAAATGATGGAAATAAAATGCAATAAGATCCAGATACTTACAGTCTGCAGATACTGGTTTAAGTTTTCAACAACAACATTTCTAGCAATTTATTTCCTTAATTCCTTAATCTTTAAAGGATATGAAAAATATTTAGATGGGGCAAAATAAGGTAGGATTGAATTCTAAACATTACAAAACAGTCAGTCTGTGATTGAGTGTCCCTGAGAGCACACAACAACTATTTAAGCAGCAGGTGGAAGTAATGGATAGCAAGTATTTTGTCTCGTTTTGACAGTGCTTCCTGATGCCCTATACAAAGGAAAATTGGAATGTATTCTTCCTTTTTTTCTTTATTCCTTTATACTTTTCCTTCCCGTATCTTTTTCTTTCCTAATAATTTTGTCTGCTATAATTTATTTTAAATAGAAATTTAATAAAGTATATTTTAAAACACCTTCACATTTTCTTTGTTCCTGTGAGTTTCTAACATCCAGCTTGATTTTCTTTTATCATGGTAATTTTCAAATTCCCAAAGATTGGGAGTTGTTCCTGTATTATACACTTTGTCAATATGTCTTAATATTGTCAGATCTGCTCTCTTCAGCTTCTGTGCTTTGTTGGTATCCTGTCATTAATTATTAGGGGGGAAGAGGAGGGAAATGGAATGTAGGTGAGAAGGAAGGAAGGCGACAGACTTGATAGATGCTAGAGGTGTGAGAACAAGTACATTCCAGACTTCAAGGACACCTAGCCTGGGAAAGAATGTGAAACAGCACTAAGTGTCATCCAAGTTGTTCCCCAAACACCTAAATGGCACACCATTGGATAAAGATGGGCTGGTCAATCGGGGGAGGGGGCAGGGAAAGAGATGAAATGTAGCATTATGTATGTTAACCCTTAACCACAGACATACTATTTCGGCTATTCTATTACAGAGTTGTCAAAAAGTAGCAAAAAGTTTTCATGGTTGGATCTAAACATTGGATCAATGTTTTCATGATGTATAGAACATTAAACATATATATATATATATATATATATATATATATATATATATATATATATATATATATATATATATATATATATATATATACATACATACATACATACATACATACATACATACATATACATATACATATACATACATACATACATACATACATACATATATATATATATATACACATACATACATACATACATATACATATACATATACATACATACATACATACATACATACATACATACATACATATATATATATATATATATATATATATATATATATATATATATCTCGAATCCACATCACTCAGGTCACTTTTTGTTTCTTCATCCTTGGACTTCAATCTTTCTTCTCCAATTTTTACATTGGTCCACTGAATGATGGCACTAATAATTTCATTAGAAAAGAATAATTTTCAAATCTTGTGGGGAGTAGGTGAATTTCTGAGATTTCTAGCTGCTGACCACAGTCCAGGTAATTGCACTACGATATTGTGACTAAGGGTTCTGGATCTATTGCTTCCAAAAGGTGCAGAAGACCATTTGAATTTGTTATTGCCATATAAATTAGTGCATGACGTAGATCGTACCTGGTCAACAATTTTATCAGGAGCTTCATCATTGCTGATGTCAGAATCGACGGAGGTGGCAGGTTCTTCATAGTCCATTACAATTTTTTTTATCACAATCTGTGGCTATGAGTTACATTTATATTTACCAACAAAAAAAATAAAGGGTTGTCAGTAAATATAAATTATCACACAAAATAGTTTGTTGCAAAAGTGACTGCCTGTGAAGATGCCTTGATTGGGGCCGAAAGGCGAAAGGGAAGCTGTATGCTCCTTCCTGTATTTGGATAGACCAGGTTGCCCTGATAGGAAAAAAAAACGTAGCATTTTGTGTGGGAACCTCAGATCTGGCTTTTCTTTTGCTACAACCATCCAAGCTTAGTAAAAGAATCTATCACTTCAATCAAATGAAGTCAAAGGGTTTTTTTCTTTCTTTCCTAGAATCTTGGGCTTGGGCAGATCTCACAAATATTTTCTACCAGCACTGGTACTCTTGAGTTTTGTTACATTTTATGGTGAGATGTAATAAACATTTCCATTCAGCAACTGTATTCTTAACATAAAAGTTTTTAAATGTAGAAACCCAGAGTGGAACCATGATAGATGATCATAATGGAAACTGAAAGTTAAAAGCTTTTTTTTTGTTTTGAATTTTTAATATGGCAGAGCTGTATTTAACGGGGATATGAAAAAGAAATCAATCAAAGATTTCCTTTCAAGGGAAATGTGATGATCTGCCAAAACAGAATCCATTGTGACACAGATGAGTATGTAACTCATGGACTCCTCTAGCATGCGTACTGAAATATTCATCAGCTCAAATATTGCATCCAAAAAGTGTGTGTTTGAGAAATTGCATAATAAGTGTACAAAAGTGAAATCTATATATACACGCACACATTTTAAATGAACAGTGTAAAATTATATTAAGGAGGTTGTGTAAGAACAGTATCTGATAATATATTAGAAAAGATATAGAATAAGTGTGTGCAGTTTTATACAATTATAGAAGCTTTGATAGAATATCTAAACCTTGAAAGAAAGTGATTTAGACTGAACTATTCTTCAATAATTCTTCTTGATTTTCTCAGCACTAATGTGTGCTATCTGGAAGAAGAAAACAAATATTAATTGCTACTTCTGTGATTCCCTGCACAGCTGGAAAATTTCTAGATAGACAGATTGAACTATGCTCATCCGAATAATTTTGCTTATAGCTTCTGATGCTTCTGTTTAATTTATCATGTCTAAGGTTAACAGCTCAAAGTAACCTACATGCATATATATGTATATGCATGTATATATGTAACAATAAAATCGCTATAGTCCATTAAGGAATGGTGGGATATAAATAATAGAATCACTCCGTTTTAAAAGAGGATTATGGTTTTGTATATACTTAAGGGACGGGGTGGCTCAGTGGCTAAGACTCTGAGCTTGTTTATCAGAAAAGTCTGCAGTTTGGCGGTTCAAATCCTTAGTGCTACATAACGGAGTGAGCTCCCATCCATTACTTGTCTGAGCTTCTGCCAACCTAAAATTGTGAAAGCACATAAAAAATGCAAATAGAAAAATGGAAACCACTTTTGGTGGGAAGGTAACAGTGTTCTGTGCATCTTCGGCATTTAGTCATGTCAGCCATATGACCGTGGAGATGTCTTCGGACAGCTCTGGCTCTTCGGCTTTGAAATGGAGATGAGCACCACCCCCTAGAGTCGGGAACAACTAGCACATATGTGTGAGGGAAACTTTTACCTTTACCTTTATATACTGTAGAGCTTAGACATGTTGTTTTACAAAACCAGATTCATTTGTGGAATACAGCTGAGCTAAGACATGTTCCATTGTAATACGGACATCTGAATAGCTACCATTTAGAGTTTCCTATTCAAGAAACATTATCTTTTTCATAGTAAAGGCTGCAATAATTCTACTAGAGAAAAGTGCTTGCAAGTTAGAATGTGTATTGTCCTTCTGAACTCGAGTACGTCTTAATGTCATGCAGTAGTAATTTTCCTAAAGAGATGTTAGGATTATGTCAGCCTTAATTTTTTTCCCTGGTCTTTTCATCTCACTCTACCTCAGGCTCTTCTGTTCAGATGCTGTAAGATCAGACCAATTCACAGGTTCAATCTAAGGATATATTTTCAGGATATTATTCAAGATGCTTCATTATTTTTCTTCAAAGAAGTATTAGTCATTAAATCCTGACTGGCCTGTTTTCCCTCAGAAATGAAGGCAAATACATCTGTTGTGAAGCACAGAAAGAGCAGCCGCTAATCCTGATGGCTAAGTCTTTCTGAACAAAATGATTTGTCTTCTCCTTTTTCCCTTGGTAAATCTGCCATCAGATGAGTCACTTGGTTCTCTAAATCTGTGACACCGTCAGCTGTACTGCACAAAGCCAATGATTCATCCAGCAAGGTCAATAATATTGATGGTTTGGGGCTGCTGGAGGAAGATCATCCACAGGCACTGGAGTCATTTTCAATCCTCATCATGCCATGGTTATCTCCGAAGCACTATTACAATGACAGCAGCATGGAAGAGGCCAATGTGAACACTATGACTTAGAACAAATGGGACAAAAAGCGAACATGGTAAAGTAGCTCAACTTGCTGAAGAGCAGTCAACATTATTATCAGTCATGCATGTTAAAGGCAGGACAGATGAGACAATAGAGTTGAATTCGTGCAGTTGGTGCATTTCATTCATGCAAGGGTACGCTACCTCTTTGAGACACAAAAAATGTTCCTGATGAAGGAAATGTTTTATTTTAACTTTAAAAAAAAATAGGAAAAAAAAAACAAATTCAAGTTTGCTAAAATTTACTATATTCCTTTTTTCCCCCCAGTCATTTTTCAAATTCAAAAGTTATAATATAAACTCTACACGCAGAGAGGGAGAAAAGAAAAGAAATGAGAGGGAGGGGGGAAAGAGAGGAGAGGAAAAGAAAGGAAAGGGATGTGCATAAAGGAAAAAATATATATAAACATATATCCCCTTCCCCAGTAGAATACTGAAAGATGTTAGTGCTTTCCCCCCCTTGTGGAACAGCTATACAATGTATAATCTTCTACATCTCTATTTACCTAAACAATTTGCCATTCAGTCTAGCTATTGTAAAAAAAAAGAGTTAACAGGTATGCTTAACAGCAAAACTAAACTTCAAAACCCTCTGTTAACAATCTATTATATTTACCTCACAGAAAGACCCCAACATCATATCTAGTGTTACCCATGCAGTCGTTGTTTATGGTCCATCCAGGATCAAATATCCTTGATTGATTCTTAATAAGAAAATATTGCTATATTCATATCATATTAAGAACCACAATCCAGCAGCCTTTTTGAGATTAATGATGGGGAGAGAATACTGATGGTTTTTGGGAACACAAATCTTTATATTAATGGCATATTTAGAATATTCAAAACCTCAGAAACAGTTCTTACACCCCAATAAAGCAAGCTTTTGTCATTTCAATTTCCACTGGATTTCCATCCGTAGTGGGTTCCGGATCCCGTTGCAACTGGTACGGTTGTAATGGGGCCTGGCATCCACCACATGAATACACACAGCACATGCAGTGGCACGTGCGTCCTTACCTCTTGCAATGCCTCTGCGACGCTCCAGCTGCTTGGTGGAGCGTTGCGCAGGGATTGTGTGCTCCATGCGTGGAAGCGCCAAAGGGCTCAAATACAGGTAAGGAGCTTGGGCAGGTGGGTGGGCCCTCCAGAGCACTGGAATGGAACGGTACCCGGTACTCTGGCCAGGCACTGGTACACCTGCAACCCACCACTGACTTCCATCTACAATAAATATATTAATCCAAAGCTAGAACATCTGCTGGGTCCATCAATGAGATATTGCTGATTCCATTGGTCAAGTGCTGCATTAGCACTAGACACTACTATCTTTGTAAAAATCCTTCAGGGCCTCCAATAAATCATGAGTCCAAAGCTTTTGGAGAGGACCTGAACTGTGAATATGGTCAGATGTCAAACAATACTTCAAAGTACTTCTAGGCCAGGGGTGAAGAACCTGTGGTCTTCAAAACTGTGATTCCTAGGCAACAAATAAAGGAGTTGCCCAACAGTGTAACAGTATAAGTTTGCTCTCATTTTTTATTTCAGCCTAGAGAATTCCTGAAAGCCTGGCACTTTGACAAATCAGCCATCAACAGGCACATAGACATAAGCAACATTTATATAACCTTCAAAAGAGAAAATCAACAAGGTAAAATGGGGACAACCCCCCCCCCTGAATACCACCTAACCAGCGATCCACACACAAATGAGCAAAGGTTACTAACAAGATTAAGATTAGACCAACAATTAAGTAGCAAACCATACTTCAATCAAGAGTATTGAGAGCAAACCCCAGTCCTTACTAGCATACTACTTTCTATACTGAGTTATAACTACTAGTCAGCAAGATAAATTGACAAGATTAATTTATTTAACTATCTTACTTAACTTTTCTGTCTCTCCCCTCTCCACTGCCTGACATCTTTCATAGAATCAATTATCTGTGATAATGATAAGCCATAGTTTAACCATGTGGAGTGAAGTCATACTAGGTGAAGGTATGAAAGGTCAAACAGCTCAAAATTAATCTAAAGGTCTAAGAGTAAATTTTGTAAATGAAAGGGGGAACAAGCTAGGTACTTCACATTAAGAGGGTTGTTGTTTTTTTCCTTGCCTCTGTATGTTTATCTGCTGAATGTCTGTGCCAAAATTTTCTGAATTATTTTCTGACATTTGGCTTGGGGATAATGAAAGAAAAGGTGAAAAACAACATACTATCCCCTCTGGGAGGAGACAAATGCAATTCTCAATAAAGTAGAGAGCTTTAGGAGAAGTAATGATGAGAACAGCAATCATATAAACAACCTTTAATAGTAGTGGAAATAGAGGAGATATTTCATTAGGAAACAGGAAGAACAAATCAACTGCAATAAGGTAGGCTTTGACATTTCTTTAAATGTGGCTTGTTTTATTTAATATTTTTTTGGGGTGTAAAAAAGCAAACAGCTGTAATTAAAACTAATTTATTGATTTCGGTTTTTTTTATTCTTGTGAATAATTCTTCAGGGAATGCTTACATTGGCCACCCTACAAGAGAAAGAAGTTCAAAGCAAGAACTACATCTTGAAATTCAGTTATATCTTAGTCAGTAAGATTTATTTAGGTATTTTTTTTTTAATTTACTGGCAAGCATTCATGGGATCAATGCTGTGATTAATAAAATAATTAGCAATTAAGGCTGAAATCCATAGGATAGCTGAAAATGCAAAAAAATTGCAAACCCTAATGAATTCAAAAAGGACAATGGAAATAATTTTAAATAGAAAGAAGATCAAATTAATGTCAACAGATGCAACAAGGAGAAATGACAATGAAGATATTAAAGTGGTGGATGTTGTTGTTAGTTGCGAAGTCATGTCTGACCCATCGTGACCCCATGGACAATCTTCCTCCAGGCCTTCATGTCCTCTACCATCCTCAGGAGTCCATTTAAGCTCACACCTATTGCTTTAGTGACTCCATCCAGCCACCTCATTCTCTGTCATCCTCCTCTTCTTTTGCTCTCAATCTTTCCCAACATTAGACTCTTCTCCAGTGAGTCCTTCCTTCTCATTAGGTGGCCAAAGTATTTGAGTTTCATCTTCAGGATCTGGCCTTCTAAAGAGCAGTCAACATTGATTTTCTCTAGGACTGACCGGTTTGATTGCCTTGCAATCCAAGGGACTCACATGAGTCTTCTCCAGCACCATAGTTCGAAGGCCCTAATTCTTTGGTGCGCAGCCTTTCTTATGGTGCAACTTTGACAGCGGTGGATAGCTTCTGTCTTTTATAGAAACAACTATCAACAGTAAAAAAAAAAGCAGTCAAGAAATATGCTACAGACTAGCACTCGGTAGAACAGCTATGCAGGACTTTGGAAACGAACATCAAATGCTGTTATGTTTCTATACCTACAAAGATTGGAATCATGCAAAGCTTGGTATTCTTGGAAGAGTGGGAAGGTATTGATGTTTTTGAAAGGTGATGCTGGAGATGACTCCTGAAAATATAATGAACAGCCAAGAAAGAAAACTCATGGGTGATTGAAAAATATCAAACCAAATTTTCACTCAAGGCACAAATGAACAGGCTCAAATTATCCTATTTTGAACACATTATGTAAAGCTTTTGGAAAAAAACCTTCTAATTCTGGGAAAAGTAAATGGAAAGGAAAGAGAAAGCAGTGAGATGGATGGACTCAGTTGGAGAGATGATGAGTGTAGCATTTCACGAGACATGAAAGTACAGATTAGAGATGGATTGTCTTGGAGAAAATCTATGTGGTCATTATGAGTAAAAAATGACTTGGTTTCACATAACCGATCAATCAAGTAAGCTCCACTGTATAAATAAATAGGTTTAATGTTTTAATTATTTAAGCTTGTGATCTATTGTTCTGTTAAATATATTGTGGGATTTTTTGTGTCTGATTGGGTAGATTAATAATTATCTTCAGGTAGTAGTCTGATGAAGCTTAACACATATAAATGGCAGAAATCTGAATACAGATTATTATCACTCAATTAAAAAAGGGTGTAGCTAAACATGTCAATATCTTTGCCAATTTTTAGCACACAGAGCCCAGCACTACCAGGAAGTAATGTATCCAATTAACAAATCACAGCTTTTATATCCATTCTCTATTTCTTCCATTTATTTAGGAAAGGTAATTTGCTACTTTCTGCATACACATGTCTGTTTCGTGTAAGTATAGATATACTCCATTCTTTCCATAAGTTGTATCCTTATAGAATCTCTCTCTCTCTCTCTCTCTCTCTCTCTCTCTCTCTCTCTCTCTCTCTCTCTCTCTCTCTCTCTCTCTCTCACACACACACACACACACACACACACACACACACACGTTAGGTGATTTCTGTGAGGAAACTGTTTGTTTAATCTATTTTTATTGCTTATATAAATAACTTTTTTATATGTGTGTCCATCTCTCTGTGTGTATGTTTTTTTTTTTCAAATTACCCAGACATAGTTTTTTACAATAACTTTGTAACATAGAACAATATTATTTTCTACATGGCAGAAGAAAGCCTGAAGCTTATACTGCTTTTTGATTGATTTTCTGAACATGTTAGATGCTAGCATAGTGCTCTATCCAATGATTCTTTATGTTTTTATTTTGTATTCTGCACTTCCCCCCCTTAATTTTGCTTATTTAAATGGCATCACCTTTAGGGTTGTCAGAGTCAATCCCATAGTTTGGAGAAGGGGATATTTATTTAAATGCATCATAGCATTACCTGCATTGTTTGTTTGGTTAATTTTTCTGCTCTCACTCTTCTAAAACCCATTTTCATATCCTAAAGAGGTAATTCCAATAGAAGAAGGAAGGTAGACCATGGAGACTTCTGCTAAACCAAGCCAAAAGAACATAGAAATAATGTGACAGCTAACTAAGTCTCAAATAGCAGAAAAGGTGTGTACATTATAAAGGGGAGGAAAGGAAGGGAGGAAGGGAAGAGGGAGGGAGGGAGGGAGGAAGGAAGGAAGGAAGGAAAGAAGGAAGGAAAGAAGGAAGCTCAGTGAAATGCCTTCTAAACATTAAGTATAATTTATTGATGTGGCTTCAAATAAAAATAAAACAGATTCAGGTTAAATTCTCCCATTTTAATTATGTTCATTTCTATAGTGTAATTTTAATATATTGTATGAACTCAATACCCCAAAGAGAGGTGTTTTTTTCTGCTTTTGATTTATTTTTTATGACCAGGTCTCTCCCCCCCCTCTCCCCTTTAACTTTCTTTTCAGATTAAAATCTAAGATGTGTTTCCTTCTACCCTAATCACCAAATAGTCACAAAGTCATTAAACTTTGTTTGTTCCAAAGCCTACAAATGCTCTTAAACTTGAGCATCAATTATTGAGAAGAGTTGAGATTTTCTTCCAGGTTGCTCTTTATGAGTCTTTCCTAGCAATCCACACCTGTGCATAATACACCTCCAAAGCCACAATACTTTTCTTTTTAGTTCTTCATCTGTTGAACCATTCAATTTGGTCCTCGAGAGAGAGAGAGAGATTCACATAGATTTATGTACACTGATAGATAGCTGTGCTATACAAATTATAACCTTTGTGGCATCCAAAGTCTGCTTCATCATTGTCACTTTGGAATGTACTAAACTCCAAATGAACTGTAGGTCTTGAGTTCCAGTGAGACAAAACAAAGAATTTGGAATATTTGGGAAAGTCCACTCATGGATAGGAAGCTAGTTGGGAAATAATACATTAACCATCTCTTTGGTAGTGCTTGTGGTTATTTTCTTCTATATGGGTGCTGTTGTTGTGGCTGATGCTGTCGTTGTTTTTTTGCTGTTGTCAGGATTCAAGAAGCAATGTTACCGCAATATTCTTCATTTTCAATTCCATTTTAACTCAGTTGTGGGTGCCTCTACCATCATTATTAACTATTCATAACTGCATTTGCTTTCTGCCCTACAGCTGTGAATTCCAACTGAGTCAAAAGCACACAGAGATAGTATCATCCATTGCTTTTCTCTGCACCTGCTACTCAAGACCCTTGTGTTGTTTGAATACCTCTGTGCCCACAATATTTTTCCTAACTTTTCTTTTCCAGATAGAAAATACAAGTTCTTTATCTTCCTGTGTTCTGGTTATTAGGTGATTAATTGTGATGATTAAGTAAGGTTCTACATTTAGGCAAGAAAAACAAAATGCCCAGGTACCTTGTGGTACCTTGGTCAATAGTAGTAACTGTGAAAGGGATCTTGGAGTCCTAGTGGACAACCATTTAAATATGAGCCAGCAGTGTACAGCAGCTGCCAAAAACAAACTTCTAGGCTGCATAAACAGAGGGATAGAATCAAGATCACGTGAAGTGTTAATACCACTTTATGATGCCTTGGTAAGGCCACAAATGAAAGTTTGGGCTCAATTATGGTCATCAGTCAAGGTCTACCTGTAATTATTTATGAGTATTTGATTCTATCCACACAAAAATCATTTCCTAAGAATAACAATGTTTTAGAAGACAGCTAACTTTCTCTTTACCATTCCAGCAGTTATCTGAATGAGATGGTTTCTAGTGCACCCTTGGCTTCTCTTTGAAAAGAGTTTGCGGTCCATAAGGATGAAAAAAACTAAAACCTAATATTTGAAAGCACCCACAAGAGAGGTCTCTAGCCACCTCAAAGCTTCCAAAATTAAAATGCAATTGGGATTGATTGAGCTCTCCTGACTAGTACTTGAATACTAGCATCGAGAAGTATAATAGCATTTTCTGAGAATGGACATACTTTGTCCATCTGCAAGTCTTACAGAGAACTGATAGTCAGTTGTCATTCCAACGTCCTCTCTGTTAATCCAATGCCCAGTGCAGCCATTTAGTTTTATTCTTAAAATAATCATCCCTTCCTTCTGATTAAAAAAAGAGAAAGAGAGAGAAAGAGAAGAAAATAAAATTGTTCGTGTGGATGCAATCACCATGATTGCATTGTTGCTGTTTATGCAAATAGTATATGGCTTCTGTATTTGTGTTCCATTACTGTTGGATGCCACAGTGGATACCTGGCACTATGGCAAGCCCACTCTGATTATGCTTCTGAACACTACTATATCTGCGGTGTCATTGTTCAGAACGAAACAGGGGTTTCCCCATTTGACAGCAGCCCAGGTCAAACGTTAAATGAGGACTTTGTTTTGTGATAAGTGTCAGGAAAACTCTGGTCATGAGGAAAAGAGGCTTGATTTGATACTATAACCTTATTTGGAAGAATCTGGAGAAAGATGAAACAAATAATGTCCGAGTTAATTTCTTTTCCATTTTTTCCTGAGTCCAAAACAACAACAGTGTAACAGTGAAAATAGTTACAGATCTGTAAGGTTCGAGAATACGTTGAGACCCACAGAAATTTGAGAACACATCCAAGTCACAATGAGCCAAACATGAGACTTAAACGGAGGCTTGAATAACAATCAGCATTTAATCTTTGATCAAAGTTTAAAGACATGATGGTCAGTTGTCCCCAACATACCCCAAGAATATGCAGGAAAGAACCTGAAAGAACTTCAGAGAAGGTGTAGCTCCTTTTTATACAGTTAGAGACATCATAGAATAACATCCTGGCTTTACAATACTCCTCACTAGCCTTATCAGCATTATCTCTTTCCTCTGTTCCCAGGATTGGCCATTTGGTCCCCTGTTGTGAAGGGCACAGATCACAGGTGAGATAAATTCTCAGGCAGAAGTGGGGACATATTAAAGGTGTCAGTTTTACAGCTCTTTACAGCTCCATTCCAGGATAAGTTCCAATCTATGCCCATAGATTGCAGATTGATAAGAGTTCAAATGGCAAGGATTACACATTTTGACATTTGCCAGATATTCTACAGACCCTAATAACAGTGCCACAGGAAGTCAGTTGCAGGGAACAAAAGGCACTTACAGCATGCAAGCTTAAATGTTAAAAATGCAAGGCATAATATATGTGTGTTACAGAAAACAAATATTTCTACTAATCAACAAGTTTGCATCCTTATTATTATTCCCCTTCTGATCCAATCTGAATTGGTCACTGGGACCAGAGATTTAATGTCTAAACCTTTAGATGCATGCTGGACCCCGTCCTCATGACTAAACCCCTGGTTTTGTGACCGACCTAGATTGGATTTTGCAACATTTTCCTGGAACATGTATATTTGCCTTCATTTATGAGTGAAAATAGTATTTGTTACATAACAACAATAATAGCAGCAACAGCAATGATGCTCTGGTGGTAAATGTGAAACATTATTTACCTAAGAACTGAGCTAGTATAAGAACTCCTGGATTATTCCCAATCTTCAAATAATCTGTGCAAGGAAAGCCACCTGCAGTTTGATGAGCCTCTTATCTTCTGAACTCTTCATTCTTTATTGGAGCTTTTTGCAAAGTCCACAAAAGAAAATGTTGGTTGTCTCCATGGGGAAAACAGAAAGCTTAGAAACAGTTGGAGGCATTTATAGTCAAGTAAACCTGTGTGGATTCCTAATGTCTCTTTAGGTTCTTCTAATATAGGCAGATAGGGATGTGGTGGCTCAGTGGCTAAGTCACTGAGCTTGTTGATCAGAAAAGTCGGCAGTTCGGTGGTTCGAATCCTTAGCGCTGCATAACAGAGTGAGCTCCCGTTACTTGTCCCAGCTTCTGCCAATCTAGCAAATGGAAAGCACGTAAAAAATGCAAGTAGAAAAATAGGGACCACCTTTGGTGGGAACGTAACAGTGTTCCGTGCACCTTCAGCATTTAGTCATGCCAGCCACATGACCACAGAGACATCTTCGGACAGTGCTGGCTCTTCGGCTTTGAAACAGAGATGAGCACTGCCCCCTAGAGTTGGGAATGACTAGCACATATTTGTGAGGGGAACCTTTACCTAATATAAGCAGGCACAGTTTCATGGCGTGTTAGTGTCATAAATATCAGATCTAAATCTTGTTTTAAGACTTGGAGAAACCAAAATTAGATTTCAAATATCTAATTCAAATAACACCCCCCCACACACACACACTAGATTTTAATCTGATTTCCACAAGATTCTTCAGCAATGCTTAGAGTATACTTGAGCATTCCTATATCTTTATGTATGAGTGTCTTTCCTAGCTCAGGGGACATACAAACCATGTGACCTAAAATTGTTCTCCATATTCTGAACCCATAACCCATAACTTATCAGTCTGGCAGCTCCAAAGGCCTGGAGGCCACTATTCTTGCTCTTTTGCTGTTGTATTGTCTCTGCAGCAAATTTGTAAATGGCAGATGAAAAGAAAAAAGAAAAAGAAAACAGAAGGCTTTGATATATGCCAAGGCTCTTCCTGCTAACGTATTAGCTCTTGCAGCTTTCCTCTTCACAATAACCATATTTATAGCCCTATCAATTATGGTAAGACAAGGAGAAGCACTAAATTATTTATAAATTAATAGAGCCCAAGCTGGTTTCCCTTTGAGACAAGTAAACATAAATAGCTCTTCGGCTGTTTGCTGTATCTGATAAGAATCTCTCTTTCTCTCTCTTCTAGACTGCTGTTTTAAGTGGACCATACAATGTAAAGATCTCATTTCAGTTTGACTGAGAGGTAATGCCTTTAAGCCATTGCTTTTATATGGATTTTTTTTTCACACACACACAAACACACACTAGCTTTATTTCTCTGCTAGAATACAGTAATGTGCAGGGAGTTTATTGGTTTATTTGTTGTAGTTGTGTGAGTTCACACATTTATAATTAAGGCACCCAATCAACTCTTCAATGAAATGTGTAGCTGTTTTCTACTTCTGTGCTTTCAACCAAGAGTAGGAGAGGACACAAGATGGGCACGTGTTTCATTCTGAAAATACCTTAACTCCTATGACAACAGGTGTGTTGAGAGGTTTCTCCGATGCACTATAATCTTGAAGATATCGGTTTAACTACTGGTGCAATTAATGTCTCATCCTATGTGGTCTTCTTACACATTTTAGCAATCTAGTTTTCTGGCAGAAGGATTTCTCCAAGCAGTCAGACTAATTAAGTGGATTGTAGGAAATTGTTATATCCTTTAAGTAGCCTGGAGTACATAGGCCTTGATCCTAATCTCAGACTCAAGCATGCATGTTTCAGAAGTTATATTCAGCCAGTTCTGACAGGTTCTGGAAAACTGATAGTGGAAAATTTGAGTAGTTGGAGAACCGACAAATAGGCTGGCTCTGCCCCCACTACCTCCCAGCCTTCCAGCTGATCTTCTGTTGCCCTGAACAGGAAAACAGAGCCAGAAAGCACGTTAGTAGAGTGGGGAGGGAATGGGGATTTTGCAATATCCTTCCCCTGCCACGCTCACAAAATTAAACCCGCAAAGCCACACCATGCTCACAAAGCCACACTCACAGAACCAGTAGCAAGAAATGTTGAATCCCACCACTTGTATGTTTTCTTCCAACATTAAGGTACATGAAATAAAGTGAAGGATAGATAATAATGCTACAGCTACCTTCTTATCTCATTACCATATGTTGCAATATCAGGATTTTGAGTATCCTTCCTTCCTTCCTTTTTTCCTTCTTTATCTACTTCCCTGCCTCCTTCCTTCTTTCTCTGCCTCCCTCCCCCCTTCCTTATTTCTCTACCTCCCTCCCTCCCTCCTTCCTTCCTTTCCTTCTTTGCCTCCCTGCCTTCCTCCCCCACTCTCTCACAGACAATATACACACTTTTGCTGCTGTTAGAGTCTTAGTTAGCTTTCATTATGTGTAGGTACTTTGGCTGCTTCTTTTGTGATGGCATATAGGTTAAGGTTGTGATGCTAATATTACAGTACCTGAACACATTTCATTTTAAGGAAATAGCTGGATGCCATACACTAGGAACAGTAAGTGAGGCCAAATTACAGAGGAAAATATATATAAGTGCAGGGTAGAAGCAGACCTAGAGACAGCAAAGAAAAACAAAATAGCAAGAGATGGCTCAGCGGGAAACTCCAGAAAGGACAAAGGAGGAGGCCATGGACTCAGGAAAATGAGACTGTGCATCAAATGAAGAGTTAAATTGTACGCTAATGAGTTTATCAGTAATAAAACAGAAATCATTTGCAATAGACAACTATTTATTTCGTAGTATAGCCTAATTCTTTCTGATTTCCTATTTAAGTGTTAAATAGTCCTACTCAGCTTTTTAAGCCATAATATCTTCATCTTGATACTGTTACAAAATGGCTAAATAAATAAAGAAAGAAAGAAAGAAAGAAAGAAAGAAAGAAAGAAAGAAAGAAAGAAAGAAAGAAAGAAGAATAAACTCTTCATAAGACACTGTTTAATCCTGGAAAAATTCATGTCTATGCTATAGTAGACATACTCAATTTTATTTTTAAAGATTATGGTCTTAGTAGATCTTTATTCAGATGTATTTTTTTTTTTTTGCAGATATGTATGGTTAACCTCCGGGAAAAGAGTTAGCTTGCTGAGTGACAGAGGAGGTCTAGCAGGGCAACACTAGTTTTATTTAAACATGCATATATTTTACAGAAAAATAGAGCTAGAAGAGACCTTGGAGAAAACAATTTCCGAACAAGATCTGTGCAAGATACAGAACATAGAGTATGATTGCCTTGAAATTAATGTTTTGCCTGTCCTATTCCTATTATATGCATGTGTATATATACACACATACACACACACAGGAATAGGACAGGCAAAACATTAAACCGTATATAGAATTTTCAATATATATTATATTACTGAAATAACCTTAATTGGTGAGAAATGTGGTAAAGTGTGATGATTGAAGGAATGTTGCATTCTACTGTTTAATGAGCATTCTATATTTACCATTCTTAGTTATCAATCTACAGTATATATCTATCATTTGTCTCTGTGATTCTGAGCACATAATCAAATTTAAAGTTGTGCAAAGATATCAGTGGATTCAGCATTCTACTTTTAAGTTTTAATGCCTAATATATATATTTTAATATGAGAAATGCTGACTTTCTTATTGGAAAGTTATTCTCTCTAGTGTCAGGAATGTTTACAGGCACAATGTAGTTACTCACTTGTGAAATAAAGACATATAATCAAAAACCCCTTTCACCTTTATTACTCGTGAACAATAGCTGTAACTCTATTTTATGATGTTGACTCATGCAATCGCCTACATTGTTGATAAACTTTGGTGGGGAAAGTGTATTAGAATGAAATTCAGTGGAGAATATGTCTTAAATTAAGATTTCATAACTTCATATCCATTTGGGGTTAATTAAGAATCACTCCAAAGCTTTTCAGCATTCTTTGGGTTTATATTGCTAGCAAACCCCCCCCCTCTCATTTTTGTCCCCAAGCCTTCTACTTGTATATATTGAAAGAGATTTGAAATTTGTTTACAAAGATAATAGCAAGCTGATAATTTTATTTTATTTTAATTTATTTTATTTCATGTGAGAGACATGACTATCCGTGGCATTTGATGAACTTAAATAACTATGTATTTATTCTTTACTTCTATAGGTGAAAATAGGGGAACATTGATGGGTAAAATTGCATTTTCCATCAGACAACAGTTGAATAAAGTTCTTATGAATGTTTATGTGAAATCAATCCATACAGATCTGGACTGATAGTAGTCATCCTGGTCTGTCATTAAGTTGTTGATTAGTACAATAACTAATGAATAAGCATATGCATACTATGTGTATTTAATAGCTAAGATGGAACTTAAATGTAGTACCAAACCTCTTACCACACATATATAAGGCTTACTAATGGTTTCCAGAGTGGTATCTTAAGGGTTTAGCATAGTTCAGTACTGCCTAGAGGCTGTTGGAAACTAAATATACAGTAAAACCATTCAGACATTGACTCTAAAGAAAATATGTTGCAGACATTTAATCAATCCAACAACAAGATCAAAGACTCTAGTTGTCACACATGTAACCTGCTAATTGACTCAAGACACCTTTTATTCCTTGAGTAATTGCTCACCCAATTTGGTGAAATTAAAAGAGAGAAATAATACAATATGCTGAAAGACTAAATCACTGATCTAAAAGGAAGGGAATAGTGGTTCAAACAATAATGGTGATAATTCAACAATGAATAAAGATGGCATGGAACAAATATATTTACAAGATTTGTGTACTGAAAAATAATTTTATATAACTTTGAAATGACTTCTAATTGTGGTTTCTCAAATCAAACCGATAACTTAGAATACAATAACAGAGTTGGAAGGGACCTTGGAGGTCTTCTAGTCCAACCCCCTGCTTAGGCAGGAAACCCTACACCACTTCAAACAAATGGTTATCCAATCTCTTCTTAAAAGCTTCCAGTGTTGGAGCATTCACAGTTTCTGGAGGTAAATTGTTCCATTGATTAATTGCTCTAACTGTCAGTAAATTTCTCCTTAGTTCTAAGTTGCTTCTCTCCTTGATTAGTTTCCACCCATTGCTTCTTGTCTTATCCTAAGGAGAATAGTTTGATTCCCTCTTCTTTGTGGCAGCCCCTGAGATATTGGAACACTGCTATCATGTCACCCCTAGTCCTTCTTTTCATCAGACTAGACATGCCCAATTCCAGCAACCATTAGTAAATGTTTTAGCCTCCAATCCCATAATAATATTTGTTACTCTTTTCTGCACTCTTTCTTGAGTCTCAACATCTTTTTTTTTTACATTGTGGCAACAAAAACTGGATGCAGTATTCCAAGTCAGGCCTTACCAAGGCATTATAAAGTGATATTAATACTTCACATGCTTTTGATTCTATCCCTCTGTTTATGCAGTCTAGAACTGTGTTGGGTTTTTTGGTAGCTGCAGCACACGGCTGGCTCCTATTTAAATGGTTGTCCACTAGGACTCCACTAGGACTTAATCAGATGAAAGATCAATGTATGGATTCACCCAAGTTTCAAGCAGATATTTTGCATGGATAGAAACTATTTTCAGAGCCACGCAATGAAAAACCTATGTCCCATATCTTAACTGCCTCAATATTAATCTGTTTTTTGTAGTCAAGGTACACTGTACTTTAGATGGTATTTTTTTTTTTGGGGGGGGAAGCAAAATCTGGAATTAGATTCTTTAAATTTTAGTACCTATTTTTTTCATTCCTTCTTCCATTCTTCAAGGGTTTCTTCTATAGGAAAATTGTTCAAACATCAGACCTGGTCTTGTTCCAGTCTAAGCTAGTTGTAAATAATCACCAATTTTAATGAGATGTTTTATATGTGATGGGATTTATTCTAAGGTTAATATTATGCAGAGTTGTTAAAAACATGATCATTAAAACCTGTATGGTTAATATGCAATTATCACTACCATTATTCCCACAGGATCTCTTTTTCACCTAGAACAAGATGGCTTTTCATTTATGATAAGAGCTCCCTTTACTTCATGAAATATGGATTTACAAGGGATTGTCTTTTGCTTTTCATTTTGTTGGATCCCCTCCCTCTTTTCCTTTGCAGGAATCCCACATATCCAGAAAGAAAAATATGAATGCTTAAAAATGAGTAATAGAATGAAGCCATATTACCCACTCAACAAAGGATAACACACTACTTTTATCTAATTTCCATTGCCAATAACTCAAAAGAAGTTTTGGTATGAATAATCATTTTGTAAACATCTTCACACCAATGAAGTGAGACAGTGGTGGTGTCAGGCCTGCAGCCATCTTTTCCTTTGGATCTTTGGCCTGCCACACTTTCTATTATTCTACTATGCATTTTCTATTGTGGGAAAATGGGAGGGGGGATTGTACAGAGTTAGATGCTACGTAGCCATAACAAAATTCTTTCTACAAAGCCAAGGTCATCCTTTGTCTTTGCAACTCTGCACCTGACTGGAACTGGATGGATGGAACTGCCTGGCCTGTATCTTCTCAGCTGATTCGCACAGCTGTGTTACTCCCCAGCAGTAATGTGGAATATAAGGCTTCTTAAAACTGTGCAAGTGCAGGTAGCACGCATCAGGCACATGTCAGGCATGTGTCAGGCATGCATGCAAAGCATGCAATTGCTGAACCGGTTGTTAAACCGGCAGAAATCCACCACTGAAATGGGGTGGATAAATGAACTCTTATGTGAAATTATTAGTGCTCTGGCTATTTTTTTTTAAAAAAACAGCTGGATGTACATAAATATAAGGTAATTCATTACAGACATTTCCTTCACTCTGTCGTCTGAACCAAAATAAACCTTGATTGCTAATAAGGAGACCCCTTATAATAGACCCCTATTATAGTTTGATTCAAAACTCATATAAACTCTACCATTTCCTAACCATTGGAAGAAAATCTCAATAAATGTGGAGGGGGAAAAATGCGGAGAAAAATGCTTAAGAATGCAAAATTCTGCATGATTTTGAGCAGAAACCTGTCATGTTTAACAAGCAATAATGATTAAAATAATATGTAAGACAGTACATAGCAGTGCTATCTGTATCAGAATTTCTGGGTAATTCTGGATCAGAATTATAGTATGTAGCAAGAGAATAGATGATCTCTTTAGCCAAGAAGCACCTAAAACTTTGATCTCATGTTATATAGTAGTTATTAAACAGACAATGATTAGTATTGGGGTTATTGTTATCTTCATTATAATTGGTCACAGAGTTAGCCAGATTTTCAGGCTGCATTTGGCATTTTTGTTTACCTATCAGCTCCGTGACAATATTCAATATTCAAGATATCATTGCTGGATGTTTAGCTGCTGGTTATTACTGGAGATGTCCTTTAATGCATTAATGTTTGTAGGCATTATGTGGCTTACTTTCAGATTACAATTGATGTTCAAATTAAGGAATGAATATTAGAAACATAAAGCAATTATTTCAAGTAATCTTGCAGGGTTCTATTAGGAAGCAGTTAATAAATATGGCTTTGATTAACATTGATTCCTACAATCCTGAAATATTTTGATTTTGTTTAAATGGAATTGAACTTGTGAAGAGTAATGGAACACTTAATCACACTGCATCCAACATGTGTGAGGAAGAAACTATTTAACAGAGATTTTATCCCCTTTAAAGCCTTATGGATGAAAAAGAGAAAGAAATGGTGTTTCATTATTTCTCTCCACCCATTTTATTTTTCTGACTCTTCTCTCCATTTTATCCTATTGAAATGATTGGATTGAAAAGAGGAAAATGAGTGATAAATATTTGGTCATCTTCTACAAACTGCAATGATGTGGGGGGTGGGGGAAGTAATGATGAAATGTATATTGTGACGTCTCCGTGCAAAATATGGATTTTTTAAAAAATTAACATCCTAAGGTAAGATGCAAGTATCTAAATCACAAGGTTTGCATCCTATCATAAAGAGCATTTATCATTGGTTTTCTTCTGTGGACCTTCTCCTGTGGATGCCTTTGCTTTCCTTATGAAAATTCAAAGGATCTTGGTTCCTGAGGTTGGGTAGACTCAGGGGTGAAATTCAGCAGGTTCTGGATAACCAGTAGTGGAAATTTTGAGTAGTTCGGAGAACTAGCAAATACCACCTCTGGCTGGCCCCAGAGTGGGAGGGAATGGAGATTTTGCAGTATCCTTCCGCTGCCACGCCCACAGAACCAGTAGTAAAAAAAATGAATTTCACCACTGGGTAAACTATTGTGCTACATTTTACAAGACTGCCTTTTGATAATAGGTTTCATGAAAATAATGCAAACTAACACAAATGGTTGATTTTTTTAACCTTTTTAGAATGAGCTCATTATGAAGAGGACAAATCTCTGAGAATCGCACAATTATGTTTTTTGAGATAATAGATATTTTCTCTTAAATATAGAAGGGATATAATCAAGATCACGTGAAGTGTTAATACCACTTTATAATGCTTTGGTAAGGCCACCCTTGAAATACTGCATTCAGTTCTGGTTGCCACGATGTAAAAAAGATGTGGAGACTCTAGAAAGAGTGCAGAGAAGAGCAACAAAGATGATTAGGGGACTGGAGACTAAAACATATGAAGAACGGTTGCAGGAACTGGGTATGTTTAGCTTAAGAGAAAGAAGGACTAGGGAAGACATGATAGCAGTGTTCCAATATCTCAGGGTTGCCACAAAGAAGAGGGAATCAAACTATTCTCCAAGGCACCTGAGGGTCAAACAAGAAGTAATAGGTGGAAACTAATCAAGGAGAGAAGCAACTTAGAACTGAGGAGAAACTTCCTGACAGTTAGAACAATTAATCAGTGAAAACGCTTGCCTCCAGAAGTTGTGAATGCCCCAACACTGGAAGTCTTTAAGAAGATGTTGGATAGCCATCTGTCTGAAATGGTATAGGGTTTCCTGCCTAGGCAGGGGGTTGGACTAGAAGACCTCCAAGGTCCCTTCCAACTCTACTATTGTATTGTATTGTACTGTATTAAATAGTCTGTTAAATTGAGATATTAGTGTATTGTTGGATAATAACCAACAAGGAAATTGGAATGTTGGAAAGCTAGGAATTTTTTGTTTTGTCTTATATTACATTCTGGGAGGGGGAGAATGATGGCTCAGTGGTTAAGACACTGAGAAGCCAGAAGCCAGCAACCCAGGTTTGAGACCGAGGCCCCATGTGATCGGGTGAACCCTCGTCCTCGCCTTAGCTCCTGCCAACCTAGTAGTTCAAAAGCATGCAAATGCCAGTAAGTATCACTATAGTGGGAAGATAACAGTGCTGGTCTTCAGACAGCACAGGCTCAATGACCTTGAAATGGAGATGAGCACTGCCTGTCAGGCATGCCTCACTCAAAATCCAAGAAAGGAAACCCCCAACTCCATTTGATTAGAGAAATATACTTTTACTGGACATGAAATGAAAACAGCAAAAGTGAAGCAAGATCTGAAGCAAAAAAGCACAAATGTGCACATATCAAAGGTTTGCCCAACCCCCCCCCCCCAGTTACCCCAACCCAATGTCTAATCTCCAGCTCCCAAAGGTGTCATGTGAGGTGCGTCTTCGAATGGCCTCATTCATGGTATGCAGAGACAGTGGACCTTGATGAAACCCAAACATGAACCATCAGCATGTGCCAAAGATGGTGAGAACAAAACTTCCCTAAGTAATATCTCCTCCAGCACCTACCCCCCCCCAATACCATGCACCCCCACCCTCCCCGTTTCTATGGCAGCCGATAACAAGCAGGCAAAGTAGAGGCTGACACTGCTTACTATAATCAGCAACAATAGTGGAGTAAAATATGCACGGACTCCTTGCAATCTGGGAGTTTGCATAAAAGTTTGAAAGAATCACATTCTTCAAACAACATTATTAGGGAGGAAAGAAGATAAAGTGAAAGAAACTAACTGCAGGTAATCCTCAATGTATGACCACAGTTGAGTCCCAAATTTCTGTAGTTAAGTGAGACTTTTAAGTTAGTTTTGTCCCATTTTAGGATCTTTCTTTCAACAGTTGTTAAGTGAATCACCACAGTAGGCAAGTTAGTAACATGGTTGTTAAGTGAATCTGACTTTCCCAATGCTTTTGCTTGTCAAAGGTTTGCAAAAGGTAATCTCATGACCTTGGGATACAGCAACGGTCATAAGTATGAACCAGTTACCAAACATCTGAATTTTGATGACGTGATCATGGGGCTGCTACAAAAGTTGTAAGTGTGAAAAATCGTCATAAGTCACTTTTTTCCGTGTCGCTGTAACTTTGAACAGTCACTAAATTAACCATTGTAAGTCAAGAACTAAACTATTTGTTAGTGAAGATATTCTCTTGGTGATTAACAACATATTAATTCTTTTTTATCTTTTTTTCTCCTAAGAAATAAAGTGTTTGAGATTTGGGACACCAATAATTAACATGGAAACATTCAGAAATGATTTTTAAAGCTGGTTTTAATCTTTAAAAGAACATTAGAAAGGCAAAGTGTTTAGGCTGATAGATCTTTCTGTTTTCCTAGAATAAGGTTACAATAAAACTTACATTTCAGTATTTTCTTAATTATTTATTTGCACATCTGCTAGGAATAATAAAACCATTGCATTTTTATCACAAATGTAATAAAATGGATGCATACTCATTAATTAATCTGATTTTTATTGCAATGGCTAATTCTGTATACATATTTCTACACAAGTTATAAGTGTGTCTGTAAGGCACCCATGGTGAAAATACTAAACTGTGAAATGGAACATCCTATTTTATATAGGCAAACAGGGCTGTCAGAAACAATTTGGCTTTGAACATACACAGACAATAAAATAATACATTAGCTTTGATTGCTCCTAATTGCAGCTTTGAGCTAGCATTTTCTCCTTTTGAGTTCACGGTATCATTTTTGTCAGTACAATCCCTGGAAACTCCTTAATCCATTAAATGGCATAGCCTACAATTTTAATCTTAAGGCTTTTATAATTTACTGCTGGCTAGAATATCTAATCTTTACTTACTGCATAGGTGATAACCATTTGTAGATTTTCTTTAAAAAAAAATCCCTTGATCTATGTAGCCTTCTAAAGTTGATGGTGTTTCCATTAGAGAAAAGGGGTATAAAATCATAACTAGATAGCAATAGAAATAGCACTTAGACTTATATAGTGCTTCACAGTGCTTTTTGGCCCTCTCTAAGTGGTTTACAGAGTCAGCCTATTGCCCCCAACAATCTGGGTCCTCATTTTACTGACTTCAGAAGAATGGAAGGTTGAGTCAACCTTGAGCCTGGTGAGATTCGAACTGCCAAATTGCAGTCAGTCGGCAGTTATCAGAAGTAGCCTGCAGTACTGCATTCTAACCACTGTGCCGCCACAGCTCATAGAGCCTGAACTAAGGGACCTTAACTCTGAAAAGTACACCATCATTCACTTTGCCTGGACTCTGGATACTGCACTGGATCATATTTTGTTAAATCATAACAGTTTATTTTATGTGTTCACAAACCACACTAAAAACCAAGGTGAGATAACTATGCAACATCCTGGAACAATATGTGAAACCAGCCACTATCGTCCAAACTTAAGTATCTCCTCTATCTTCTCATATGTTTTGCCAAGAGTCAGGGCAACAATGAGCTGCCCTGGCAATTAGTTCTTTTGGATCAAGAGACAATAATCACACCAGAGAAGAAGAAGAAGAAGAAGAAGAAGAAGAAGAAGAAGAAGAAGAAGAAGAAGAAGAAGAAGAAGAAGAAGAAGAAGAAGAAGAAGAAGAAGAAGAAGAAGAAGAAGAAGAAGAAGAAGAAGAAGAAGAAGAAGAAGAAAGTCTTTAGTATTAATTCAGGCAAATAGAGTTAAAAGCATAACATAAAAATCATACAGACCAAGCAAGGTGATGCCCAAATCTCTTACGAGCTGTCAGAACCTCCTTAAGAATGGCAATAGAGATATTCCAATGCTGACCAATTTCTACAGTAACTAGTGTCAGGTTCTGCACAGAAGATCACAGCTTAAAGGCCAATATTAGGGTTTTTATTAAAACCTGGCACCATAATTTTATCACCCCGCTGCTGTGATCACAACCAGACATTGACTGGTTGGCACATGACTTTGGGATGGGAATCAAATGTTTGAGCTGTGCAGCAATATGAAAATTCTCCTCCTCTTCCTGTCCTTTATTCAGAAATCAAGAGTGGGGAAAACAAGTAGGTTAGCCTAGTTAGAAGAAGGACTAGGGATGACATGATATCAGTGTTCCAATATTTGAGGAGCTGCCACAAGGTAGAGGGGGGTCAACCTATTTTCCAAAGCACCAGAAGACAAGGAAAGAAACAATGGCTGGAAACCAATCAAGGAGAGAAGCAAACTAGAACTAAGGAGAAATTTCCTAACAGGGAGAACAATTTACCAGTGGAATAGTTTGCCTCCAGAAATTGTGGGTGCTCCATCACTGGAGGCTTTTAAGAAGAGACATTCCAGACAAGTGGACAACCACTTGTCTGGAATGGCATCAGGTGTCCTGTTTGTGCAAAGGGTTGGACAAGAAGACCAACAAGGTCCCTTCCAACTCTGTTCTGTTCTATGCTGTTCATAGCTTGGAAGGAGCTCTAATCTCCTAGACTTTTCTTAGTTCGAACTTTCCAAATAATTCCTTTGTTGATTTCTGCAAAGGGCGTATGCTCAATCAATCCTTTTACAGCCTGAAGGGGAGTCTACTTATCAGCAGCTGAGAGCAATTACCACCGGTAACTGCGCCCTTGCTCCTTGTGCCTGTGGGCACGGCGATAACGGGCATCTAGGAACTCCCTGCTTATTTCTGAGTCACTCTTCCGTGACTCCTCCCCACTGCTCCAAGGCATGGCATCCGGAGCCCCCCTCCTTTGGCTCTCACCGCTGCTCCATGCCTCAGGTGCCTCCTGGTGGCCGACCAGACTCTCTGATCCCTACTCAGAGTCAGAACCCTCCCTGGGTCCTCCAGAGCCGACTCATAGGGACCCCACTCTCGGAGTCTGGTGGCAGCTCCAACGGCTTCTGCCGGGCCACAACAGATACCTAATAGAATTTACTGTAACCATAAACAAATTAAGGTTAGAAGGTGGAAGTCTAGGATATGATAACTAACTGTATTATTATTATTATTATTATTATTATTATTATTATTATTATTATTATTATTATTATTATTATTATTAACAATGTGTACAAATATATTGAAACTCATAACTTTAGGGAATTGGAGATATAATCCTGGGATTGATTAAATTTGGTTAATGATTGGTTTTATTGGTGTTTCTTTAAACAAGTGGGATATTGGATTTATGCTGGAATATTGAGTAATTTCTAAAAAATTAAAATACTAGTGATTTAATGGGATAACAAACATACTGCATGAAGAAATGTTATTGAAGCTTATAACTACAATGTGCAGATTAAGGTCAGAAGTTGGAAGGCTAGGATTATGTACACTAAATTGTATTATTATTGCTAGCATTGTATAAATAAATAAATAAATAAATAAATAAATAAATAAATAAATAAATAAATAAATAAATAAATAAATAAATAAATAAATAAATAAATAAATAAATAAATAAATAAATAAATAAATAAATATATATATATATATATATATATATATATATATATATATATATATATATATATATATATATATATATATATATATATATATATATATATATATATATATATATATATATATATATATATATATATATATATATATATATATATATATATATATATATATATATATATATATATATATATATATATATATATATATATATATATATATATATATATATATATTGACCCAGTCTATAGACTGTCTTCAAAATATGTATGGATGTTAAAGGAAAATTACAAATAAAACATATATTAACAAAAACCAAAATATACCATTAAACTCCTTGAATTAACAATGGCTTTCCGCATTGCCATTACACCATACTAAGGGGTGTTTCTGTTATTCTTCATGAATTTATGAATCAACTCTAGTTCTTAAATGTGCTCCTTTGGAACTGGGCCACAAAATGCATTGCATTAGCCAAGGAACCTACATTTCTTTGTGTTGAAGGGCCATACAAACATTTTGAGAAGTGTACTCAAAAAGAAGAAATGACCAGGGCAAAATTAAACTTGATTAATTTATCTTAACTTGCATTTAAATTAAATTACCTGAATAATATTAACTGGAATTCTCCAAATATTTCCCCCTATGTCACTTTAAATTTTATTTTCTGACAAGCTTTCAGCAGCCGTAAGCAATGCCTTAGCTCCAGAGGCTTACGTTGTACTATATTACTCTGAAAAGGAAAAAAAAAATGACGTGTATATATAAAATATAGTGTGACACTGTAATATCTAAAATATATGATATTATTCAGTGGCATCCACAGAGAGGGTAAAATGATCAATATAGTGGCTGTGACCATATGATTAAAACTCATCCTTTTTTAACATACACCCTACAAAGAACATATATAAAACTGATAAAGTTTTTTTTAAAGTTTTTATTTCTAAACAAACATAGACAAACAAGACACATAACATAAAAACATCTTCCATCATGTACAGTGTGTCGATTGGCTACAAAGTTTTTGTGCATCCTTTCCATAGTCATCCCTCAAACTCTATACAAAGTCACATATTGTCAATCAAGTATATTTGTATACATTGTTATTATAGTACTTCCTTTGTTTGGCTATCACCATTATCTCTTCATTTCAAACAAGGTATTCTAAATATGGGCTCATTTATATTATAATAATTCATTACATCATCTTCAACATGTCTGATAATGAAGAATATCCTATTTGAAATCATTCTATTATTTTGGTATTGGTAACATTCTCTAATAATTTTCAATTCCATGTTTTTTTTAATCTAACCACTGATATAGTAAATCCCATGTCCTATAAAATTGTTTATCTTCTCGCTCTCTAATTTCATATGTCAACTTACTCATTTCAGCACATTCCATTGCTCATATCATCAATCTAATATATATGTATACAATTATTATGATTGTTAAACATTCATTGAGTATAGCTATTATTACATCCTTTTTATGTGAAACATACTAAATTTAAAGTGAATTTATATTATGGCATTTCATTACATCATCCTGGACTCATCCAATGGTATTACATCTTTGTATTCTATTCTATATAAAATTGTTTATCTTTTATAAAAAGGCTTTTCCACATCATCTCCTTAATCCTCACTTACAGCTTATATAAAATTCCATATTATCAATCTAGTATATATAAATGCATTATTATCATTGTTAATCATTTATTTGACTATAACTATTATTACTTTGTCTTATACATAATACTCAAAGTTTAACTAAGTTTAACTTAGTTTAATATGACATTTCATTTCATCATTCTGTATCCTTCCAGTAATAGTGCCGTCCACTATCTCTTGTCATTTGTAGAATCTGGGTTCTAAGTGTTTTCTTGATTAGACTTATATGGACTTCTCTTGGCAACTTGTTGTTCATTGCATGTTTTGTAAAGACTCGAAACCCTCCATCTGTTCCTTCCATCAGCTTGTCTTTGGTTATCTGGTGCTTCTGTCAAAGTTACTCTCATTGTTTCTGCCAAATTTTCTCCCCTTTCTTCATCCATGTTTTGAAACATGAGATAGTTCCAGTTTGTCTACCTCTCCTTTTATTATTTCACAGATATCATTTCCTTCTGCTCTCAGTTTGCTGTCAGTATCAACAATTTTCATATCACTTTATTCATATTTTTCTGCAATTTTCTGAATTCTATCTTCAAATTGCATCATTGTTTCATCAATATTCTCAATTCTTCCCTCCATTCTTTCTGTTCTTTGTTCTTTAAGTTCAAGACTCTTTTCAATTCTTTCTGTGCTTATTAGGACTTTTTGAATTTCTAGCATAATCCTTTGCAATGTAATTTTTCTTCATCTTCATGTTGCACCATTTCCCCCAGTTGTAAGCACTGCCACTGAGACATCCAAGACTTTTTTCTAGGTTTCAAATAAATTCAATGTAATCTTTCAAGTCAGAGCTTTCTCTTTATTCCAAAAGAGCACCTGTATAAACAAGACGTGTTTTCTCTCTGTTTTTTCGGTAAACAAAGCCAATAGCCTTGAGATATCAGATGTAACCAAGCTTCCAGCCTCTAGATGGCAGTGTTACTTCTTTTTCTTCTGCTTTTACCTCCCTCTCTAAGCTCCAAGCTTAAGAGAGAAAAAAAATGCTTAAAATGCTTAAGTTACGATCCAGCCAAGCATTGAGAGGAAAGAGATTTTTAATCCACAAAATGAGATAATGTGGAAAAATAGAAGAAGAAGGAAAAAAAGAGACCAGTCCAATTTAAAAGTAAGAGGCATTTGTAAAAAAATCCATCCATAAAAAAGAAGTGAAAGTAAAGAAAAAAATAACACAATAGTTTTAATTCAGCCTAATTCATCGCTAACTCTCTTTGGTCTTCAATTTTAATTTTACTCAAAGTTTTTTGGGTGTTCTCTTCTCTAATAGTAACATTTATCTCACCAATTTTGACGCACTCTCTCTCCTGTTCTGCTTCCATTGCAGGGGGTTGTCCCAACCTTCTGCAGCTTCTAGCTGCTTCTCTTGTAGCCAGAAAAAAGAGCTTCTCCTGGATCAATCCCGGACTTTGCGATGTCCCTGAGATCAGCAGGATGCGCCCTTCTCTATCACCATCTCTTCGGTATGGTTTAGGTCCAAAAAGGACTGTCCAGCAACAGAGATATTGATAGCAATCCTGGAGCCCCAAGATTGCATGTTGTGTCATAGCGATGTCAGCCCCTCCCCTCCCTATAAAACAGGTAAAGTTTTGATCAAACAATCATGGCTGTTATCTTGACTTTTTAAAATCTCCCTTGAAGAGATCCCTAAGATTATGAATCATAACCTTTTATTTGTTCCCTGTCTTTAACAATGTGTTCTTAATGAGAAATCCGATGAATGTATGCTGCAGAATAGTTAAGTTCTTTTTTCAATATAATATCATAAATATGCATTCTGGAAATTGGTCCAAAGATACCATTTTAGGAAAATATCTCAGTGATTCTTATTTCTAAGGCATAATTTGATGTGCTTTAATGGGCTTAAGAGTGCATATTGTTTATAATTCAGATAATCAATGCAAGCAGTCAGTGGGAAAGAGAATTTTAATTTGGAAACAGTAAAATAAAAGTCAAGAACATGAAAAAACTGAGAGCACTGAAATTCACATAAATCTCTTTTTTTCTTTTTCAAAGAAAGAAAGAAAGAAAGAAAGAAAGAAAGAAAGAAAGAAAGAAAGAAAGAAAGGCATTACTATAAATAAGCAATGTTTCTATTAAGTTTCTTAATAAGCCAAATAGAGTACACCAGAGGTGTGTTTCTGCCGTAATGGCGGTGGCAGGAGGCTCTGTCCACCCACCCTTACACTTCTGTGCATGTGCAGCGCATGAGCAAACTGGTAGTAAAATAAATTGAAACCCACCACTGGAGTAAACCAGGAAAAATATTATAGGATAGCATTATTTCTTACTATAGAATTTAGGCTGTGATCAAGGACTAAATTCCAAGTGAATGCCGTTTCTTTCTGAACGGTTACATCATTCAAGATGATAGTATTGAGGCCATTCCAATTTCAACTCACACTTCAAAAAGCCAATAGTTTGGAAATTAAGTGCTTCAGATTTGTGGAACAAAAACTATAAAGACCTTGCTGAATCTTGTAGGTTATTATGGGTATAGCACTTACACTCTCTCTATCTATTGAATTCAAGACAGACACATTTAAGGAGAGACTGAATAGGGGCAGCCACTCTAATCATTTCAGAGAAACGTTCCTGAAAATATTACAAGTAATGGAAATATAATGCTTCTCTAGTTTGGTCAGTCAACTCACAGGAAGTGCTATTGTTGTATTATACATGCATGTTCTCCTTCCTCCTCCTCCTCTTCCTCCTCCTCGCAGGGCCGTCTTAACAGCATTATGGGCTGCCAGGCAAAGCAGTGTATGGGCCCCCGATGACAACTACTCACAGGAATAAAAATGTAAAGGGTCGATAAAATTGAACATATATTTTCATGCTAGTATTAATTAAAAATGCAGTAAAATGTAATAAATATGTTGCTGTATTTATATGATACAAGGTGTATTGAAGGGCTAACATACACAGATTAGTATGGGGTCCCTATGCTCATGGGGCCCATGGACAAATGCCCATCAGACCCATGTGTTAAGACAGCCCTGCCTCCTCCCCCCTCCTCCTCCTCCACCATCACTACACCATTACCTCCTCCTCCTCCTTCTTCTCCTCCTCCTCCCCTTTTCCTTCTCCTTCTCCTTCTGTGCCTGGATCTGAAATAGAAAGCTCTTTATCATTTCCTGCAATCTTTGCTATCTCCTGGCCCTTGGAATTAAGTAAATAGAGGAACACAGTGTTACAACTATTGAGGAATCTGCCTTTCTGTACACTACCTTGACTGATAAAAACCTGACTTTGACCTTTTACAATCATCTTTTTTTTAGATATCTGAAAATACCCAAATCCTTCTGTTCTCAAGGCTAAACGTTTCCAGTCCTAATTCTGTCATATGAATTTCTTAAGAAATGCCCTTCACAAAGATTGTTCCAGTTGCTTTGAATCTTGCTTTGAAGTGGGATACTCAGGATGGGACATATTGACAATTGTCAAAATGACATCTCAGCTAGCGTCATGGCTACAGGTTGCAGGAACCGGCACTGTAGATGGGAGCAATATTTCCCTCAACAGTGAGATAGAGGCCAAAGGACATTCTGTGATTTGCCAAAGAAGAAAACCAAGTAATTGTTTTCATTGCCCCCCTGCACACACAAAAAAAATCCCCTTGGAATACCAAGAATAAGAAAAATGGACATCTGAAACTCTTTTAAAAAGGAGCTATGATGTCCATCATTGAAAAAGTTCATTCTGCTTGACTACAAATTCCTATAAAAAGGAATGTTATGTCATAGCATTGTCTTGATTACTAATATGGTTTGACTACAGTAATGCAATCTATGTGGGATTGCCTTTAAAGACCACTCAAAAGTTGAAATTAATACAAAAGGCCCATGTGATAAGTAGTTCTCTTCAGAAGAAATTTAGGAGAAACATGTTACATCTTTACAACAGGGCCTACATTGGCTACTAATTGGCTTCCAGATGCAATTTATATGTATGTATGTATGTATGTATGTATGTATGTATGTATGTATGTATGTATGTGTGTGTGTTACAACCCCTGGTAACCCCTGGGTTCGATTCCCAGTAAGGGTATGGCTAGCTGATGAGACCTAAATAGGTTGAAATAGATCTATACTAGTCTCCCTTTATTTATTTATCAGCACAAATACAACACAACCAATGATCCACAGATCACTGGTTGGTGACCACTGTTTCAGGTCTGCAGTCATATTCCTTTCTGGATCTTTGGCTTGCTACACTCTCTATTATTTTACTATGCTGTTTTATTAGTGGGGAATTGGGAGGGGGAATAGTAAGGAGTAGAATGTGATGTTGTCAAAATAAAAACCCTTTCTAGAATCCAAGATCATCCTTTCTCTTTGCAACTCTGCACCTGACCAGAACTGGATGGGTGGAACTGCCAGCATGGCAGTGGAAGATTGGACCATGTGATGGACTTGTGGGAGTGGGGGCAAGATCATGAACTTTCAACTGGGTGGGGAAAACTGGGAAGTTTTCAAATTTGGGTTTTCCCAGATTTGCCAACATGGCTCTCTTAATAAATTTGAACTTTGAGCAATACTTTGTTTTGGACTTTGATTTAATTTTGGATGTTATTTGGAATGCTGACATTAACCCGAATCTGACTCCTTACTAGCCCCCCCTCCCAGGGGGACCCTTTGGCTGTAGACTGCTTGCTCCAACCAAAATTATTCCAATTTGGAATTAATCATCTAGGAAGTTGATCATCCAGGGGGAAAGTATCTATTCCTAGTATTCTGTCATTATAAATATAGGATGCTGAAACAAAAAGGCATTGCTTTTCAGTAACTGCAGCAATTATCTGGAACAGTTTACTTGCAGAGATCACACTGATGCATTCCTGAATGGATACAGAAAGATTCTGAAGGTAGAGAAATTGTTTTGGCCTCTTTGGAGCCAGGGTTCATTTTATTTGTATATATATATGGCTATGTTTATCTGTTTATATTTGTTTACAGCAATGTTTCTCAACCTTGGCAACTTGAAGATGTCAGGACTTCAACTCCCAGAATTCCCCAGCCAGCTCAACTTTATTAATTAGCTCTATCAGGATTTTGACTTATTTTTTTTCCAGAAGCTCAGATCCACTATTGATAGACTAGATTTCCAATTTAAATTGTCCACTCCCCTGATGAATAGAACAGAAACAAGTTACTATAAATCAGAAAGTGTGTGTTCTGATATCTGCAGTGGTGAATTCCCTAATTCCCGTGTATGTTCTGCTCTAATTAACACTTTGCTTGCTTGCTTGCTTAGTTAGTTATTTATTCTACCAATTGCCAGGTCCTGACATTAAAACATCAGCCTTAAAAGCAAATAACAATGCCTCATAATTAAAACATAGCTAAAACTAAAAAAAGAGAAAGAATTAAAAATGTTCACCCAAAGATTAAAATGCAGTTCATATATCAAGTGACCCTACATATATGCTAGATCTTGTTATAAATGTTCAGTGTTGTTCTTACAAAAGGACATTAGTAAGGACAACTATCCCCTAGTGACTTTAAATGTCATCGTGATTCTGTCCTTGTTTATTTTATTCAACAGGAGTGATTTTGGCCTTTTTGCCAGTAAGATAATACATAGAGCCTTAACCTTTCTGTCCATGCCTAGAAACTGAATCTTCACTGTAAAACTAGAGGGGATCATGTTTTATATCCATGATAATAAAGTCAGTACTTAAAGATTAAACTGATTAGGTGGTGACTGAGGGGACGACATGATAGCAGGATTCCAATATCTAAGGGGCTGCCATAAAAAAAGGGAGGGAGCCATATTCTCCAAAGTACACGAAAGCAGGACAAGAAGCAATGGATAGAAGCTAATCAAAGTGAGAGTCAACTTAGAACTAAGGAAAAATTCCTGACAGTGAAAACAATGAACAAGTAGAAGGACTTGCCTCCAGAAGTTCTGGATACTCCACTACTGGAGATGTCAAAAAGAGTTGGACAATCATTTGACTGAAATGGTATAGGGCTTCCTGCCTGAGCAGGCGGTTGAACTAGGTCCCTTCCAATTCCATTATTCTATTATTCTGATCATGTCATCAAGTCAGTGTTGACCCCTAGCACTTCTTAGATGGGCCTCCCCAAATCTGCCCCCATCAAACAGATGGTGCCAATAGGGTAATTGAATCAATTTACTTTGCTGGTGGTCATTCTCTTCTACTCTTTCCTTTTTCCTTTCCCAGTATGACTAACTTTTCTTTAAAAAGCTAAGTCTCTGCATAGTAGACCAAACATGATAATTTGATCATTTTTATTTGTTTATTTATTCATATTTGTGCCTCAAATGATAACTGATTCTGTTTGCCTCGAGTGACAGCTGGTCATCTGTGATGCAAGGGACAACTTGAATTGATTAATTTCATGATCCAGTTCTTGGTTGTTTTCTTTGTTATCTATGGTATTCACAAGAGCCTTGTACAACATTAAAGTTTTAAAACATCAGTGCTCTATTTTTTAATCTTGCTTCTTCAGAACCCATCTTTCATATCCATAGAATGCCACAAGGGAAACCATTGCCTGCATAGTTCTGATTATTGTAAGTACAGACAAATTATAGCATCTGCATACATTTTCCAAGACTTTTATTACTTTACCAAGGGCTATCTTGTGGTGTATTTCTCGACCACTGGTTCCTTTAATGTTGGTAGCCAGCCTCAAAAGGTAGAAACTATTTAACATTTCAGTATCTTCATTGTCAAAACTAAGACTGATTACTGGCTCTGTTGTCCTTAACTTGGTCACCTTCTTCTCTCTTTTTTGTTGTAGTCCCCCTTTTTTGTTACTGCACTTCTTGAGTTCCATTTCTACATCTTGCAGATCACTTGCATTTTCAATATCTGATTAGTATCTTCAGCATAGTATCAATTCTCTCTCCCTCTCCCTCCCCATCTCTCCCTTTCTCCATGTCCCTTTCTCCATCTCTGTCCCTCTCTCTCCATCCCCCCTCTCTTTATCTCTATCATCCATGTACCTATCTGATTACCTATCTGATATCTACCTATCTGATTTATTACAGCAACCTACTCCAAAAGACAGTTTACACTTCATCATGTATACAATTAAAACAATTACATTCCTTACTTGTTTTTCATGTCCTAGGTAGTAAACAATATGACTGAATATTGATTGAAATGCTCCAATTCAAGTCCACTTCAATATGCTGATGTGTAAAATGTCGAAATACAGAGTTGCATGACACTGAGGTGGGAAGCATATACATTTAAATAAATAAATTAAAATGTGGTAGATTTATTCTATCTTTTACTGTCCTGAGTTTTCTCATTTTCATGTTTTATGCTTCTAATGTACCATGTTCCTGCTGTCTTTCCCAGTTCCAGATTTTCCTTTCCTGCTTGACAACATGAGCAACTAGATATCCTGAAGCTTTTATCTTAGCTGTATCATAAACACCATTAGTATTAAATAATAATAATAATGATGATGATGATGATGATGATGATGATGATGATGATGATGATGAAGCCTACAAATACATAGGCATTCTGCAGTTGGATAACATCAAACATGGAGAAGTAAAAACTATTGTCAGGAGAGAATACACCAACAGAGTTAGGAAAATTTTGAAATCTAAATTAAATGGTGGAAATACAATCAAGGCCATAAATACCTGGGCAATACCAGTTATAAGATACACAGCTGGTATAGTTAACTGGACACAAGCTGATTTGGACATTTTGGACCGAAAAACCAGGAAACTAATGACAATGCACTACAGTTTACATCTACGTGGTGATATTGATAGACTATACCTACCCCGAAAATCAGGAGGCAGAGGATTATTACAAGTGAAGCAAATAGTTGAAGAAGAAAAACATGCACTGGCTGATTATTTAAAAGAAAGTCAAGAACATCTATTAATCGAAGTAAAGAATAAAAATCTACTGAAGGCCCAACAGATGAAACAAGAATACAGAAAAGATGTGATAAAATCAAGAATGGAAAGTTGGCAGAACAAAGCATTGCATGGTCAATTTCTGGAAAACATAAAAGATAAAGTGGACAGTGAAAAAACTTGGTTATGGTTAACAACAGGTACATTAAAGAAAGAAACAGAGTCACTAATCCTGGCTGCGCAAGAGAAAGCTATCCGAACAAATGCCATTAAGGCCAAAATCGAAAAATCCTCTGATGATGCCAGATGCAGACTCTGCAAAGAAGTTGATGAAACTGTTGACCACATACTCAGCTGCTGTAAAAAAAACTGTGCAGACTGATTATAAATTGTGGCACAGTTCAGTAGCACAAATGATCCACTGGAATTTGTGCAAAAATTATAACATTAAAACAACAACAAACTGGTGGGAACATAAGCCTGAAAAAGTCACTGAGAATCAGATAGTCAAGATCCTATGGGATTTTCGTATACAAACGGACAAAATACTGGCGCGTAACACACCAGGACATCACACTGGTTGAGAAAAAATAAGGTTACAATCATAGACATCGCAATACCAGGTGATAGCAGGGTCAATGAGAAGGAACATGAAAAAATCGTGAAATACCAGGACTTAAAAATTGAAATTCAACGATTATGGCACAAACCCGCAGTGGTAATTCCAGTGGTAATCGGCACACTGGGAGCTATTCCAAAAGCACTGGAATTACATTTAAAACAGTTAAAAATTGACAAAATCACCATCAGTCAAATGCAAAAAGCTGCACTGCTTGGATCTGCACGTATATTACGAAAATACGTTACGACGTCCTAGGCCCCTGGGTGGGGCCCGACTAGTAATCAATGCCAAACCCAGCGAATCAACTGGCCACTGTGATACAATCGTATAATAATAATAATAATAATAATAATAATAATAATAATAATAATAATAATAATAATAAGAAGAAGAAGAAGAAGAAGAAGAAGAAGAAGAAGAAGAAGAAGAAGAAGAAGAAGAAGAAGAAGAAGAAGAAGAAGAAGAAGAAGAAGAAGAAGAAGAAGAAGAAGAAGAAGAAGAAGCTTTTTCTCAGCTGAGTGCCATTTGACCTGAGAGGCCTATTTTTCAATATTTTGTAATATCTGTCCCTGTGATTTTCCTGAAACACAATAAATCAAATGATTCGCTATGGCCTTTTCCTGGCACAATATGAATTGATGCCTATGTCATTCATTCTCACTCAAGTGATCTTCCTTTCTCTTTGCTGCCCAGTATAGGCACAACATCTCTTCATTTCAGCTGGTATGATCTTCATCCTTGAATGACTCTGGCAGGAGTACATTGAGTTGGGATATATGACCCTGATGTTCTTCATTATTTCGTCCAGGAACATCTTCAACATCACCACAATCAGGTAGCACAGCAGGAACTGACGGAGGATTTCACCTATGCCTTCTTAGGGATGGGTTCGCTTGCATTCCCTTTTCTGCACATGTTTTAAAGAAAGTTGAAATATTTCACACAACAGACTTGAGAGAGATGAAACATTCATCTGTGTGTTCCCTTCCCTGCTTTAAGTTCGTCATGAGATGCTGGCAAGCGGAGCCTGATGTGTTTGATTTAAAGAGGATCCTGGTGTGGGTCATCGGTGTCTACCATAATAGATTTGTGCTATACTATTCTCTCTTCGGCAGCGATGGAAAAGAAAAATAGGAGTAAGAGGAAATTGGGAGAGAAAAAGTTTTCAGCCAGGACTTTATTCTTTAGAATTTATTTCTCATGTTGTGTTTTCAAACTTGCTTCATTGTTGAAATGTGGGAAGGGGTACAGCTTCTCCCCTCCACCCCCTGTTCTAAAAAAAAAATCTTTAAGGAAAATAAAAAGAATTCATCAAAGTAAAATAAGAAAGGTTGAAAAAAATACAGAAGAATATTTCTATTAAAAATGTACTACGGTTATATTTTATGGTTTTAAGTTGGGTTAAAATCAGGACCTGGCATTTTTGTCCTTTGATTCCATGATTCAACGCTTACGGCTTTGGAAACGTCTTTGTATTTTTGTGAATTGGCATCAGCTTCCCCATTTTGTCTGTGATGTGTCTTCACTCATGCAAAATGTTTAAGTTGCTTGCTTCTTGTTACTAGGATGGGAGTATTGGCAGCTGCGTACATATTTAGTGCTTGTCACCCTGAGAACTGAAGAATTAAAATTTGATGCTGTGTATTATCACTTCACTTCGTCAATGAAGAATCATATTCTCAGAGCAGCCAGCTCAAAAGCTTGATGCTATCTGAAGTTTCAAAAACTCAGGTCCTCATATTCCTGCTGTTCTCTTAATATAGGGGTGTCAAACTCAAGGACCGGGGCCACATCCGGCCCATGGGGTGCTTAGATTTGGCCTGCAGGTCTGCCCTGGAAACAGTGAAGGATTGGTCTGCAGTGCCTCTGCCAGTGAAAACAAAGCTTGTGAGAATTGCGTTTGCCTGTGTTTTCACTGACAGAGGGCTGAAGGAGGTCGTTGCAGCTGAAACAGAGCTTGGGAGCCCATTTTTGCTGGCATACCCCTTGAGCCACCACAGGTGCCCCTGACATGAGTGATATCAAGCTGGCCACACCCACCCTGGCCACACCCACCCAGACCCTCAAGGTCCAACACAACCCTGATGCAGCCCTCAATGAAATCAGGTTTGACAACCGTGTCTTAATAGAAGAACAATGACTACACAGTCCATTGTTTCTCAACAGCAAAGCTAGACAATCTGTGTCCTCTGGTTGAACCACACTTTTGTAGCTCTTGAATATGCTGAACACCCAACCTTAATATTGTTTTGCAAAATGATGAAATACTTCAGTAATTCCTTTCACCTGAATGAGGGTAGAAAGATTTTGGAAAGGAATCACTGGCTCAAAGCATGATGTAATAATACTGGACCCGGTCATTAGTGCCAATGTTTCTGAAATGGGATGCTGGGAAGAATGTCTTTGAAAGGTATCTTGCTAAGATTATATTAAACTATTATTTTATGGGTGGTATCAACTAGAGCTGCATCCAAAATGTTAAACAGCAAGGAAGAAAGAGGTAAAAAGGAGGGGATACTAAAAATGCACAAGGAGATGTATTTGATAAACTTAAGAAGAATGACACTAAAAACATGTCTCTAACTCAACTCACAGAATATGGGGAGCAAACAGTCATAACATAAAGTCTTATTAAAGGAAGAAAATATGATAATATGGGTAACTAGAATTTGGTAGTGCAGACATAACAACTTAAATATAATTGGAAGATATAATTTATTAAAAAGAAACAGACCCAATGGCAGGTGTATTGGAGTCACAGATAGAAATTCATTGCACCAAGGATGAAAGCCCTGTGAAAGTATCCGGGGTGAATATTAAGAGAGAAAAGAAAGAGAAATAACATGGGTTTGTACAACTGAGCTTGCAAGTAAGCAGACTAAACTAACCATATGGCCCAGGTATCCAGGGAAGAGGAAAAACACTGTGGAAATAGGATAACTAAACTACCTTGAAATCAACAGATATTCATTTGCTTTGAGATATTAATTAGGTTTGTGATTTGTCTTGAAGACACCTTGATTGTCCAAAAGGTGGGAGGAAAGAATTAGAGGATCAGCTATGCCTGTCTTAATACTTGTTAACATAGAAGAATGAGTGAAGGAAGCAGAAATCTTTTTTTCTTTCCTAAAAGAAAAGAATGTTATTCAACCTGTCAGAAACTGTGCTGTGCAGAGAGAAAAGAAATGAAAATCAAAATAGGTACAGAAGTGGTGAAACACCTAGGTGCTTTTCTCCCAAAGAAAAGAGTGTTAATCTATTCCGCAATGGGCCTGAAGGACCAGAAGCAATGGGTGGAAAGTAATCAAGGAGGTAACCCATCTGGAACTAGGGAGAAATTTCCTGACAATCAGAAAAATTAATCAATTGAATGGTGTTGTGGCCAGCAGGCGCCGTTGCTGCTGCCACCAGACTCCGAGAGTGAGGGTCCCTATGAGTCGGCTCCAGAGGAGGTGGGGGACCCTGGACAGGGTTCCGACGCTGAGCAGGGATCGGAGAGTCTGGTCGGCCACCAGGAGGCGCCTGAGGCATGGAGCAGCGGTGAGAGCCAGAGGAGGGGGGCTCCCGATGCCATGCCTTGGAGCAGCGGGGAGGAGTCACGAGACAGTGAGTCAGAACTGAGCAGGGAGTTCCTGGACGCTCGTTACCACCGCACCCATAGACGCAAGGAACGTGGGCGAAATTATCGGCGATAAGAGCTCTTAGCTGCTGATCAGGAGGCTCCTCTCCAGGTTATAAAAAGGGTTGACTGTGCATACGCCCTTTGCAGCAGTCAACAGATGACTTATGCCAGAAGTTCTAGTCTGGAATTCTAGCAAGCTGGATAGCTGCTTTCCTGTTTTGTTTTTGTGAGTTTTTGTCTTGGTGGTTTACTGCCACGGAACCTTCTGTTTGTTTGTGCAATAAACCTTGTTCCCTTGTACTGTTCCGGAGTGTGTTCTGTGTGGGCAAAGGAGGAAGGGGGGTCAGAACAAATGGCTTGTCTCCAGATGATGTGAATGCTCAAGTTTTTTTTAAAAAGAAGAGATTAGACAACCATTTGTCTGAAATGGTATATGTCTTTCTGTCTCATCAGAGGGTTGGACTAGAAGACCTCCAAGGTCCCCTCCAACTCTGTTATTCGATTATGTCATAGGTACTGATTTAAATCTTTGAGAAATCCTTGAGCACAGGTGTTAGGTACTGGTGCGATTAAGCACTAGCATGAACCCCAGATCGAGGTTATAACAGAGCAACCCTGTAAAGTATACGCAGCGTGCGATAGATAAAGCAACCACACTGAATAATGGATAGTAAAGTAACAAAATAAACTTTACTTTTTGAAGAATATAGCAAAATCCATAAACACAGCCAAAAGGTCATACACAGAAAAAAACAGTCCAATACTACCAAGATAACTTGGATACAAGTAGCAAATAACTTACACACAGTAAGTAGTAGCAACAGTAGTAACAGTTAGACAGAAGTTATCACACATCAATCAAGAGAGAGAGAGAGAGAGAGACAAGATGAGCTGCAATTTAAATGCTGTAATCTACTAATTAGCAGATCTCCTCTCTTAAAGATACATAACATGCCTTGTGCAATATATTGTCTACCCAACTTGTTGGTTACACCCTAACAACAGGGAAGGATGCTAGCAAACTATAGATGACCCCAAGTTGTTCCAATGCTTTAAAAATGGGGGGGGGGGAATAAGAAAAGAACAAGTTGTACAACTGCCTCCATGATTAAATGCTGATGACTTTCCAATTGTCCTTTGATTTGTCTACTATTGATTTGTCTGCTATCAATGCTTGTGCTTCTACTGTATCTTCCCCCCCCCCACAAAGAATGTTTAAGGTAGCCACTTCTTATTACCAGGATTGAAGAAACAAAAATCTTAAATTATGAATTAAGATTAAAAAAAATAGAGTTCTGCTGGGACATGATTGACTGCCAGGTTCAATAAATGTCCAATACTGTAATGTCAAGTCTTGGAAGTAGAAACTCAGGTGCCCAGTGGGACCATTTAAGTTCATGTTCTATTATAAAAAGGTCTTCTGTTTTTTATGAATTCAAATAACCCGTGCTGAACAGCAAGAAAATATATTTGTAAGAACTAGTGTCCCTAAAAATCTTTTTTTTTCTTCCAGTTCACCAGATTTCTTGCTAATCTTTTAACAAAAAAGTCTCCCATTATTTACTTCTTTTCCTAAAACATAGAATTTGTGAAATGTCCTTCCTTCCTCCCTCCCTCCCTCCCTCCCTCCCTTTCCTCCTTAAATTTTACAAGAGTTTTGACAATATTGTGATTATTCTGAATTTAGGAGCCTTTCTTGATCAGAGAATAATGGCATCTTCTCTGAAATATTTTATATCATTCATTCCCACTTCCCTGAATCTAATAGACAAATACATCACATTTGATTCTTGAATTGTTTGCTACATGTCTTGTTGCACTATGCAAATGTTGTGCCCAAAGGTCACATTCCACAATCAAACCTTTAAAAAAAGTATATTATCATTTTAATAAGAGATCTTTCTTGTCACATTCAAATATGAATGACTTTGCTTTTAAATATATTAGTGTTCCTTTGCAAAGTTAAATGTTTCTTTTAAGTTTGAAAAGCAATGGCAATCTCTATAGATGCAGGAAGATTACTTTGCATAGAAACAGTATATTCTATGAGATAATGTTGAAAACAGCTGAAAGTGAACATGGATTTGTGTTCACTCATTATATATTTATGTATACATACACACATACATATGCATATATACATACATATGTATGTATGTACACACACACACACACTGTATATATGGGTGTGACAGTTGGACAGATTTAACATTTCTCTGTTTTATACACACACACAAACATTCCCATTGATATTCCCATGAACACACACAGAACAGTATCTCAGAACTTGGCTGCTTTGTAACCTGTTGAATATGGTATTTGACACATTTTGATGTGAAAATTTTGCCCTGGTACTCATTGTTTGTTTGGTGCTTGATGTTCAAAACTAGAACTTGTCAATGTCAGTTGCCTCCTGACTATTATTCCTAATGCAAAATTTTATTTGGTACTTGTTGTTTTGTATTCATTGTACTTCCTGGAACCAATTTACACAGAGTGCCAAGGTACGATTCTCTCTCTCTCTGTGTGTGTGTGTGTGTGTGTGTCCGTCCGTCCGTCCGTCCATCTGTCTGTCTGTCTCTGTGTGCATCTAAATATAAAAACCGAGTTGTGTATTAATGGGAACTTGTCTCTAACTTGTCAGAAAAAAATAATGAAGTAGCAAATATGGGGTGCTCTTGGAAATTAGGAGCTTTTAGGAGAAATGTTCAGCTTAAGAAGTGGGAGAATTATCCTGTCACTAAAATAAGCAGTTGAAGGAAATAAACATGCACTCACGGTGGCAAAAAGACAGAACAACTTATTTACACTGAACCACAGCAAAATTTACCCAGAGTTCAGAGAAGGCAAACACTATAGAGAAGGCAAACACTATATATAGTCTATCCCTTTATTAGATTGCCAATACTTACTATCTCAATTCTCTTAATTTCCTGGACCTAGAACTCCCACTGCTCAACATTTCAGTTCTCTGTGGGAAAGGCTTAAAAACAGGCACAGTAATCTGAGGCATACTGTCACATACAAAGGCAGTGCTTTCATGCCCAGCTAAAACAGAACACTTGTGTTTCTTCTGAAGTTAGGAGATGGCAAAGCTTATCACGCTGACAGCCCAAAGGATCATAAAGGACGAACTTTTAAAGGATGAGTTCTGAAACAGCTTCCTCCATTCCTTATGCAACGCCAGCTATGAGAATCTTCAGCCCCCTGTTGATACACAATTCAATGCACACCTCATTGTTGCATCCAATACCTGTGCCCTTGACTGGATAGGTGTTAAAGATGAGAGGCAAAACTAACACTGAAAATGAAACCAGAGAAGAAAGCATGCTAATAAAATCAGTGGGCTTAAGGGGTTGAGAATTATTATTATTTTTTTTAAATCTAGTTGCCAAGAAGTGAACAATTGAATGAGAGAACAAATATCTAGAGGGAGAATTCTATATCTAAAGCACTACTATAAAAACAGTTCTGTCTGCAATTGCAACCATGCTGTGTGCAAATTCTAATGGAACTATGTCTCTGTTGTATCTTTGGGTTGATATAGAAATATAATCTCACTGGTTTTTTTTCCCCTTTCTCTAAATCAGACATGATTCCTGCTGACCGCCTTTTGACTAGTCCCTGCATTTTTCTTGGTAAGATTTTCAGAAGTGGTTTATAGAATGGAATGGAATAACAGAGTTTGAAGGAACTCTTTTTTGACGGTGTTGCTGTACATTCACCGTCCAGTTATTACATGGACACATCGTCCATGTAATAACTCACTAACTGAGAAATATGAGGTGTGAAACAGAATAACTGGATGGAATATGGGAATCAAAGAGACAGAAGCAAAGAAGAGGTAGAAAGAATAATATATAAGTAGCCAACTTTTTTTATATCACCATAACTAATCTGCATTGATACTATGGTCATTCATAATTAAATCAATGATGTATGTTTTGACTCTTCTCTGTTGGTTAGCCTTCAACATGCAATAAAATAAAAACTGATTAATGATGTCATATATCAGCCCCTATGCAAAGAATGGTATCACTGAGATCCTTCCTTTAAAACAATAACAAAAACAAAAGGAAGTCAAATGACTCCAGGCCATAATATACACAAGGCTAAATACATATGGGAGGTTATTATTGTATTGACTTTTCCAACTTAAGGACCTCCAAATTTAAATTTCAGTTACTGACAGCTCTGCTGGATGAAATGGTTGTATCTGATCAAGGTGAGAATGTATTAGGGGAACGTAGCGATGGAAGATTACAGAGCAGCCTCCATCTACATACTTAGAGATGCTCAAGATTGAATTCTGAAGTGAAGGGGCAGAGTTATGAAAGCAGAATTTCTATCAAAATAGGAGATCCTGGGATACTGAAAGAGGATAATGCATCTTCATATTATATAGAAGCATGATAATTAATATGCATTGTTTCCTGCTTACATGTATTAGATTTGCTTACTGGGCCACCTGCTTGAGAGAACATGCTAGGCAATTCTAAATACCAAACATTTGTGCTTATTTGAGATATTTTGAAGGGTATATTAAAATATTGTTTTTTAAAAAATATGTTCTTTAATTCAGTTGGCAACACCACCTCAGGAGTTAATTCTATGGAGCTAACAGATCAATTCAGTCCATTTCTAGTTGTTGGTTGATGAATAATAATGGGGGGGGGAGGATGGTTAGTCACTTCTTGGTTTTGATATATTCCCTTCAACTTGTATTTTCTAGTGCTCCTTTTCATGATAACTCTTGATGAATTCTAAATGTCAAGCTGGCTTTTAAATAAACTCTTCTTGTGGACCTACACTTAACTGAACATTTCTAATTACTAAAAAATTTAAGAGACCCTTTGGTCTTTCCATTAAAAATGGGGGAAAAAATTCTGCAAAATGTCATTGCATTTCCATTTCCAAAGTTTAATTTCATTTTTTTCTTCTTCTTAAACACAGTATTTCCAAAAGAAAGGTATGTTTTGAAGATCACTTTCCTTAGTATTCTTACAGAAAGTGGTAGCTCACCCATCTTAATACTGCAAATCTCTTAATACTTCATTGGAAGTAATTTTCACATCTATATATATAAGACAGGGAAGCTAAGGCAATATTGCAGAAAAACAATGACAACCGACTTCCTTTTTGTTGAACAAGGAGTGAAACTCTGCTCAAAGGTCATCTTTTTTTAAACCCCTGTTTATTAATCCATGCTTTCAGAAGGGGTTTAGTTTTATTGACAGGCATTTCAAGTCAGAGAAAACTAACTGATTCACAATGTGCTTGCACATATTTTAAATAGATCACAAAATGAGCAGCCTCATATTTTTCTCAAGTCATATTCTACACACCCAAGTTCTTTATGGACAACCAAGCTGAGCAAGGCTTACAGCATCATCAACTACACCCTATAAAACTTTACCTTTACATTTAGAAGAAAGTCAAATAACTAATGCAAAAAAAGTGCATAAAGACCTGAAAATCAGAGTTCATATTGCTTTGTGATAGCTAAGCATCATAATTGACAGGGATTAAAATCACAGTGCTAGCCCAATATTTTCAATCCACCTATCTTTGTCTGTTATACATATGCGGTTTGTTCACATGATTCTTGCCAGTGGAAAAAGAGAAAAAAGACTGATTACATCCCATACTGGATAAATGAAACAGTTTGTTACAAGAAAAGACAAAGTTTAAATGGCATGAGTGTACAACAGGGATGAAATCAACTTATCTTCGCTACTGTTTTGCAAATGTGAGAGCACGTGTGCACCAGCTTTGCTCGCACATGCCACCTCTGTGAATGCACTGGACCGTCCATGCATGTGCAGAGCATCCATACGGGATCAGCCTGCTACTGAGCGCACCTGCAATGGTAAGTAGAACAGTGAGGGGGTGGGGGGTGGAATCCACTTTGCCTTGCAATTTTGATTAACTAGAAAGCAGGAAATCCAATAATTCTAGCTAATATAAATCATATGTCACAGCAGATTGTCAAAAATACCGATTCGCCTGAACCAGTAGCATTTTTTTTTACTACTGGTTCGGGCAAACCAGTCCAAACTGGTAGCATTTCATGCCTGGTGTATATAAGTTTAACACAGATATTATCAATAAAATCTTGTTATGAAATTCTTCCAGCTTCACTATCGCTTTGCAGTTCAATAAGGAATCAATATAAGTAAAATTACACTTGCATTAAAGCCTTTTCAAAACACGTTTGACCAAAATGTAGGGACAGATGAGCTCAGAGTGGCTTTTTAAAACCTACGTATAATTTATATGCATATCTTCCATTATCTTTGAGCAGGCAGGAGGTGTTTTGAAGCTGATCTTTTCGGGCTAAAGTAAAAAATTAGAACCTGAATGAATGTTCTTCATGCTGTAAACCCTAGAATTTCACTACTACCTACAAGAATGAAATAACAGACAGGTATTATGGTGTGCATGATCTCTTTTTATTCTCTTATGCCGTCATGGGCAACATTAATAAATGAAATTTATGTGTTACCTGATTCCCAGAAATTCTGGGTGGTATATAAATAATTCAGCAAATGGAGGTTCTTCAATGTATTGAAAGTTTGGAGCACATTTCAAGTAAAGCTCAGTGACGTGACCAATTGCTTTTGGTAACATAGAACAAAGACAGAAACATTGGAGGCGTAGCAAATGACATCAGTCATAACTACATGGTCCATCTATTGTTGATTGAAACAATATAGTTGTTGCCCTGTTGGAAACAAATTGTGCAAAGATGTAAGAACGGGCTCCTTGTTGGAGGAATCTATTACCGTATTTTTGGAGTATAAGATGCACTCTCCCCCCAAAAAAGAGGGTGAAAATGTGGGTGCATCTTATACATTGAATGTAGCCCCGCCCACCCATCAGCCCCCACCGTTTGGCCTCTGCCTCCCAGCAATTTGCCTCCTTGCAACAAACAGCAAATAGCCTGTTTCAGTTTCAGCTTCAGCACAGCCTGATTAGCACAAGCAGCTGATTGTCGGTTGGATTGGCTTCCTGACGATCAGGTGTTTCAGGCTTCAGGGAACGCCATTGCCTACTGCCTCCTCCACACTCCCCACTTTTGGCCTCCACCTGCCCTATTTTCTGTCCATTCCAATCCCTGCTGCCTGGAACAGGCCAAAAACGAGGCGTGCAGAGGCCAAAAACGGAGCACGGAGGCAGAAATCCCTGCAACCTGAAACATCTGATCGTTGGGAGGCCAATCCAACTGATAATCAGCTGCTTGTGCTAATCATGCTGTGGTGAAACTGAAATGTGCTACTTGCTGTTTGCTGCAAGGAGGCAAATTGCTGGGAGGCAGGGGCAGATTTTTTTTCACCCTCCAAAAGATAGGTGCGTCTTATACTTGGAGCATCTTATACTCTGAAAAGTATAGTATATTTATCCCTGTTAAAGCAATACCATAGTCTCTTGGTATACTTGCAATACAACCAAACTTTGAAGAACTATTGTAGTTTCCAACTAGATGTGAACACACTGGTTCGCAGGCATTTTCTGTCATCATCCCAGTACCATCTACAGCTACCTACTATTTTGCCTTCCTGAAAGGTCAAGGTTTCTGAGAATTAACAGGAAGCTCATCATGATATTACAATGAATACACTAAAAAAAAAGATCCTATCTGTGAACGGGAGATGTTAAAAAGAACCCAACTGTGAAAATGAACATAAACCTGCATGAAAATCAACTCATTTATAAACAGCCTTCTTCATTTATGTACTTTGGAGACTAGATGCAATTTTGGTAGATAAGGATTATTCCTTTTCAGTAATACCCAAACAGGGTTATTATATACAAAATAAACACAGTACAAAAAAGTAATTTTCTGGATAGTGGGATCCTCATCAACTTTCTCCTCCATTGTGAGGGCAAATATAATGGCACTGTGGGCGATAATAATAATAACAGCAACAAAAACAGATTCTCAATTTTATACTATATTCTACCAATTTCTCAAGAATGCATGTTCTCTCTGTTGTGTAATAATTCACTTTATTCAACTATTCTCTTTTATAGCCTTTTGGTAAAAGGCCAGATGGAAGAGCCAGAGGGTACAGACTTTATATTGTACCACTTTGATGATAATAATCTGTTGTAAACATTTAAGATTGGGGCAGTTGTTCCTAGCAGTTTATAAAAATGTCATATTGTTTAAGAGATATTTGTTTTTCATTCATCTTAGCATAGTTGATCTGCAATGGAATGTTTTAGCATTCCAAATCTGAAACAAACTCAGATTTATCTTCCTTCCTCCATTCCTCCCTCCCTCCCTCCCTTCCTCTCTCTCTCTCTCTCCTTTTCCTTCCTTTCTTCTTTCTTTCTTTCTTTCTTTCTTTCTTTCTTTCTTTCTTTCTTTCTTCCTTCCTTTCTTCTTTCTTTCTTTCTTTCTTTCCTTACTTTCTTCTTTCCTTCCTTCCTTCCTTCTTTCCTTCTGATAGGGATAGGCACACACACACAGACACACACACACACACACACCCCTTAGATTTCTTCTTGGATCTTTTCATTTCAGTCTCCATTGAAACCATAAATTCTTGATGCTACATAGCACTTCAAATTCTGTTACACATTTTGAAGGCCTAATACTACATGTTGCTGCCTAAAATAATGGGCTGTTCAGTAGAATCCAAGCACTAAAATCTTACTTTGCCTTCCAAACCTGTGTTTTATATTTCATGTGCTTGCCTATCCAGAACAATAAATTTATTCCTGGGACTGCAGCTTCAGTAACAAGTTCTGCACCCTTCTCCCCAGCAGCAACTAATGCAACCCATAAGGAGAAACATCCTGACAGTTATAACAATGAATCAGTGGAATAGTTTGCCTTCAGAAGTTGTGGGTGGTCCATCATTGGAGGTTATTAAAAAAAAGAGTTAGCCATTTGAATGAAATAATATAGGGTTTCCTACTTGGGCAGGGGGTTTCAGTAGAAGATTTTCAAGGTCCCCTTTGACTCTGTGATTCTGTTGTTTAAATTTAGACGTACCTCACTCAAATCCTTTCTTGCAATTTATTTGAATTGCAGGTTTTATATAGATATAGATACACACATATCTCAATTCAAGGATTTAGTTTCCATGGTAATGTATTCACCCCATTGTCAAATTCAGATATTTATCTTGGGGCAGCAGTTAATTTCCTTGTTTCAAAGTGACAGATGCAAGCCTCTTTCTCTAAGAATGGGTGTTGACTGAACACTGCACTAAAAAAGGAAAATGTTTGTGTGTAGCAGAAAATCTCAGGGATGTGTACTTTCTAAATACCCTTAGCAGGGAATATATATGCAGAAACAAATGGGTTCCCTCTAGGGATGGGATTCAACTGGTTAGGACTGGTTTGGGAGAACCAGTAGCTCTGACAATCAGCTGGGGGAGAACCAGTTCACCCTGATAATCAGATGGCCACTTGCCCACCCACAAGCGCTATTTTCCTACCTTTATCTTCTCCACTGACTCACGCAGCAGAGCAGATTGCCGCATGAATCAGCTGTGTTACTCCTCCAAAGAAACCCAGAAGTGAATATTTCTTTAAACTGTGCATGCACATGCAGTGCATGTCAGGTACAGGCGTGCGCGCAAATCATGCAATCACCGAACCAGTTGTTAAACCAAGAGGATGCCATCACTGGTTGCCTCCCCACTAAACCATCCCCAGGGAACACAGTTATGATCCATAGCTCTTATATGTTCCAAGGTGTGTAACAAGTAGAATCACAATAGTTGAACAACTAATCCAGAAGAACCACCCTAGTCTGAAACACTACACTGAGATATTAGAAATGGATCATATGCCAATTTTTTTGAAGTCTTTTTTTGGTGGGAAATGACCTTTGTTCAGTGTTATTGTGGTACCCAGGAAGGAGAAGTAATTCTGTCATCTATTTTTTTAATTTCAAAAATATTAACTAACCTCTCTACTCTCATATTTATGATTTCATAAGGAAAAAAAAAACACAGATATTTCTGTACATTTCTATATACATCTTTTCCTAAATCATATATATATATATATATATATATATATATATATATATATATATATATATATATATATATATATATATATATATATATACACACATATATACATACATACATACACACACACACACACACACACACACACACACACACACACACACACACACACATATATATATATATATATATATATATATGTTGGGTTCAACCATTCCAGGAAGCATGGATAATGAAATCCTATAGACTCTATGAACTGTAGTCCATGGTGTCTAGAAAACATCACATTGTTTACTTTGATCCACAACAGTGAGTGATAATAAAACTTGATGTTCTACAGATTAAAAAACCAATGATCTAGCTGCTGAATAGTTCATAAATAAATAATCCCCATATTCCTTCCTTGCCTTTTACAAATGTTATTAAATATGTGACAAAATGAACTTTTTCCGTGCTACTGTGACAAATTTTGCCTGGAAACTTATCTCAAAATTAGTTCCTTCTGTGGATGTTCCAGACATTATTAAATAGCATACCCACAAAATTGTTCATGAATTAAATGAATGAAAATGCCAATTCTTTGGATTCTGAAGAATCTGCAGTTAGTAGTTTAACAATTAATTCTGACTATTGTGGCCAATATTCCTGGCCAACTATTTCACACTTCCAATGTGTCAAGTCAGTTGAGTAAAATTAGCATAGTCTTGAATTTGGTAAATATTTTTTTTATTAAGTTTAAAAGAGATGCATTTATAATAATGATAATAATTATTATAATCATCTTTGATAAAGTAGCCACAATGGTGCATTGGAAGCTATGGAAGAATTATCATTTGCCTGAAAGCAATAACTGGTGGGACCATAACATAGAGAAAGTCATAGAAAATGAAGAAGTTACAGTAAATTGCTCTGGGGCTTTAGAAATCAAACAGACTCATAACATCCCAGAATTAACAAATGTCAATAAAAAACAAAAAAACAAAAGAAGTCTGAATAGGGGATGTAGCAGAGTCCAGAGATAGCAGAATAGAAGAGAAAGAACTGGAAAAGATAACAAAACACAAAGGCCTTCAAATAGAAATAGAAGGCTTGTGGCAAAAGAAAGCAAAGATAGTATCAAAAGTAATAGGTGCCTTGGGTGCAAAACAATTGGAGCACCACTTGAATGTCTTCGGTATTGACAAATTCACCACCAGTCAATTGCAAAAGGCAATTGGAACAGCTTCCATCCTGAAATGATATCTGTAACACCATCAAAAACCACATCTACCTATCCTAGGTCCTTGGGAAGGACTTGATAAATGGTCAAAAATGCCAAATCCAGTCTGAACATCTGGCTGACTGTGCGCTGAACAATAATAACCGTTAGAAATATTTTTAGAGTAAATAATAAGTAGTAGTAGTACAACCACCTGCTCTTTTAAAATATTTGCAAGCTTGCCATTCTTCAGGAAGATACGTGAGAAGAGAAAACATACAGTCTTTAAGCTAAAAAATTTCACAGAAGTAAATTAGCAGCAGATGGCAAGTGTGGCATTGTTCTGGTTGCCAAGAGTTACCAATAAAATTAAAGCCACATTTCAGTTGATTATTATTTTTAATCAACCAAGGAAGATAGAGTGTTAACACAAAGATCATTGGTGGAGAATATATTACATGACCATAACCCAACTTGTAACATTTGTAATGTTGTTTACATAGGAAAGGCACTTTTTTTTTGAATGATGTGAATGGAAAATGTAGAGCAGCTGATGTTGGCAAGAGAAATTGAACTGAAGTGTACTTCCTGTTTGGGGGAATTGTTGTTGCTGTAATAACATAGTTTCCCAAGACATAAACTCTATTGTCTAAGGTGTTAATTTGCTCCTGAACAGATGGTTCTGTGCACATATGGTGCATAAACTGATACCTGAATCAACCTGAAAAGAAAAGAAAAAGGTAGAAAAATCTCACCATCTTCCCATCTTGTAAATAAAATGGGACATTCCAGTGATAAGAATTTGGCCTCATACACATAGGAGCAAATAGAAGCCATTTCCAAATTTAGCATTCGGACTGAGGTTGTTTTTAGCATGTTTGAAAGCAACTCCCTGCCAAAATTCTGCAGGCTGAAAAAAAACCCTTTTAATATAAATGTTTCAGCCATTTCTACCCATCTAATCAAGGCAGCAGGGAAATGACGAGTGTAAAAATCAGCATTTAATGGAAAATTAAAGCAAGGATGAAACATAATAAGTCATTTAGCACAATAGGGCAGTTGGTTTTAGGCATCATGAAACAGCAAAAATGGTTAATATTTATACTTAGATCACTAAATTTACACCAAATTAAATAGCAATGGGCAGCTCTTCATTTTCAAATTTTACATACAGTTTAGCAGCACAAACCATTGATCTTGACATTCTTGGTAATTGTTTGGAACATCATTTTCCTAGGATGTTTCCTAACTTCAGTCAGGTTTTCTATTCAAAAATAGTAGCAAGATCTGGATCAACCAAACTAATTATCTTCCAGGCTGGGAAGTGCTGCCACTTGCTTTGATACATTTATATTTTTCCCCAACCTCCTGCTAAATGTTATACACACGTTGTGTGTATGTCTGAGAGCGAGTGAGTGTATGCATCAGTGGTGGGTTCCTACCGGTTCACACCGGATCGCGCGAACCGGTTGGCGACCGAACCCGGAAGTAACCGGACCCGGAAGTAACTTCTGGGAACCGGCACCGGTCCTGTCGCTCAATCGCCCTTGCCATCCCAATGCAGCTCGCTCGCTCCCCCGCCCATCTGCACTAAACTAGCTAGCCCAGGCAGCCGCTCACTGATTGGCTGGAGTCCAGCCAATCAGTGAGCAGGCTGGAGGCGACCCGTTTAAAAGTGGGTCCTCCATTTCAAAACTCCCTTCTCTTCGCCTTCCAGGAGCTTGCTGCTTCCCTCAGGTAAGCAACTAAGCGCGAGGGGGGGGCGGGAGGCTAGCTTTGGCGAGGAAAGGCCTCGCTGAAGCGGCGGGCTGGTGTGGGCCATGCGGGCGGCGGGCAGCTAGCTTCGCCCAGCAGAGGCCCCGTGGCCTTTCCGGGACGAAGCGCCGGCGTCGCGTGGGACGCGCGGCCGCCGGGTAGCTAGCTTCGGCCAGGAGAGGCCCCGTGGCCTTTCCGGGACGAAGCGCCGGCGTCGCGTGGGACGCGCGGCCGCCGGGCAGCTAGCTTCGCCCAGGAGAGGCCCCGGGGCCTTTCCGGGACGAAGCACCAGGCTGGCGTGGGTGGCAAGCCTCCGCGAGGCTAGGCCAAAAGCCCCCCACCCTCCCCTCTCTAGCCTCGCCTGGCTGGCTAAGCCCTAAGCAGTCTTAAACAGTCTTACCTGTCCTCCTGCCTCTCTGCCTGTCTGCTGCCTGTTGCATCGGAGAGCTGCTGATTCTGCCTGCTGGTAAGTAACCTGGCTTTTTTTCTTTTATTTTTTTAATGTATTTTAAAATAATATTTTATTTATTGTGCATAGAATTTTTTAAAATATTTTTATTTAAAAGTATTGAGTGTAGAATATTTTAAAATGGTTTACTTCAATTTATTGTGTATGGATTCTTTTTTAAAATTGTCTCAGACTATTTTAAAAAAGATTCTATCCAAAATAAATTAAAATAAACCATTTTAAAATATTCTATACTCAATACTTTAAAATGTATTGTGTATAGAATTGTTTTAAATTGTTTTATTGTAATTTATTGTGTATTGAATGTTTTCAATGGTTTCATTTTAAATTATTGTGTGTGGAGTAGTTTGAAATGGTACAGTATAAATTATTGCTGGTGGAATAATGGTTACAGTTGGTACAATACCTTAAAATAGTTATAGTATAAATTATTGCTGGTGGAATACTTAACAATGGTTTTTAAGGATTTTTATTTATTTATAGAATATCTTTTTTAAATTATTGTTTGGGAATTTTTATGTTTTAATTGTTTATAAAATATATTTACTACAAGAAATGTTATTCCTTTTTGCAAATGTTTTCTTTGTGGTGCAATATGTTGCTTAAAAGTGTTCAGACCAGGTTTATATATCTCAAAGTGGGTGCTTTTCTATGGGCAGGCCAGGTTGGTGCAAGGCAGCTTTGCCACATTTAATGTGTTTCACCCTGGTTGTTTAGGTAATTCTGAGGTGGTTGCTGGTTCTGTGAGCTTCCTGGCACTGTCCTTTATAATTTCCCACAATGCCTTGATGGTTTTTATTCCTGTGGCTTTGTCTTTCCTGTTCTTAGGGTTAGGGAAAAAAAACTGGTTTCATCTGCAGTCTTTTGGGGGGAAATTGTTTGTGTGTGTGTGTGTGTTTTCCTGGCACTGTCATAGTTTGTGTTTGTGGGTATGTAATGTCCTGCAGTTATCTACACATTAATAATGATCAAGTACTAATAATATTTCCTTATACATTTTAATGACCTTTCCTTTCATAATTAGTGTTTTCTTTCATACTTTTAGATTTCTAATTGCTGTTTCTGTTAGTTAGCAATTGATAAAACAAATTCCACATGAAAAAGTATTCAAAGCCTTTTTGGTTTTAATTGTCAATTTATTCATTCTTGCACATTCTAATATTTATTCATTTTCATATCTTTGTTTTTTCCACTGTTGTGCAAACACAATTCCAACAGCTGTTAACATGTGTAAAATTAAATATGTATTTATTTCCTTTGAAATGCAAGTAGTAAGTAGTAAGCTACTTACCTTCTGTAAGTATCTCTTTTATTGTTTTGTGTACTTATTTTAATCTTATTTAAGTAGTAAGTGCACAAAATAATAAATTTCCTTTTTGATATCTTCTTTTTGTAGATCATTCATTGGGGCAAAAAATTCAGTGACATTGTCTTGGCCACTCCCATCCGGTCACATGGCCGGCAAGCCACTCCCACCCGGTCACATGGCCGGCAAGCCACTCCCACCAGGTCACATGGCCGGCAAGCCACTCCCACAAAGGAGGCCACACCCACAGAGTAGGTTCCAAAAATTTTTGAAACCCACCACTGGTATGCATACATGCATACCTATGGAAAATTTTAGATTTTGTTCCCTTCAGTGAACGGATGAGTTGAGTGTAAAAATTAAATGAAATAGTCATGGTTAGAACCATGAGATAAAACACACAGGGACACATATAAACACAGAAGAGGGAAAGGGACAAGATTGTTTGCTGTTATAGAATCATAGGCCAGGAAGGTACCCCAGTGGTCTTCTAGTCCAACTAGAAGAGCCTTATACCATTCTTGAAACCCTCCAGCGATGAAGCACCCAAAACCTCTTCCAGTACTTGAGGGCTGTCACAAAGAAGAGGGGATTGAGTTATTCTCTAGGGCACCATAAGGTGGAACAAGAGGTAATAGTTTCCCTGGAAACTATTCCATTGAGTAATTGTTCTCAAAGTCATACAATTTGTCCTTACTTCTAGTTTGTATCTCTTTTTGACAAGGTTCCTTCCATTACCTCTTGTTCTACCTTATGGTGCCCTAGAGAATAACTCAATCCCCTCTTCTTTGTGACAGCCCTCAAGTACTGGAAGACAGTCATTATGTTCCCCCACAATCCTTTTATTTGATAGGCTACATCCCTCAACCATTCATCATATGATTGAGATCCCCAGACCCCTTATTATCTTTGTTGCTCTTCTCTGCCTACTTTCCAGGGTCTCCTTATGCTGATATCAATCCAAGAAGAGAACCTTACAATATAGGCTTTTTAACATTCTCTTGGTAAGCATGCTTTAAACTGTGTAAATATGGGCTTTTCCCCTGATTGCTCTTTAAATTATATTATGTCAAATTAGAGATAATGAAAAGAGTGAGAATTGGAAGTCCTGCGGGTTGCAATTCCCCAATGAATGAAAGAATTGATAGTGCAAAGTTTTGGCTCTGGATAAATTTCTTAAGTGTATATTCGAACTGCTTCTCTGCTTGCTAAAGAGTAGCCATGTAAACTTTAATTCATGGTATGTATTCATGATAATTTTATTTGGCTGGTATTTCTTTTCAATGCCTGTCCACTCTAGGATGTTATAGTGACCTACCTGTGTTGCCACATTCTGGATGTTCCATATTGACCTTTCATTATCATGGAAATACTGAAGTTTCAGACATTCCTCCAGGAAGTGGTGGAAGACCTTCACCTTTAAAGAGGTGAAGATCTTCAGATGGAAGGGGATTTTCCATTCTATAAACCAATGGAATATGTATATCTGCAGTAGTATGTTAAATTGGTGTTTTACAAGGTAGTAGAACCTGTTAGTTATACATGCATACTACTGCACATATTACTGGCAGTAGTAAATATTGGCTGATTACTACTAGGCTTATCTTTTAAACCAGCACTTCAACAATGTTAAATTGTTGTCTGATTTCACAATTGCTTTTGAAGTGTACATTAATAACTCTCTTTTATTTTAACTATCTCCTCTGCAATTTTTTTTTACTTTTTTTTCCTTTTATGCCCCCTTTCTGTATTAAACAGCCACATAGATAAGATTCTGGAGAATATTTTATAATATGTATGATTTTAGGCTCCAGGCAGCCTAAGGAGAATGGAAATGAGAACAGAAAAACAACTTCAAAATTATTCAGTTTGCATTAATGTAGTAGAACAAGAATGTCAACACTAGGAATACCACTAGTTTAGGTGTGTACGGTTTGCTAATTATTTTATTGATCAAATTTATATGCTGCCATCTCGCCATGGAGAATGACTCTGGAAAGTCTACAATGCAATAAAATAGGAATATAAATTGTAATTTTTTAAATATAAAAACAGTCTAAATTATACCTTGTAAATAGAGAAAAAGAGCTAAAAGCCAAGAACTCACATAGAGCAAGTGTTGTAGCTGGCAGCAGATTTGAACAGTAATGAGGTTGGGGAGGAACATGGGCCAGTCCTGGAGTCTGTGGAAAGCTCGGATGAGGGCTCTGCATCGAGGCAGAGAGGGGACCAAGGCCATCTGGTAGTTATTTGCTGCCTCCAGAGCCTCCAAAGTCTTACATCAGCGAGGCAGAAGAACAGTTGGAGCCTGTTACCAGTGTGTGCATGTGCAGAGCTTCCAGAAGGCAAGAACAATTAAGAAAACAGGGTTGACTTGGAAGTAAGGCTTGGAGATTATTGGACCCTCCCATAAGACAAAAAAGAGGAGCACACGGAACATGAGCTTTTGGAGGAAGCAATTAATTCATCTGGTTGGTTCAAGTTTTGAAAAGTTCTGCTTGACTCTGTGCCAAATTTGACCTTGCTCTGCATTTGGCAATTAGGTCTCCAGTTAGGCAGCATTCCAAGGTGGGTTCTTATCAACATTCTCCTCAAAGAATTTGGCAACTCGAGCAGACATCTGTTGGAACCTTTGCAGACTGTTTGTGAAGCCTTGTGGACTGTTAATGACCATAATTTATAGCCATATAAATAAAAGAGGGTTTTGGGGACTAAGAATGTGATTTATGCTTTCTCAGGAAGCCTAGGTCAGAACAACAAGGATGGTGTCTTCTTCTGTCATATCACCATCCACTTCCAACCTGAAGAGTCTCAAAAATAGCCAACTGGCAGAGCCAGTTCTTAAGACTCTTTCTGAAGGAAGAAGAACTCACCTCCAATGGAAGGAAGTCCCAAAGGGTGAGGGCCACAACAGAAAGGTTGTTCTCCTAGATCCCACCAACCGGATACTGTTCCAAATTATGTGTTCCAGTGTTGTCACAAGACCCACATTTCTCTGCCATTCATAGTGAGCTGACTCCCCACTAGTAAGAAGTTCATAAAAAGAAGCACTCGGATGAAATGTTCAGCACAGCACTGTTAATCATAACATGAAGCAGTGCAGAGGAAAGTCAAGATTTTACCACTGTTGAATTCTTAAGAGTTTCATTTACTGTATCACGGTAGATTTTTGCAATCATTTCTCCTTTTGCTCTAAAGCAAACTTCCTGGAAACAATGGATTATTCATCAGACTGTGTATACACAGAGAGGTGAATGTGGGGGTGGGTGTATGCATTTCCCAGTGGAATTTTGGAAAGGCTTATCGAGGGAAGAGCATATTTTGTTTCTGCCAAGGGACCTAAATTAGAATGTATAATATTCCTTATGTGAATAGTATAATAAACTGAATAAGTGGGGCAGTGGAATATGAATTAGAAACAGCCAAGAGATATTAGAGAAGTTAATGCCTTTCACTGCTGACTGGTCTCAAAGGATAAATGATATATGTAAGACACTTGGATAAGTTTCAACCTTTCTTGAATTCAAAGTATTGTTACACATTTAGCTGTCTTAATCAGTATGAATGGGGATCTTCACACCCAGCAACTACAGTTTATTGGTGTCTGACCACAATGAAAGTTCTTGAATGCCAGCAAAATCTTTCTCATCTCCTGTTTGTATGAAGATATCCTTCGGCTACTAAGAAGGACACAGGAAGAGTTTATTGCTGATTTTGAAGGCAGCGAGAGCTACTGAAAAATCTGAATTTGGTCAGAGTTTTGCAATGAAGTTGAAAAATGTGGGTTGCAGAGTTATTCTTCAGAGCCTTAAGCAGGATAACAGAATAACAGTCAGAAGGGACCTTGGAGGTCTTTTAGTTCAACACCCTGAGTTTAGCTTTTTTAAAAGCCATTTTTTTGCTCTCCCCAGGCTCCAGAGGCTTTATAGGAGCCTGGGGAGGGTGAAAATAGCCTCCCCACCCCAGAGGCTCTCCGGAGGCTTCAGGAGCTTCCCTGAAGCCTCTGGAGCATTAAAAAACAGCCCTATGGGCAAACCAGAAGTTTGCAAACAGACTTCCGGTTTGCTCATAGGGCCGGTTTAAGCCCTCCGGAGCCTTCAGGGATCTTCAGGAGGAACCAGAAGTCTGTTCCCAAACTTCCAGTTTGCCCATAGGGCCAGTTTTTTGCACTCCGGAAGCTTCAGGGAAGCTCCTGAAGCCTCTGGGGGGCCTCCAGGGGGCCTCCGGGGGATGGGGAAGCTGTTTTTGCCCTCTAGACTCCTATAAAGCCTCTGGAGCCTGGGGAGGGTAAAAAAGCATGCAAAAAATGGTGGGAGCGCCTGTCATGCGTGCATGCATGCTGGATGGGGGGTCACACATTGCATTATGGGTGCGGCACACCCACGCATGACCCCCCTGCACTCCCCCTGCTTATGGCACGCAAGCCAAAAATGGTTTGCCATCGCTGCCCTATTTCAGACAAATGGTTGCCCATTTATTCGTTTACCTAGGATAAATTCACAAATATTCTGCTACTGTAAGAGTTCATTTGATCCCATTTTTTCCTGCATTACACAAGTAGGAAAAATGCTAGTATTATCCCTAAACATTTTATTACCTGGACAATGGGAAAGATGACCATACTTAATAAATTGAGCTGTTTGTGATTCCAGAATGGGATATACCATATTTCTTGGACTATAAGATGCACCAGAGTATAAGATGCACCAAGATTTTGAAAAGGTAAATTTAAAAAAAAATGTTTTTGCCCTCCCCAGCCCCCAGGAGCACAGTCTGTAGGCCTCCCAAACCTTTTGCATGCACTTTTTTTGTGTGAAAAAGGAGCATGCAGAGTGTTTGAGAGATCAGCAAAATGCTCCTGGGGGCTGGGAAGAGAAAAATAAATTGACATAACTTTTATGTGATAACTTCATCCTGTGCTTATCATTGTTTATCCTGCTTCACCCTCCCTTCTCTCCTGTAGTCATTCAAGGTAAGAAGAAATGAATGGATTAGCTTATTTCCAGTCCACACAACTTGCGCATATGCTTACTCAAGTGAGCATGCCTAAAAATAGCATGCAAGTTTTTGCTGTTGTTTTTTACACAAAGGAGCATGAAAAAATAAATTGTGAAGTTGCAAAGTGAAGTGTAACACCAACTAAAATAAACTTCACACTGTAGCACCACATTATCCTAAAACATTTAAATTGAGAAGCCTAATTTATTTCAATGGGCAGCATATGAAACACTTAGGAGCACACCAATAAATGGGTGGACAAAAAGTACAAAAAGAATGGTAAGGCACGTCAACATGAAAAAATATTGTTAATGGATTTTTAAAGCATTTTTAATTGCAATAGAGGAAAAGAGTTTTCATTTCTAGGGAGGGATTTGCATAAAACAAGGACTGCCCTTGAAAAGTCCCAATCTCTAACACCCACCAATCTAAACAAATCCTAAACAAGGGATAATTAGTAAAGACCTCTACTGTGTGAAAATATAGACAACATTACGTCAATCATAACAGAGCGAGGATGCTTTCAAATAACTTAGCTCCATTTTTTTAAATCAGAATTTTTCTCTAAGCACTCTTTTTTAAATGCCTCTTCAAAGGAGATTTCTGTCAAAATATTCAAGAAGTAGGAATGTTCCTAGAAAAGTTCTTTTCATTAAGGCAAGGATGGACTATGGTTGAGGTTCCTCCAGAGACATGGGAAAAAGGGACTAAAGTGCAGGGCACAGAGCAAATCAAAGCCATATGAAAGGTATGGCTTTAATGCACAGTTGTTTGTGCCATGTCAGCACTCTTGCCCTTCCTCTCTCCCATCACAGATGGCTCTGGGTTACCTTTTTAAAAGGTTTCTGAAAGCAATCTAAAATCCAATCTGTGACATGGACAGAAGTGGGATGGTTCCATGTTTCAGACCAGATCCAGAATGAGGTTTAACTATGGAGTCACTTAGGGCCAAATTACTCTCGTTCCTACCTTTAAAAGATCCCCAAAGAGATAAAAATGATAACAACTATTTTGCTCCCCAAATTTCAAGAGCATGGCCTCGGGATGTTGGGCGGTCACAGCTGGTGGGCTGCTTGCACTTCATGTATTAATAAAAATGCTTTAACCTTTACTATTTATTAATTTATTTCATCAAGCATGAATTAGATAACAGATATAAATATAGACATGATTATGAATGCATGAAATGAATATGAATACAAGGAAAAATTAGGACGGGAGGATAGGCACGCTGGTATACTTATGCACACCCCTTAAAGAACTCTTAGGAGTGAGGTGAACAGTAGACAGCCTAAGGTTAAAGTTTTGGGGGTTTGGGGAAGAAACCACAGTGTCAGGTAGTGCATTCCAGGCATTGACAGCTCTGTTACTGAAGTCGTACTTTCTGCAATCAAGTTTGGAGTGGTTTACGTTAAGTTTGTATCTATTGTGAGCTTATGTGTTGTTGTGATTGAAGCGGAAGTATTCATTGACAGGTAGGACATTGTAGCAGATAATTTTACGTACTATGCTTATGTCGGATTGAAGACGGGGACATTCTAAATTGTCTACGCCCAAAATTTCAAGTCTGATGGCATAAGGTATTCTGTTGCGAACAGAGGAGTGGAGGACTCTTCTCGTGAAATATCTCTGGACTCGTTCAATTGCATTTATGTCTGATATGCAGTCCAGACTGATGAGCTGTATTCTAGAATTGGTCTAGCAAAAGTTTTGTATGCCCTAGTTTGCAGTTCAATATTCCCGGAGAAGAAGCTTTTCGCAAGGTTTTGTTAACTCTTAACTCTTAATGCCTTTTTGGCAATGCTGTTACAGTGAGCTCTGGCACTTAGATCATTTGAGATGAGTACTCCAAGGTCCTTGACAGTGTGGGGGTCATCGATGAGGTCATATTTTGTCTCAAGTAACATTATTTTTTGGATCAACATATAGAAAAAGTGATGAATTCTGAAAAGTAAAAGTACATTATTGCAGCAAAATAGGCGCACACACACACACACACACACACACACATCATGTGTGCAATACAGGCAGCCTTGAATATCTACTTGGATGGAGCACTCTGAGCTCTTTGTCACAATAAGATGTTTCTGTAAAATTGGAGGAAGATTTACCTCAGACACAATTGACAGAATTGCTGTCACATTTGCTGAACCAAATGATAGAGCAGGAATTTGGAGGAAATAGTACAAACATGGAACGTAGTGGTGTCTTATAGATAGGAATATTGGATTCTGGGAAGGTTATGTTCTCTCATTCAGATGGATAAATATGATGGCAGTAATAGTAAATGGGCAGCATATTCATCATTATTTACAATAACTGGCAATGTGGTTTACATAATATCTAAATAATGCTACTCCTAAGATGTTCTTGAGAATGCTTTGCTTTTACAGCTGACAAAGATTTTGCTGGGATACTGATCTTTTACAGATAGGTGATTATCATCATGCTGAATATCTTTTCCTACAAATAAATTAATAAATGCAGTGATAATCTCTGAGGGAAGGCAATGAAAGTTATTACCACAGAGATTAACCTAGATGACTCATGTTAAAGAAAATCACAAAGCAATGCTAATGTGGCAGAGACTATGACAATTTAAATACACTATATTATGCTTTTTCCCACATAAGGCAGATAAAATGTCATCAGTAGACAGGAAAGCAGCCACCAGTTACTTTTCATAACGTGGGACAGAACTCGGACTAAGATGAGTTTTCACAGATGGCTATATCATATTCATTTAACGACCCCATAATCCCTTGTGGAGTGAAGTCTGGGCAACTGAATAGAACTAGCAAAGTGTTTTAATGGCCAGATGCCATTCCTGTCGCCAATGTGGAGTTTTGTTCAGCAGATATATTCTCAGTGTGTCCAGAGAGAAAAATATCTGCCTCTACCTAGTATCAAACTCACAGCCCCCCGATTGTGAGGCGAGAGCTCCACCTCTAGGCCACTGCACCACTCCTTCACAGATGACTATATGAGCAGAACATATTCTGCTTTTGTACGGGTGTATTCAATGATAGTCCGACTATCATCTGATGCCACCTAATATTCTAGTTGCATTTGGACGTGGGTTTAGCAATATTCTGGCATAATATAATTTCAGAAGTTTATCTGACTGTAAGGGGAATTGGTTAGAATACCAATCAGATACTGAGAAAGTCTGTCATATTACCAAAGCAGAGTAGTTTATGTAGACCAGGGGTGTCCAAACTTGGGAACTTTAAGACTTGTGGACTTCAACTCCCAGAATTCCCCAGCCAGCCATGCTGGCTGGGGAATTCTGGGAGGTGAAGTCCACAAGTCTTAAAGTTCCCAAGTTTGGACACTCCTGATGTAGACAGAGCCTAGGGACCGGATGAAAAGGACATGCTCACACCAGTCTAAAGTGACTAAAATATGTCATGCCATCCCAATTCATAGAAATTCTATGACTGTCTATTGCTGGGACATGCAAATGGAAAAAGAAGAGGGAATCATAACATAATAAAGACACAACAAAAAATTCCAAATGGACTATTCCAGGTGAGTTCTACAACAATTTCAAATGGGATGTGTTCCCTCTATCAGGCTTCTCCTAGTTGGTATAATCTTAGATGTGTTCGAAAGCTTGCAGCTTGTCATGAATTTTGGGAGCTATAGATCCACAACATCTGGACAATCTCAGAAACAAGAAGGCTAATATGTTCCAGTATAAACCAGAGATGGTATTCACAGGTTCTGACCAGTTCTGGAGAACCAGTAGCAAAGGTTTTGAGTAGTTCGGACAACTGCTAAATACCACTTCTGACTGGCCCCACCCCCATCTATTCTCTGCCTCCCAAGTCCCAGCTGATTAGGAGGAAATGGGGATTTTGCATCGAGGTGGGTTCTGGCAGAGACTACAATAAGATGGCAGCACCCACGGTACCACCAGGAGAACGGTTCAGGGGCATGGCAGGCCTGGGTTGCTGCCGCTTCCAGCGACCCAGACTGCCAAGCTACTACGGGTTCGGCCAAACCAGTCCAAACCAGTAGGAACTCACCACTGATTTTGCAGTAACCTTCCCCTGGAGCGAGGAGGAGATGGGCATTTTGCAGTAACCTTCCCCTGGAGTAGGGTGGGAATGGAGATTTACAGTATCCTTCCCTGCCATGCCCACCTAGCCATGCCCACCAAGACATGCCATGCCCACCAAGCCACACCCACAGAACTGGTAGTAAAAAAAATTGAATCCCATCACTGGTATAAACATACTGAAGTGTGCAGATAATGATTACATTGATAATGATAATGTATTGTTCCCAGAGTGCTTGGTCATACGCACCTAGTCTACAAATAATATTGTTTCAGGAGACAAAAGGAGGCAACTCTCACAGGCCTCACATATGACAAAATGTGGCTACTCAAAGTATGGCTTTCTATTTGGAATGATGAAAAAGTCAAAAGCTTTTAATTCAAGCCACTAAAACATATTGACTACGATACAAAATCTCAGTATTTTGAGTTTCCTCGCATATTTATTGAATCAGTGCACTTAATTAATATTTTGCTTTGGTTCTGCTTGGCAGTTTGCCTGAAATGATCAAGTTTGGAACCATCATCTTAGAAGATTCAGTCCCTCATGATACCTAGTAATTTTATGTGAATTTTAGATCAACTATCCATTTAATGAAGAACTGCTTTTTTATTCCTTACTGGAATACAAAACAGCTTCTCTTTGGTGTGCAAGTTAAAATGAAATATATTACTCATTGTTCTAATTGCCATGTAAGAAAAATGCACCATGCCTTAACAAAGAGGGCATTTATCTTGCTTTGGAAATAAATGTCATAAAAATGAAGAGCAGCAAGTACAAAATATTTCAGTAGGGTAAAAAAAAGCCAGATGCATTTTAGCATTCCGAACTTGGCTGTCCTACATATGCAGGAGAACATTTACAACTGCAGCTGGCATTATTTCTGATTGAAGATCTCTTCTTAGGGCCACAAGTGCTTTATTTTCCTAAAGAGCTATCTGAGCGCTTCTACTTGAGACATTGCCTCAGACAAAGACTTTATTTGAAGCGCTTAACAAAGGCAAAAAAATGGATATTTAAATTAGTTGTCCATATCTGTTAAGCTTTCTGTACCAGTTATAGATCTGAGGACATGTTTTGCTCTCTGATCTTACAAGTGTATGCCAGAATCAGAAAGTAGAACACCTTTCTTGGATTCCGAAGAATGAAAAAAAGAGGTAATCTCCATCTCTCTCTCCATCTCTCCCTCCATAACTCCCTCCCTCCCTCCCTCTCCCTCCCTCCCTCCTTCTCTCTCTCGCTCTCTCTTGTTTAATTATTAATATTTATTTATGTATTTATTTATTATTTTGTCAAGCATGTATAAGGTAACAGATATAAGTATAAACATGATTATGAATACAGGAAATGGATATGAGTAAATGGGGGACAGTAGGACAGGGATGGTAGGCACGTTGGTGCACCTTTGCATGCCATGCCCCTTACAGACCTCTTAGGAATGGAGTGATGTCAACAGTAGACAGTATTTACCACCCATCTCACTTACCATATTTTTCAGAGTATAAGACACACCTTTTTCACTCACAAAAGAGGCTGAAAATCTGGGTGCGTCTTAGACACCGAATACAGCATTTTTTGCTTCCCCAAACCCCACCCCCTTCACCAAAATGGTCATGCAGAGCCTTTAGAAGTCTTGCAGAATTATCCTGAGAGCACAAATGAGCTGCTTTTTGCTTAATTATGCCCCCCCAGCCCCCAGGAGCACTCTATAAGCCTCCTAAAGGCTATGCATGTCCTTTTTTTTGACAAAAACTGGGCCCATTTTAGCAAAAAAAAAACATGCCATTTGTGCTCATTGGGGGGGGGGCAACCCCCAGGAGCACTCTACAATGCCTCTTAAAGGCTATTCATGCCCTTTTTTTGAAAAAGAAATTGGCCATTTTCATGAAAAACGGGCCATTTTGGGGAAGTCTGATTAAAAGTTAAAAACCAAGATGATTTGCAGCCTGTGGGTGAGAATCGTCTCTATCCAATCCCATGTAGCAGGCCTCTGTCAGCGTCTCAGGCCAAACCACAGAGTCACATTTTTAAGTTATTCTAGACAGTCAGAAGTGTGGGGATGGACCTCCCCTCTGATGGGAGAATATTTCAAAGGGAAGGGGGAGTGTGAGTGGCAGGGAACCGTTGAACCATAAACGAGTATGCTGTTTCTGTGTGGATTGGTAGTTAGATGTTTTTTGTCTTCCTAGTCTCCGAGTGAGGGGAAAAATAATTAAACCAGTTTTTGTATCAGTGGGAAGTCTATAAAATCTGTCTTCCCATTTCTGCTCCAGCAGCACACTAATATTTATAGGCCCATTTTAAAAAAAAATAAATAGTTTGCCACTAGCTTTTTCATAGGATTGATAATGACACCTCATTCTAGAATTTACCATTGAATATATTCTTAAGGTTGCATTATTGACCACCTTAAATTTAGGTCTAGCGTGTCATCAGTACCATGCAAAATACAATCAATTTATATTAAATACATTTGTTTTCATTCAACAATTTTTATTTTTAAAAAAAAATCAAGGAAGCAAAACAAGGGAAGTACATCAATAGCCATTCATTTATATATCTATTTTTCTTATTATTGTCTCCGTTATGTTAGCCTTTCAAGTAATGCAACCATTGAAAGCAGAACTCTGAGGCAGGTAGATTCCTCAAAGAACAATTTATTGGATAAATCATATTGGCACAACAGGTAAAAACCGACTCTGAAAATTATCATGGTTTTCACCTAATTAAAACGTGAAAGTTACCCTTTCCCCTCAGTCATCAGTCACATTGTCCAATAGAGGTACTTGGCTACTCTACTCCTCCTCTCTCCCACCACCTGTTGAAATGTCCTTGGTTCTCACTGGAAAACTTTTTGTTTTGACTAGAAAACCCCAGTTAACTATTTTCTCCCCTCCATGTCTTGTGGCAACCCTGAAGCCGTAAAGATAGCCTCAGCCAGCTTCACTTCGGGTTGACACATTATTTTACTAAACATTTGAAAGGATGGCAGCTCCTCTGCTAGCTCACTTTTACTTACGAAACAATAAAATCTCCAAACATTTATGCTAAAGGTTCATTGGTAATAAAATGGCATATGAAAGAGCAAGTTCAAGTTTGAGATTTGAATTGTAGGACTTGGTTATGAATGAAACTGACTATGCTGTTGAGTAGCTTGATTGAGCAAAGTGAATGATTACTTTCTCCTGTTATAATTAAATGTTTGCCTTGGACATTACCCATGTATTGATATTGCATCTGGAAGAAGTGATCTTAAAAAATTAAAAAGCAGAACTGAATAGAGCCAATTGCATATTTCAGTTTAGCTGTGAGATTTTTGTGGACTTAAAATATTTAATGGGCAATTAATATGTGGTACTTGGTGATCCAGAATTTAAAGCTATTGGAGTCTCTTTGTGTTCATTTCTGTGTCTCTGTGTATATGTATGTTTGTGTGTACATGTGTACACCAGGGGGAACATCTCCTACAAATTTTGCCTTAGGCAAAAATCACTTGCCCAATTTGTCCCTCAATTGGCATTGTCGGCGTGAAAACGGTTTAAGGGGCTCTGTGAATTTATCAGCAAGTGTGCTGTCATTAATTAAAGACTGGCTGGGGATTGATTTTCATTTATAATTGAAATGTTGGTTTATGTCTAGCGTTTGATAACACGCTTTCAGGCTAATCTAGTAATCTCTGCCAATAAACCTATTGAGCACAACTGGGTTTATTCCAGAATAAACTGCGCAATACTGAACTGCTGATTTTTTCCAAGGGGTGTGTTTGTGTGTGTTTGTTTCTTGCTTTGGAATTGCTTGCTACCCTAATTTCAAGATGTCTGTGAAAAGAGAAGATTGTAAGTGTTCAATTTCTGGTTCAAAGGCATTCCACCAGCAATCCACGACTTCTACTACATAAACAGCTTAAGCAACAGCGTTTTTGTTTACTTTACGCCTCCATTGGTGCTCCTGCTGTAAAAAAATAATTTGGGTGTACTAGAGAACTCTATTTATTTGGGTACTATTTGCAGAAATCCCCTTCATAACTGTACTTGTTGATATTATCAATGAATGTGTGGGGGCTGTCTCCACGGCCTTTTCTCTTTGTTTGCTGCTTTGAATCTACTTAAACTTCTGAGTGAGCATGCAATAGCAATAGCAGACTTATATACTGCTCCATATTGCTTTACAGCACTCTTTGAGTGGTTTACAATGTCAGCATGTTGTCCCCAATGATTTGGATCCTACAAGCCATGCCTTTCAGGGTTAAATTTCTTTGCAGACACACACACAAACACTCACTATAGCTAATCCAAATATCCTCATCCTTCCACTTTATTGTACAATTTATTCTCTATGTAATAGCAAGAGCACTTAGACTTATATACAGCTTTACAGTGCTTTACAGCCCTCTCTAAGCGGTTTACAGAGTCAGCATATTTCCCCCCAACAATCTGGGTCCTCATTTTAACCACCTCAGAAGGATGGAAGGCTGAGTCAACCTTGAGCCTGGTGAGATCTCAGCTGCCAAATTGCAGGCAGGCAGCAGGCAGCAGAAGTAGCCTGCAGTACTGCACTCTAACCACTGTGCCACCGTGGCTCATGATCAAGTAATACCTGATCAAATCATGTAGGTCAGTTAGCAAGTAACATGAAATATTTTAGTGTGGGTAAATGATTACCCAAACTAAGAAGGAAGGAAGGAAGGAAGGAAATAAATCTTCAGGTTAAAGTTAACTTCTAATGGCTTACTTGGACACATGCATGCAATTTTCTTGGCGGAGTTGCAAAAGTTATTTCCATCATCCTTTACTAGAATCATTATCAATTTCTCAACCTATTTTATAAACTAGGACTTTCTTGGTCCTAATTTGGACCTGATTTAACCCAGTTTAGCTTTTCAAGCTCAACCAAGGTCAACGACATGATTCTACCAAATTGAGCCTCATATCCACATTTCAATTGGGAAACTGTAGTCATCCTAGTTGAAGCCAAAGCCAAAAAACACCAGGGAATTTCTAGAAGCCTGTCGCTCTAACAAATTAGCCATCAATAGACACATAGACATTAACGACATCTGTAGACTATGCAAAAGAGACAATCAACCCGCCAAAAAGGTAACAAAAAGATCCCAGTGCCTTTCCACCAGCAATTACCCAGATCAGCATAGATTAACTCCAAGATTAACATCAGACCAACAATCGAGTAAATCAGAGCTGAAGAAGCTTCGTGTAGGAGAAGCGAAACATCTTCAAAGAAAAAAAAAGCAGAAAATCCAGTTGCCTCTTGAAAAAGCACCTTTGGAACAACCATGACCTGGATGACTGACAAATCAAGTAAACAATACCCCAATCAAGAAACTGCCAAAGAAGCCAACAATAAACAGCCCAACCAAAAAAAAAAAAGCTCAAAGATCAGTTCCACCAACACTGACAGGAAAAGCCACTACTGTATATAAACTGATGGCAAAACCTCTCTCCTTACTGGCACTGATGATGTTACCTAGTTTGGGGGATGAAATGTCTGCAAGAAAACAAGCAAGCTCAGAGAGCATGCTCATTTCAATCCTGAGCGACAAATATTCTCCTTTATTTGAGTCTCATATCATTATGCCATAGTTCCGTGATGGTGAACCTATGTCTGCTCTGCTTGCATGTCCACACATGTGCATGCCTGCCCATGCACACATGTCAGCCTATGTGTGCACACATGTCAGCGTGTGTGTGCACACACCTTTCCATTTGGGCATGTGTGCATGCGCAGTTTGGGCACTCGTTGTCTAAAAGGTTCACCATCCCTGCCATAGTTTATCATTACACCCTCCTCACAACCATTTAACATTGTCTACCTTAGGCAATTTCCTTTATAAAAGCTATTTTTCATTAACATTTTTTAGTTCCCCTGGCCAACCAAAAGGATGATGTCATTTATTTTCTTCTGCAATAAGTACTTGGTGAAGCTTATATTCTCCTGGATAGGAGTTACATGCAGAGCAGAAATGGAGGGAAGGCACCTTAAGAGTGGCACCAAGAAAATACAAATTATCCAAACGCACAGTAGATCTGCATATTTTGGTGGAAAAATAAATCTAGCTCTAATTCAGTTTGTATAAATGTATAATGCTAATGTCTATTATGTTTGGATTTATTTAATGTCTATTATGTTTGGATTTATTAATATTCATTTTCCTTTCAAAATTGCAAATGAATTGGGGGGAGGAGGGAAAGAGCTCATTCTAAAACACTTTAACAGGAATGTTTTATTTTATAATTTGCCAAACATCCATTCTGGAACATGATTTCAGCACTTCTGTTCCTACTAAATGGTGCCATTAAAATGTCCACTTGAAACTAAGCAATTTTTTCTCCCTTTGTATTTTACATGACATAAATAGATTAATACAAGGCTGAAGCTTAGCAGAACTGTTGATAAACTGAAGTCTTTAAAGAATTTAAATAATTGGGATTGAATGTTTTTTTAAAGTTTTACAGAAAGATTTGTGTGTGTGAATATGTTAGTTTTTGTCAGTTATTTTAACTCTTCTTGCAAAGAAATAATTTTAACTTGTTTGGTCTCAAGATTCATGCATTTATTTTTGAGGATTTGCTGTGTTTTGGACTTTCTTGGTAATTAAATAAACAAATAAATATGCCACAACAGGATGTTAAGGGCAACTAGTCATAACTTTGCATGATCCATTCAGTGCCAGGTTTAGCATGTTAAAAATGTTATAGCACTGGGCCTAGAGAGAAGGGGCCTCTCAAAATTCCAGTTTCCATTTTTTGTTATTATTGTTAATTATAGTTATGCTATAAAGTATCCATAAATTTACCTCTGTAAGATCTTTAACTAAGTTCTTTTTTATTGATGCCTATGTTCACAATCTCTTCCTCTTTTCCCTCACGTAATACAGAGCTTGATGACCAGTTTACATGATGTAAAAAAAGATGTTGAGAGACTCTAGAAAGAGTGCATGGAAGAGCAACAAAGATTATTAGAAGATTGGAGGCTAAAACCTATAAAGAATGGTTACTGGAGTTGGGTATGTCTAGTTTAATGAAAAGAAGGACTAGGGGTGACATGATAGCAGTGTTCCAATATCTCAGGGGTTGCCACAAAGAAGAGGGAGTCAAACTATTCTTCAAAACATCTGAGGGCATGACAAGAAGCAATGGATGGAAACTAATCAAGGAGAGAAGCAACCTAGAACTAAGGAGAAAATTTCTGACAGTTAGAACAATTAATCAGTGGAACAACTTGCCTCCAGAAGTTGTGAATGCTCCAACACTGGAAGTTTTTAAGAAGAGATTAGATAACAATTTGTCTGAAATGGTGTAGGGTTTTCTGCCTAAGCAGGGGGTTGGAGAAGACTGCCACGGTCCCTTCCAACTCTGTTATTCTATTCAATTCTTATAAACTCTTAATCTTGTATTTCTATCTAGAAAAACAATATTTACACATTGCCCTATTTCAGCGATGGCGAACCTTTTTTGGCTCACGTGCCACAAGTGGGGGGAGCGCGGGGGGTCATGTGCAGGCATGCCGCACCCATAATGCAACGTGCCCCCCCGTGCGCATGCGCACACAACGTGCCCCCCCCCATTTTTACATGCTTTTTTCGCCCTCCCTAGGCTCCAGAGGCTTTATAGGAGCCTGGGGAGGGTGAAAAGAGCCTCCCCCGCCCCCCGGAGGCCCTCCGGAGGCTTCAGGGAATGTCTGGAGGCTTCCCTGAAGCCTTCGGAACGCTTAAAACCACCCTCCAAGCAACCCGGTTGCTCGGAGGGTCGTTTTAAGCACTCCGAAGGCTTCAGGGAAGCCTCGGGACGGTCCCTGAACAGGCACGAGATGTGCGTCTCCATCACCCGGGCCCGATTGCCTCTGCCGCGTAGCGCCTCGGGCCCGACATCCTTGAGCCGCTCCGCCCAGCCTCGGCGCGCTCGCCAGGGCCCAGCCTTCACATTGCCGCCACCGCCGCTGCCAGGACGGGCTCGGCCGAAGAGAAGTCCATCGGGCCTCGGCCGTGCCGCCCTCGCCGCCTCCTCCTCCTCCTCCTCTAGCCGCGCCACACCAGGCAGGCCGCGTAGCCGGCTCAATCCCGGCCTCGGGCAGCCCCGCGCTGCATCATGCTCAGCCCCGTGGGCGGCTCCGTCCTCGGAGCTCAGCTCCCTGCTGCCTTTCCCCTCCTTTGTCTCCCAGTGGGGGCAGCCCACCGCCGAGTTTCGACTATTGCTGCCGCCGCCGCTGCTGCCGCCATTCATGGGACCCGCCTCTTGCCCCCTTCCTCCGGTCGGCAGGTTCTGACTTGTTCACTGCCTGCCAGGTCGTGGTGCCGCATTCGAGCCGTAGAGGGAAAGGAGGAGAAGGAGAATGAGGACAACAAAGCCCCCTTCGCTTTCCCCCTCCCCCTTCACCTCCCTTTCGGCTTAACCCTTGTGACACCCGTGCAAAGCCCCGAGGAGACGGATTCCTGTGCAGGACGCATGGCAGGAAGGCTATAAGTCACTTCCGGTTTGCTCGGAGGGTGGTTTTAAGTGCTCTGAAGGCGTCAGGGAAGCCTCCGGATGGTCCCTGAAGCCTCCGGGGGGGCGGGGGAGGCTCTTTTCGCCCTCCCCAGGCTTCTATAAAGCCTCTGGAGCCTGGGGAAGGCGAAAAATAGCTTTTAAAAAGGTGAATTCAGCTGGCCAGCGTGCGCTTGCACGCTGGCCAGCTGACAGGGCAGCGCCTCGCGTGTCCTGACAAATGGCTCTGTGTGCCACTTGTGGCACACATGCCATAGGTTCACCATCATGGCCCTATTTTTAAAAATCTAGTCTTATGAATAAAAACATTACTGTAACTATTTGGTAACATTATATTTTACCAAAAAAAGTAGCATTTGCCTGAAAACATTGAAATGACTATAGGCAATTATTATGGCTGGTCACTAAAACTGCTAACTATCAAATATAGTTGATAATTGGGTCCATGTCTCTTATCACAGTTGACATATCAAAGTTTCAAATTTTTGTAATGAAACCTCGGATTCATTACCAAAGGGGAAAATATGCAATTTTGAAAGATTGCCAGTCACCCCAAAAATTTACTTGTCATTAGAAATAGTGAGATATGATTATATAAAGCAGATACAGCTTTAACAATAATATTTGCAATAGTACTTGTATTACACATGGGAAGATGCTAGTTCTTTTGTTCAAGTTTTTCTTCGGAAAACTTGGAGAGACAAAGTTTTATTGTGTATATTCTCCAAACTCAAGTGTGGATTAAATTAATGCTACAAAATTTATGCAGTTTATCCTTGCCTCGCCTTAAAAATGCAATCTTCCTCATGTCTGTTTATTTTACACCATCTCAAGAGTTTCTCAAAATCTCACCAGCAAGCAGTTTGTTTGCATTGTCTCATTTTCTATTTAACTGGAAACCATTAAAAATGATAGGAGGTTTGCCGTAAACAAAAGATAAATGCAGGAGAAGAAATAACTTAAATATTACAAAGCAAAGGATCATACATCATCCTTGAGACCAGAGAAAAGAGGCTGTCAACCAGTCTGCTGCAGAATAAAACATAGAACGTAGAGCAGGGGTGTCCAAACTTGGCAACTTTAAGACTTGTGGACTTCAATTCCCAGAATTCCCCAGCCAGCAAAGTCTTAAAGTTGCCAAGTTTGGACACCCCTGACATAGAGTAATACAGCTGGAAGGGACCTCAGAGATCTTCTAGTCCAGTGGTTCTCAACCTTTCCAATGCCGCGACCCTTTAATACAGTTCCTCATGTTGTGATGACCCCCAACCATTAAATTGGTGTCTCAGTTCCTAAGACCATGGAAAATATGTGTTTTCCGATGGTCTTAGGCGACCCCTGTGAAAGGGTCGTTCAACACCCAAAGGGGTCCCGACCCACAGATTGAGAACCACTGTTCTAGTCCAACCTCCTGCTCGAGCAGTAGACATTATACCTGGTATACCTATAATGGAAAAAAAAAAGCAAAGGCATTCATGATTATTTATTATTTATGTATTCAATGTCTATAGCTGCCCATATCAGCCAGTAACTCTAGGTGGCTTACAGTTCTAAAACTATAAAAAATCATTTAAATCAACATAAATATATAAAAATAAATACACACAGCAGCCAAGGCAATTAGCCAATTCATAGTTAAGCGAAGACAAGGACCTTAACACATTGTGGCTCATGTACTCAGCTACATTTTTAAAGCCTTATGGTAGGGCAACAGGTTTGGGACCATTTTGATCTCTGAGGGGAGAATATTCCATAGAACAAGGGCTACTGCAAAAAAAGGCCCACCTTCTAATCCCATCCTGTTGAAACTCTTGCTGATGGGATCTGCAGCATGTCCAATCTGCTGCATTGAATTGAATGGATAGAGACCAGGGGTGATATTCAGCTGGTTCAGACTGGTTCGGGAGAATCAGATGCAAATTTTACATCTGGTAGCCAAAAGTTGCAAGGACTACAGTATCCTAAATGGGACTTTACAAGGGCAGGGCTTCAGGTCCAGAATTGGTTCACCACCCAAAGCCTTTGTCCACATGCCTCTTTCTATGTTAAAACATATACTTTAATTGCAACTAGAACATTTGGAATGGACAGTCCTGTTAAAATAAGTTGTAAATTCAAGTCATTATGCTATGGAAAGTATGTGACTTTACTCTTAAATTATTTTCTAGAACTATCACGTATGCAGAGAAAGTTCCCACCACCACACTTTTGTTTTCAGTTTGCAACAAATAGCAATAGCACTTAGACTTATGTGCCGCTTCATAGTGCTTTATAGCCCACTCTAAACGGTTTACAGAGTCAGCCTATTGCCCCCAACAATCTGGGTCTCATTTTACTGACCTCAGAAGGATGGAAGGCTGAGTCAACCTTGAGCCTGGTGAGATTCGATCTGCTGGCAACCGGTAATCAGCAAAAGTAGCCTGCAGTACTGCACTCTAACCACTGCACCACCATGGCTCAATATTAGTCCTTCTCTTCTGAATCTTAACTACCTATAGGTGATATTTCTAACTCCTATCACATATGATAAAATCATCACTCTGTTTTCTATGTATTTACACTATATGTGGATGCATATACTTAGGTTTCTCTGTATGTGTGAGTGAGAATATAGGAGTATGTATATGTACATATTAAAATACAATCTGAACTGTCATTTCGGATAATTTATAAAAAAAGTCTGTGCTTTGGAAAAGCCCTGCAGAAAATGGAAATATTTCATAGACAACTGAAAATGCACAGAGCACAGAAATATGGCCTTGGGAGTAGCAAAGAAATAAGATTAAAGCCTTAGTGCAGTGATACATAAAAAGTAATTGAGAACAAAGCTTCAGAAACCTTTGTCATCAATCAAATGAGGTTGTATTCACCTTGTTCAGAAATAGATATTTCTGAGTAAATCTGTTTAGTAGCCCACTGGTTTCATTTTGAATTGGTTTATTATTGTGCTACTGTTTACACATGCTAGGATTGTAAATGACTGTTTAATGTTTAATCTTAGTGAAATACAAGCCTGTTAATTTATATATATATATATATATATATATATATATATATATATATATATATATATATATATATATATATATATATATATATATATATATATATATATATATATATATATATATATATATATATATATATATATATATATATATATGTCTCTTTGTGTGTGTGTATGTTCAGCATAACTCTGGAATGCATTGTGCAATTTCAACCAAACTTGGTACACAGATTTTGTTCTGTTAGGATATAGCCTGTTGTGCCTTAAATGGCTTCTACTGTACTGCCTTAAAATGGCTTCTACTGTAGAGCACTGTGGAGTTGCCATGGCAATGGCTTCACAGTACTCAACAAGGGGGCTCCCTCTGGTAAGGGGAAAAAATAGAAATTGTGGCAACATTCATGGAAGGAGAGTTGGGATCAGCTGGTTATCAGCTAGTTTAAAAATAAAGGGAGGAGGAGGACGAGGAAGAAGATTGCCAATAGTAATGGTGACAGTGAAAAATAATTCAGGACACTTTGTTGTGATAAGAAAGCATAGCCATTTAAGGTACAGAGAACATTTCCAGAGAACATTTCCTTTTATTAAAGACAAAGGATAATAGATGATAATCAGACCATGTTACCAGAGACTGCATTAGTAACACTACAAGTTTTCCTATAACACAATATGAAGGCTATAATATTCTATGATCAACCATGGTGAGACAACCTGTTATGTTGATTCTTTTCACTTTTCTATTCTCATTCATTGCCTAAATAATGTTGTTGTGTAAGTGTATTCCCACTTACACTTGTAGCAATAAATTGACCAGCTGGTAACTACAGGTAGGATATATTTCTTACAAAGTTGTAAAGTGAAAACATTAAGTAAGGATACAAATATCAATTTTGCATAATAGCTAGATTGTTCCATGACTTGGATTATTTCTTGTACATTATATCAAAAGGAGTGGTAAAAAAAAACACCTCTTCCTATCATTATTTCTATTTGTCTAAAAGATTAGGGCAAAGGTAAAGGTAAATGTTCCCCTCGCATATTTGTGTTAGTTGTTCCGGACTCTAGGAGGTGGTCTCATCTCAGTTTCAAAGTCGAAGAGCCAGCGCTGTCCAAAGACGCCTCCGTGGTCATGTGGCTGGCATGACTAAATGCTGAAGGTGCACAGAACGCTGTTGCCTTTCCACCAAAGGTGGTTCCTATTTTTCTACTTGCATTTTGCATGCTTTCGAACTGCTAGGTTGGTAGAAGCTGGGACAAGTAACCAGAGCTCACTCCATTACGCAGCACTAGGGATTTAAACTGCTGAACTGTCGACCTTTCTGATTGACAAATTTAGTGTCAATGCCCACAGAACATTTCTGCTTATACCAAACATTTCCAAGCATTTTCAAGGGCAGTATAAGGGAATGCATGGATGATCTTGGGCGGGGGGGATATGAGGAAAAGAAAAGTTGCTTAGGGAATGCTTAGACTCAAGTATCAGGAACCCACAGTCAGCTAACGGCCAGAGACAGTAACTTAGGAAGGACCTGTCTTAATTGATCAGACAATTAAAAGTGGTGGCAGGAAGTGAGTACCTTCATACCTGAAAGGTTGATATCAGCCCTCCTGGAGAAACCAGACAGGAGATATGACCAGATGAGCAAAATCTACTTAATTATAAGGCTACATTAGCAGAGTTTGCAGGTAATCCACATATCACATTACAGGCAACTATGAGAGATTAAGCTGAATGCATTTGTATCTAGAATTTGCTCTTTTATGCCATGTGAATTTTACACATTCCTTTTGTTCCCTCCCCTGAATAGGCATACATTATATTTGTTAGAATTCCAGTAAACAAGTTGAATGTTGTCAGCAGGTGAATTATAGATTAGTAGTTGTCAGGTCACTTCCTTTCCCCCTGCCCTTTTCTGTACTGTAGACATTCTTCCTGATATCATTGACTCTTTGCTTTTGTTCTTAATTCTTTGAAGCAATTTACTCAGCATTTTGCTTTTCTTCTTTGAAGCAACTCATTCAACTTTGTTGCTAGACAGGGATGTAGGCCTATCAGGTGTTTAAACCAAAAGCCCATGCAATCCATTTTCAATTTTTTAATCTTGTTGACTTATGTTTGAATCATTTCTGTTGTTATCACAATTTCTTTTATTTGCTTTTCATCAAGTTCTTTCCCAACTTTGCTGAATCATTTTATTTGTTTGTTGCATTCTTTATTACTGTTCTGCCAATGTTATATGGCAAGAGTCTCGGGAAATTTTCCTTGGCAAGATTTATTGAGGTGAAACTAATCAGGATACAAGAATTTCAGCAACTCAACTATTTCTTATTTGGAACCGAGGTATTCTATAACAATGTAGGTATTTTTAAGATTGTCTCTATGAGCTTTTCAGCAATCTGATGGAGAGTTAGATATTTTCACTGTTAATAGAGTAACATGGAGCTATTTGCTTACAGTTTCCTGAATTTGAGACCAATTATTTTAATTTCAATGGTGCTGTAAATGTCTTTCTTTATGTCTGTGAATGAACTTCCTTTAAAGTTCAGAAAGGTCAAAGACACCCTTATAGATTGCCTTATATGTACAGCAGCTTACAAATTTCTTGCAGAATGCAAGAAATTGGAACAACTTGCCTCCAGAACTGGAATAATTTGCCTCCGCTGAATACTCCAACACCAGACCTTTTAATAAGAGATTGGATAACGATTTATCTGAAATGGTATAGGGTTCCCTGCCTAAGCAGGGGGTTGGACTAGAAAACCTCCAAAGTCCCTTCCAACTCTGTTATTCTATTCTATTCTATTCTATTCTATTCTATTCTATTCTATTCTACTCTACTCTACTCTACTCTACTCTACTCCACTTCACTCAACTCCATTCCATTCTAATCCATTTATTAAAGACCAACCAATTCAGGCAAAATGGTTTGTTCAATGAATTAGTACTGATTTTGAAATGAGTCTTCATGAACAGTCTGTATCTGTGTAAAGTACAGGTGAAAATCCTTTTGGTAGAAGAGCTATATGAGTTAATTCCTGGAGGTGGAGGTGGAAGAGAACAGCATAAAGGCTATTTGTTTCAAATTGCACAATGCAATGCTAATGAAGGCAGATGGTGCTTAAATCAAAATTGACATTTCCATGGATGCCAGCATTAATTATTATCAATGAACATGCTAATTGTCCATCGGGTAGAACACAAGGTTGGCTTTTTAGACAAGCTAGAACTTACTTCTTATGCAAATTATGAAACAAACAAAAAAGAGAGTAAAGGTCATACTGGTATTATTGCTAGCTTTAGAATAACCAATGGAGTGGTAAATAAACATATAACAATATGATATATTGTGATTTGGGTACTAATCAAGAAGATTGTATGTGTGTGTGCAATATTTGTATGACACTTCTCATTATTACAAATTTCAGGTGGTACAAACACACACACACAATTACATATACTTACACATAATATTTCCTTATTACATTATGCGGTGGGCACTCTTTGTTTCTGAGTTGCATAAAATGGTTACTGTATTTGGTAATTGTTATTTATATTTACATTTCTGACACAGGTTAATTGTCATTTTTATGGATATATGTAAGCTTTCAGGATTCTCTTTTGATTGTGGTATGAATGAACAAACAAGGAAATAAATATAATATAAGGTGGTCGAACGGTAACTGCTCACAGATCATTGTTATCATGTGCAAGTTTGCTTAACTTTGGTATAAGCCTTCCAATCTGCCCTCTGATTTCATTAACATTAGAAGTTGAAGACAGTACAACTTTAGTTTAGAGTTAGTTTGCAGTTTAGATATCTATGGAGATTCTCAGTCATCCAGGTCATGGTTGTCCCAAAATTGCTTTTTCAAGAGGCAACTGGACTTTCTGTTTTTTCTTTGAAGATGTTTTGCTTCTCATCCAAGAAGCTTCTTGGATGAGAAGTGAAACATATTCAAAAACAACAACAATAACAACAACAGAAGGTTCAGTTGTCTCTTGAAAAAGCATCTTTGCAACTTAGGGTTTAGAGTTATTTTCTTTTCTTTTCTGCAGTGTTGGAAGCCCATTGTAAGCTCTGTTGCTTTACAAATGTCCTTTGGAAGAGATCACAAGTAGAGATTTCTAAAGATATGACTGTCCTCAAAATTATTATCTGGCTCCAGGTTGGCAAAGGAATGCAAGAAGATTGTGCACTCTCCCTTTATTTAGTCAGCCTGTATACAGAATATATATAATGTGTGTTCCTATTCTTTGCTACTCTAGAAGTCAATTTGCTAGGTAACTGGGATTAAGGTCAAACCAATAATCCTTCCTGGATGAATTCTTATCTCATTAAAATGAGCAAGTTGAGTCTGATTCCTGGTGATTTGATAGTTGTTATTGTTGTTGTTTTGGCAACCAAACACTGCCCTTCTCCAGGATATGTGTTTCTTTGTTTTAAATCCCATGGATTTATTTTGGATATTTCATTGGATCCTGGTTAGCTTTTGAACTTTCTGAAAATCTTATTACACCAGTTTAAAAACACAAATATCTTCCCCACCCATTTTAGAAGCATCCAATCCTTTCTTCTTATTTGCCAGTAAAGTGATAAAAAAACTTGTAATATCAAAAAGATATAAATGTATTGACATACAACATTACTTTTACCTAAATCAGGAATGGTGGCAAGTCTTGGAGAAAGGGCCTTGACCCCAAGGGCATGAAAAGGTACACAGGGTAAGGTCAAGAAGTTCCCTGTTTACCACTGGCAATGAGACATTCCCTGGTATGCTAACCTCGACTGCAGCTCCAAATAAGAGAGACAACTTCAGCTGTGGAAGTCCTCTACCCAGCAGTGTTTTTGAAATCTGAGAAATCCATGTAGCTGTTTGGCTTCATTTTTGTCCACTAGGATTAGAAGACCCCTTGATGTTATTTCAGACTTATTTGCATGTCTAGAAGCTAATAGGTTTGTGTCAGAGGTGATATTCTGCCAGTTCACCCCCGTTTGGGTGAATCGGTAGTGACGGCGGTGGGAGGCTCTGCCCACCTGCCAGACTTCATCACGGACAATTTGCACATGTGCAGAAGTGCCACGTGCACAATCCCAGTAGTGAAGATAGGAGAAAACCATTACTGTTTTGTGTGTGTGTGTTATAGATACAGATATATGCACTGTTAAGAATGAGGATAGTGAGAACTGCAGCCAGTAATGCTGTTTTACCCTATATATTTTCACATTTGGTGAGAATCTCTCCAATATTTATAATGTGCCAGGCAAAAGACATTTTAAATAAATAAGCAGGCATGCTGGAATAATTGCAGAACTGCTGAGTCCATCTGCCACTGTAGTTTTCAGTTTTGAACATAAATAGGAAATCATGTTTCCAATTATTGTAGTCTATAACATATTTGTGTATATCTTTGTCTCGCAAAGGGGAGCAACATCGGTTAGAGTTTGTTTACTCTTTTCGTTGTTTTGATGGAAGCATCAGGATCTTGTGGATGTCCAAATAAGAATGGCATAGTTAATTTCCTCACTTGCATGGTGTCTTATCTTGAATTATTCTTGGAAGTATGATTGTATAAAATGTATGCCCCATCAAATAAGTAACACAATTAATACTTCTGGCTTCTGGGCAAGATTTGTTTAACTGGTACAAATCTTATTCTTGTATTTTATATTTTATATTATATAATATGCCTTATTTTAATTGTGATGCTTCTGTCACAAATAAACAAACATCAAGTAAGTAAATGCAGTACATACAAATTACCCACTTGAGATTGATCATTTTCAAGAACACTGTTAGAAGACCCGCACTATGCTATTCTGAATTTATGTCCCCATTTTCACCAAGAAACATTGGGCTGATGACAAAAGACATTATGAAAGACTATACATTTTTTTAGCCAAAGGAAAGATTTTTTTAGATATCAACTAGCTCAGATTTCAAACTACATCTTTATTTTAAGCTCATGTAAAAAACATATTGTTTATTGTCTAGAATTAGATCATATCCACCACAAACATTTCAAACAGCAAAAGCCAAGCTATGTAGAATAATATGATTGAAAGAGATCTTGGAGCTCTCTTAGTTCAAGAAGAAGACCCTACATCCAGCAATGGAGCACCTACAAACCCTGAAGGTAAGCCATTCCACTGATTAATTGTTCTCACTGCCAGAAAATTTGTCCTCAGGTTTTGATTGGATCTCTCTTTAATGAACTTCCACCCATTACTTCTTGTTCTTCCGTCTGATATTTTGGACAGTAGGTCAACTTCCTTTTCTTTGTGGTGGCCCCTCAAATATTGGAAGACTGCTATCATATCACCCCAAGACCTTCTCTTTATTAGACTGGACATACCTAGTTCCTGCATATATTGTTATATAGCTATATGTGAGTATATGTCTGTATGTGCATGTATGTCTATATGTGATATAATTTTAGATAGGAAGACAGACAGACAGACAGACAGATTAATTGCTAGATTGCTAGATTGCTAGATTGCTAGATGGATGGATGGATAGATGGATGGATAGATGGATGGATAGATGGATAGATGGATAGATGGATAGATGGATAGATGGATAGATGGATAGATGGATAGATGGATAGATGGATAGATGGATAGATGGATAGATGGATAGATGGATAGATGGATAGATGGATAGATGGATAGATGGATAGATGGATAGATGGATAGATGGATAGATGGATAGATGGATAGATGGATAGATGGATAGATGGATAGATGGATAGATGGATAGATGGATAGATGGATAGATGGATAGATGGATAGATGGATAGATTGATAGATTGATTTATATCACATTGGGAAGATAGGGTGGAGTTTTTGGTCATCTCCTCCTCCTCCCTCTTCTTCCTTCTTCTTCTTTTACTAAATAATAATGATAATGATGATGATAATGATGATGATGATGATGATGATGATGATGACGATGATAATAATAATAATAATAATAATAATAATAATAATAATAATAATAATAATAATAATAATAGTGATTTTGACCGATTATATCTACCAAGAGCAGAGAGTGGTCGAGGACTCCTACAAGTAAAACAGAATGTGGAAGAAGAAAAACACAGCTTAAATGATTACATCCAGAAAAGTGAAGAACCATTGATTAAGGAAATAAATAAAGGAGGCCTTTTAAAGACAACTAAGTCAAAAGCTGAATATAAGAAAGAAGTAATTGAGAAGCGAGCTGAAAATTAGAAAAAACAAAGATATGCATTGCCAATACTTGAAAAGTACTGAAAGCAAAGCTGACTAAAAGCTAACTTGGAACTGGTTAAGAGCACTGAAAAAAGAAACAGAAGGCTTTATTTTGGCAGCTCAAGAAGAAGCCTTAGCCACAAACTACATGAAGGCAAAAATTCAACATGATACCACCAACAGCAAATGTCACCTCTGTAATGAGAAAGATGAGACAGTCGACCACTTGATCAGTGGGTGCAGCAAAATTTCACAAACTGACTACCTACAACGCCATGACCGTGTTGCTAAGATCATTCACTGGAAATTGTGCCAAAAGTACAGCAAAAACCACTGGGAACATCAGGTTGAGAAGGTTTTAGAGAATGAGAAAGTCAAGATCTTGTGTGACTTCAGAATCCAGACTGACAGGCACTTGGCCCAAAACACACCTGACATAACAATAATTGAAAAGAAAAAAGTATGGTTCATTGTCATTGCAATACCTGGAGATGCGCAAATTGAAGATAAACAGCAAGAAAAAAATCACAAAGTACTGGGCCTTGCAAATTGAGGTTGAGTGACTGTGGAAAAAGAAATAATGTGTTGTCCCAATTGTAATTGGAGCCCTTGGAGCAATACCTAAAGGGCTACCTCGCTATTTGGAAATTCTAAATTTAACTGACTTGAACATTCTGACTCTACAAAAAACCACCCTACTTGGAACAATTTATATCCTCTGACGTTACCTTAACAGTTCCTAGGTCCTTGGTTAGGACTCGAGCTATTGAGCTACCAACTAGCCCCAAAGGCTGTGAATCTCACCAAAGATTAACATAATAATAATAATAATAATAATAATAATAATAATAATAATAATAATAATAATAATAATAATAATGATGATGATGATGATGATGATGATGATGATGATGATGATGATGATGATGATGATGATGATAATAATAATAATAATAATAATAATAATAATAATAATAATAATAATAATAATAATTTAAGTCCTGGTATTTCGCCATTTTTTCATGTTCAACGAGAAGGAACATGAAAAAATTGCGAAATAAGTTGCATTTTGACCTAGAGGAAATCTTTTACATCCCTGGTGGCTGGCAGCTGCAAAGTAATAAGCCACTGGACTGTTAGACAGATTTCTACCACTTTCTTCATTGTACCTTCTTGGAGTGAAAATGTGGCAGATAAAAAGTTTGGGTATGATTTCTTATGTTTGGAAAAGATTGGCGAGATGGAAAGGATTGTTAAAAGTTAGAAATACCGTGGATAAACTGTTGTCTGGGTGCCAAAGAGGCAAGAAATCCACACTTTGGAATTTATCAAGATATCAGGGCATGGAGATCTGGAAATGAGATGAAAGCTCCAGGGAATGCTATTCTATTTTCGGTGTGTCACTTCTACTTCCGGGTAGCCAGATGAGGATTTATATCTTACCCCGTGTGGCAGGTGTTCTTTTGAGAAGCAGCCACTGCTACTATGACAACCGTTTTATGAAGAAGTGGATAAATGTTGACACAAAACCTAGGGAGAATAAAATATACTGGTTAAGTGATGGACTACAATAGATACTTTCATGCCTAAGCAGCATTTTACAACTACCACAGATAGCAATATCCCTTCTGTTTGTCATTATAGTTGTTACGGAAAATTAATCAAATGTAAAAAAAAAAACAAAGCAAAATTTGCAATGAACAAGCTTGATTTTTCTCTGAAAGAGCAGCCAATTGCTTCTGGGTATATTAGTGTTTATTGGTGTTGTGCAGATGTGTGTAATCATTCCTTCGCCCTGCGTGAATAGGAGCCATCTGTTTATTTTCAGAGGATTACAATATTTAATAAGTGCATTTCTGCCAGTAGCAGTTAGAATAAGACCTTTTGCTTCTGACAACAGAGGCTCCTGACAGAATGTGAGAATTCTCTACGGACCTCCAGTTCTCACACTATCAATCATGCAGTTTCTTTCTTCTGTGAAGCCAAGTGAGATGGTGAGCTCCAAAATGGCAGCAGCTACGCTCGGAGCAAGCAGACTGCATTATGAATCCCAAAAGGATCAACAGGAAGGTTGCTAGAACAGAGCAGATGGTGGCACGTGAGTAGATGGCACATGTTGACAATAGTACGCGTTGGCCCAGACTCCTATGATCCTAGAAATGAAGCTTGATTTGGACCATACTGAAATCCATTCTGATCAGCATATAGATTTACTCATTGACACTTTTACAATGATGCCTTGAAGTGACTTATAATCAGCTACAGGGGAACTGAAGTTGAAGTCAGACAACAAATATAACATTGCCACCAAAATTACAAGCACTGTGATTTGAAAAAAAAAAGTTCTTAAAAAGGCATGCATGTCTCGAAGCTAAATAAACATAATTCCTTTCCTATATGAAATGGTTGAAAACTGTCAGTAAATTGATGAATTCTTCACTGCTCTCAGAACTGAAATACAATTAAACTCAACCCTATACATCCCTATTGAAAAGTGAGACTGTGTTCAATAGTCCTTGACCCAGTTTTAAAGGTACAAAATTGGGTTTGACATGCAAATATATAAATAGATAAATGCCAGCATGACATTTTATTCACATTTACTCCTAGTTGGTCTACTGAGTTCTATGGTGCTTACAAGTGTACAAAGGGATGATAATCTATGTAACTGTATGTGATTTAATTTGATTTATTGGATTGATAGGTAAAGTAAGGAGTTCCTGCAGATTTTACTCCACTAGTTGTTGCTGACTGTAGGGGACAGTGCTCAACTCCATTTCAAGGTCCTTGTGCCTGTGCTTTCCAAACACATTTCTGAGGTCACTTGGCCAGCATGACATCATAGGGTGCTGTTACCATCCCAACAATGTGGTACCTATTTATCTACTTGCTTTTGCATACATTCAAACTGCTGGGTTGGCAGGAGCTGGGGTGACATTGGGAGCTCACCCCATCGCATGGCACTTGAGTTTTAAGCCTAGGTTGCAGGCTTTCCAGCTGAGAAGCCCAGGATCATAACACTGAGCCACAATGCTGCCCCCATTGGATTGATAATGTATTGGTAATTAAAAGCAACTCCTCTTGGCCACATTGATTGATGGCACCACCTCTTACAGATGTGAAGATTTATTTTTTTTAAGAATGATTTTGGAGGAGGGGCTTTGCAAAAGATTTACAAAACAACCATCCAAGCTGTTGCATTTTATGGCACTGAATCATGGGCAGCAACAACAGGGACCAAAAGCTCTCTCCATGCCATGGAAATGCAAATGCTCCATTGGCTACCGGGCCCCTCCCTTCTTGACCACATCACAAATGACATCATTTGATAGTATTTGGGTGTGACACCAATTGTAGAGAAGATGAGAGAAGGCCACTTCTGCTGGTATGCACATGTCAAGAGAGCAGCACCTTCCACCATTGCCAAGACTGCCTACTAGCTAGAAGTCAAAGGCCAGTGACCTTATGGGCATCCCAAACAAATATGGCAAGACACCATCAACAAAGATATGTGAGCCATGTTTCTGCATCCTGGAGACACAACTGACCATGCAAAGTGATGCTCAATGATTCAAAAAATGGACCCTGTGCTATTATGGCTTGCCAGTGGCCAGCAGAGCTGGTAGCAGAGGTGGACAGTGAGGAGGATGGGGAGGAGCATGAGTGAGTCCTGGAGGCTGGGGAAGGTTGGGACGAGGGCTCTATGTCAGAGGTAGAAACAAGGCCGTGGCCATCTGGCAGTGATCAGGTGCCTATGGAGCTAGAGAGCAGTGAGGCAGAGAAACAGCTAGAGCCTGTTCCCAGTGTGTGCATGCACAGAACTGCCAGAGGAAAAGAACAACTCAGAAAAATCAGGATAGACGTGGAAGTAAAGTCACAGATGGAAGGTGATTGGCCCCTCCCATAGGAAACAAAAGAGGAGTGAAAGGAGAGTGGGCTTTTGTGGGAAACAATTCGTTCATTTGTTTCAGGAGTGTGCAGATCTGTCCATGAATCACAGATACTTTGTTCCAAGTCTTTCCTTGCACAGCACCTCATTTGGAAAATATTTACATGGCAACTTTCCAAGATAGATAAGGTCTGTGGTCATAAATATTCCTTTGAAAGACTGTTTGCCAGGCCTTGCTGAATGTGCATGAGAGGAATTCACATTCATTTAATAAAAGGGGTTTTGTTGGGACCAGGACTCTGCCTCGTGCTTTTGGGGAAGTGTAGGAATATGCTAGAAGAAGATTTGAAAGGAGGGGCAGAATTGGTAGTCCCTATGCTTTGGCTTCCTAGGCCCATGCCAAATGGTGTAAATCTCTGATTAAAAATTGGTTAAAAAGGATGTTTCTCTACAGATGTGTTTGGTGGTGAGAGAATAAGAGCAACATAATCTGTGAGTAACGTGGGATGAAACTGTTATACATGTGTGAGAGAGATTTCTCTGACTAATATGCTATCTTTAAAGGATAGCATCTTCTCTGCTGAATGCAGGATAGACAGATCCTAAATCATTTCAGGCTTTAAATGTCAGTATCAATACACTTTATCCAGCAAGCAATTGGGAAAAGGTACAGATAATTCAGTTCCACATCTTTGCACCCTGTACTGTAGCAATTAACAGTTTAGCTGATGCATTTTATTCCAGTTTCAACGTCTGGATTTTTCAAGGACCGTTCTATGGAGAATACATTTAAATAATCATTTGATGTAATGTTTATGACTGCACTGTTGGGGACTTGACAATTATTCTGATTATTGAGATGGCATGCACAATAATATATAAATAATAATGCAATAAACACGATGGCATTGAATTGCTACATGATGCTGATTGGGTTCAATATTGTTCTTTGAGCTGTTTGCTAGAAGCTGCAGATTCTTATTATCTAAATCCTATTTATGTAGGATGTCATCAGAGACCATTTTACAGGAGCGTTTCTCAACCATGGTCAATCTGCATAGATGTTATTCTGCTCTTAAGGGTTCAGATAGTTAAGCTTAAATAATACTTTTAAAAACATGTCAAATGGCCCTCCTGTGAAGATGAGGTTACAAACACAGTCATTATTAAGGGCATTTAATTCTTAACTCTTGTTTGGGGAAGCTGCAGTCTTAAACAGACAACAGAACGGGCCCCTCTAACTTTGTTCGTAATGCATAAAATGCAGCAGTTGACAAGTATAATTGGTACGAGACACTGAACAATTATTTTGAAAGTTTGCTTGGTCAACAGGGAAATTGTGGGAAAATATTGCAATTGAATGAATGTTGAAGAATTGGAGAGTGGTGAATATTGTAGTAAAGTGATTCTTTATTGTGTTTAACTGAGTGTGAACAGCTGGGAGATCCCAGAACGTAGGCAAACATTTTCTTTCCTTTAACTGGGATTTAAAATCAATTTAAAATCAATGAAGATAAGATGATGACGGTTAGTTAGGTAGTTAGGTAGTAAGTAAATCATGCAGTGAAACAACTGGATGGTATCTTGGAAGTCATCTCATCCACCATTCCCATGCAAGGTAGGAGTGCACTATTACAACAAACCGAACAGATGGTTACGCAGTGTTTGCATAGACTTTCCAGCAGAAGTGAGTCAACTCACTGTTAATACTACTTTATAATGCCTTGGTAAGGCCACACTTGGAATACTGCATTCAGTTTTGGTCGCCACGATGTAAAAAAGATGTGGGGACTCTAGAAAGAGTGCAGAGAAGAGCAACAAAGATGATTAAGGGACTGGAGACTAAAACATATGAAGAACGGTTGCAGGAACTGGGTATGTTTAGCTTAAGAGAAAGAAGGACTAGAGGAGACATGATAGCATTGCTCCAATATCTCAGGGGTTGCCACAAAGAAGAGGGAGTCAAACTATTCTCCAAGGCACCTGAGGGTAGAACAAGAAGCAATGGGTGGAAACTAATCAAGGAGAGAAGCAACTTAGAACTGAGGAGAAACTTCCTGACAGTTAGGACAATTAATCAGTGGAACAGCTTGCCTCCAGAAGTTGTGAATGCCCCAACACTGGAAGTCTTTAAGAAGATGTTGGATAGCCATCTGTCTGAAATGGTATAGGGTTTCCTGCCTAGGCAGGGGGTTGGACTAGAAGACCTCCAAGGTCCCTTCCAACTCTACTATTGTATTGTATTGTAAACTAATTCCTGGAATGACTGTTCTATCATTGAACAATTACTTTTAGATAAATGATCAAAGAAATGTATTCTGATGTTGAACCAAATTCAACTTCCTCGTAATTAAAACCCGTTAGTTCTTTTTCTCTCTTCTGAAAGGACTTTAAATAGTATACTAGCAGGCGTGGGTTCTGGCAGGCACTACTGTTGGTTTGCTTGTGGGCATGTTGCACTTGCTTGATGCACAGTGGGCGCTCATGCGCACTACAATTAAAATTGTCCTGCATATGGGCAGAACTGGGGAAAAAAAGTTGGTGGCACCTACGGTGCTGCCCGGAGAACCGGTTCGGGGGTGTGGCAGGCCTGGGTCACTGCCGGTTCCAACGACCCAGGCCGCCAAACCACTACCGGTTCAGCTGAACTGTTCTGAACTGGTAGCAACCCACCACTGTATACTAAATACGATCTGACCATTTCAGAATAGAGAGGAACTGGTGAGCTTAACACCATACTTCTGCTGAAGTAAAAGCATACTGCAATGTTTGTACTGACTGCATTTTTGTTTTGCTTTGCAGCTACATTTCACTCATGTTCATTTTATGATGCACCAGGACACCTACATTCCTTCTGCATGTATTTCCACTATCCTCTATTTGCTTTTTCCTAAAACTTGGCAATTGTTCATTTTGAAGTTGATCTGACTGTTCCAGATTGTCAAGGTCTCCTGACATGTGATACTGTCCCTTAAGGTGTTTACAGCCCCAGCCGTCAGTACCATCTGCAAATGTGATAATTATTTTGCTAACATCTCACCTAACTCACATTTCTCAAGGCATATGTTAATACTTTCAATAAACAATGCCACTCCTTTCCCCGTCCTGTGGGCCTATTATTATTGTTGATTGCTTCAGTCCTTGCATTCTGCTCATTAATTTCATCCTATTAGTTTCAATAATGCCTCATACATTATATTTGTCCTCTTGCTCTATCAACCCTGGTGGCACAGTGGTTAAGTGTGGTATTGCAGGCAAACTTTACAAAGCTATACATAACAGGTACCGTATAAACACCACACACAGAACAGCCCAAAGCACACAGAGCACTTAGGCTGTTGGTTTGAGCTCTGTAAGCTTGGCAATTTGGTTACAAACATTTCATCACAGTTCAAGGAGACATCATCCGTGAGTTTTGAAGTGTGCTTTTCTGTCAAAACACAGGTTTTTAAATACCTTTTTATGAGATGCAAATTAGTCTGAAGGTTGTTTGTTTGGATACTTCTGTGTCATTGTCTGATTTCAGACTGTTTGATTGGCTAGCTGTTGGTGCTGGGCTGTAGTTAAGTACTGTATGATGCAGATTATGATTACAGTTATTATTTGGGTGCTTCTGAGCCATGGTCTCGTTTTGGTTTGTTTGATAGTTTGAGTGGCTAGCTATTTTTTACTGAGACATGGTCCAACACAGAGAAATACCCTGAGGATGGACTCCAGCACAAATCCAAATGCTAAGAAGACACAACCTCTGGTCCCGGTGACTGACCCAGATTGGATCTGGAAACATTATCCTGGGACACATATATTCACCTTCATCTATCAGTCAATCTCTGCTCACAGCTTGGAGTTTGATCCTGATGGGGCTCAAGGTTGATTCAGCCTTCCTGTCTGGCTTGGAAGCCATCTTTGTAGAATTAAACATATTCTACTGTGGGAAATTGGGTGGGGAGATTGTATGGAGCATGGGAAATATGTAGCCATAATAACATCCCTTCTCAGACAGTCAAGGTCGTTTTGTCCCTGCACCTGGACTGATGTGGATGGGAGGAATCTTCCTTCTTGACAGTGGCTGATTGGGCCATGTGATGGACATGTGTGTACAGGGGCAGGGTCTTGAACTTTCAACTGGGTGGGGAAAACCTGGAAGCTTTCAGATTCGGGTTTTCCCAGATGTGCCAACATGGTTTCTTTATTAAATTTGAATTTTGAAGAACCTCTAGCCTTGGATCCTTATTTGATTGAGGATACTATTTGTAACCCTGACAGTTCCATCCTTCTAAGGTTGGTAAAATGAGAAATCAGATTATCGGGGCAATATGCAAATAATGCTTACCTTGTAAACTGTCCAGAGAGTGCTAAAAATTGCGACGGGATGGTGTATACAGTAAGTGTAAATGCTATCACTATTAAGACCTCTGTTTTTTTCTTTTGTTTGTTCTCAATATAATAATGTGGGAAAATCCATTTGTGTACAAACTCCTGAATACTCGAATCAAGAGACTTGTTTTATTCCTTTCTGTATAGGAAAATGTATTAATAGGTGTCCTGGCTCCCGTTCTTGATATCACACTATTTTCTCTATTTGTTTTTCTCCTTACCTAGTAAGACTCAGTTTAAAGCCCCCTGGATCAGCAGAACACTTTTTAAATACATTCTTCCAAATTCTCATGAGGTCCATCTCTCATTAGAAGCTCCTCATCATGGAAGCACTATCTAAGCCAAACGTTTCCCATTGGCACCATTTGCAAAAGAAATTCTTCACATTCACCATTCTCTTTCTTTCTATACCGTATCTTTCAGAAGGAAAGTTTAAGGAAAACACTACCAGTGCCTTCAGTTTCTCGACTCTTTTGCCCAATATTCTAAGATTTCCTGCAGTATTTTCAAGGTCAGATTTGATTGTGTCACTTGTCCCCATGTGGATCAATAAGAAGGAATATTTTTAGTCAACTTAAAGAGACTTGAGAATTTGTTTTCCTTCGCATCTTAAATGTATGTCCAGGAAGGCATCATCCTTTTCTTTAATAGGTTTTCTGGCTGACACATTCAGTCTTTCTCAGTAGGGCGTCTCTGATCATAATCCCTTGTTGTTTCCTTCTCTTCAGGGAAGTGACAAGAGATCTTCCTGTTTCAGACTCTCTAGACCTCAGTCCCTCAGGCTTGTGACAGGTGCTTTTCTTTCAAGGTTTCAAAAGTATCAACAGTGGGTGGTGGCGGTAGAAATGAATTCTGATGTTGCAGATGCTCATGATCAGCTTGGACGTTTGTATCATATTCCTCCATCTCTCCATGCCTTCCACTTTGCTTACTTCTTGTCTTCTGGAAGACTTTTTGTGCTGTTGTAACTATGCTAGAACTTTCTGAGCCAAATTCAAGAAATCCCTATTTCCCCCCAATAAACTGGTGTGCAATGATTGCCATGGTGGCAACAGAGAGTTTTGCTTCTGGACACTTCAACTGCTCTTTGAAGGGAGCAATTGACCTGTACTTGTTGTATGTACACTATGGAAAGAAAACCTTGCAGTGGCCAGCATAAGCTATCTCCTTGATTTCTTTTCCACCCTGGAACATTAATGCAGCATGTAGAGCAGGGGTGTCAAACTCAACGCCTGCAGGCTGGATTTCGCCCATGAGGTGCTTAGATCTGGCCTATGGGGACAGCGAAGGACCAGCCTGTGGTGCTTCTGCCAGGGAAAATGGAGCTCAGGAGAGCCAAACTCCATTTTCGCTGGAAGAGCACTCAGGCCACCACAGGCATCCCCAAGTGACATAGAGCTGGCCATGCCCACCCTGCCCCCCTGAGGTCAAATGCAACCTTGATGTGGCTTCAATGAAATCTAGTTTGACACGCCTGCTGTAGAGTATGGGTCACACTTCATTTCCCATTAGCACCTGAAGGTGAAATGAGCAAGTAGAGCCCAACAGCTGCACCACTCCTTTTTGAGAACCTACAGCCCATCCAGGCAATGTACAAAGCTAACTCTTTGGCAGCTGTTCAGAGCAGCAGTTCAAAACACCAAAGCCTGACTAATTTGAAGGTGGCTAACTGGGGGCTAAAGACTTCATTAAAACACAGCAACAAAGGATTTCTTAGGATCAGAGGGTCCTAAGAATAAAAGGGTTTATTCAGAACTAAGATGCAGACATAAACATTGGTACAGATGGAATAGATAGAAGAGGGGATGGCTGGCTGGCTGGCTGGCTGGCTGGCTGGCTGGCTGCCTGGATGGATGGATGGATGGATGGAGGGAGGGAGGGAGGGAGGGAGGGAGGGAGAGAGAGAGAGAGAGAGAGAGAGAGAGAGAGAGAGAGAGAGAGAGAGAGAGAGAGAGAGAGAGAGGTGATAGTTTTGATAATGTAGTTAAGTGTGAAGTTAGAAGTTGGGGAATAATTTAGTTTGTTATATGTTTTGTGTAATAAAAGCTTTCCAGGTAGCATTGGGAAGATAATCTGTTTTTGGTGGTTTGTACCATTCTCAAAAGAAACCAATAAGAAATACTACAGAGAAGAAAACAAATATGGCACTCTCTTTGTATGTTACAAGAATAGTTCCATTTCTGACTTTACATTCCTCTGAACATCAAACAAGAGCCACAAGAAAAATTATGCTTCCCATGCCAAATACTTCTTTGCCTATTCTCTTGGGAGCTGGCTTCCTTATATAGCCACTGAAGTTGCCTCAAGTAGGTCACCAATGTTCAATGCTTTTTTCACACCCAATGGGAAATCAGTAAGACTCGTGAAAACAGCCAGGAGCAGCAATTTGTCAGTAGTCTTTCTATCTCTTTGACTGTTCCCCTCCACTCTTCCTCCTGTATCTCCTCAGGTGAACCTCTGCCATGTGTTTATCTACAGTACATTGCTGTCACAAACCTCAGGTATAATGAGGTTTAAGCTGGGTAATGCTATAAACAGCATGCAATGTAGACATTTTAAATTTCCCACTGAGTTTTAAGGTCAGGCAAATATGACTTTTTATCTAATAGTCAGAAAACATCTCCTCTTCATCTTGTAACCAGGTTTAGGATGCCATGGTTGGACATGTTCCACCAAAGATTTGCATTTACTTATGAAAAATGTAACAGCATTTTCCAATGTCCATATCTGTGGATTTAAAATTCTCCATCTATCATGGACATTACTCAGAATCCTGGGAGTTGAATTGCTCACATTTGGAATGTCAATATTGAGAGAGAAATAAAATATTACAGGCATCTGTTCATGCTACTAAGCAGACCTAAAATAATATTTGGCCAAGTAAGTGAGGTATAAAGTTATCCCATTGCGTCAAATAATCTGCTTCCTTTTAAAAAAAATATCATCTTCATTCTTGATTCTTTCTCATACATGAAGAATAAACATTTTTTTCTCCCCCAACATATTAATTCACATGCATACTTAACCCTTAACCACAGACGTACTATTTCAGCTACACTATTACAGACATGAGGTCACAATGACCACAATAGCAAAAAGACATTTGATGTTTTCATGGTTGGATCTAAACATTGATGTATAGAGCAGTAATCAAAAAAATGTATTGAGCTCTATCAAATCCACATCGTGTAGGTCACTTTTTGTTTCTTCATCCTTGATCTTCAATCTTTTTCCTCTAATTTTTACATTGGTCCATTGAAAGATGGCACTAATAATTTCTTTAGAAATAATAATTTCCAAATCTCTAGAGAAGTAGGTGAATTTCTGAGATTTTTAGCTGCTGGCCACAGTCCAGGTAATTGCATAACAACATTGTGACTAGAGGTTCTGGATCTACGGCTTCCAAAAGGTGCGGAAGACCATTTGAGTTTGTTCTTGCCATATAAATTAGTGCATGAAATAGATTGTACCTGGTCATCAATTTCATTGGGCGCTTCATCATCGCTGATGTAAGAATCGGTGGCAGTAGTGGGCTCCTCATCGTCCATTACAAAAAATTCATCACAACCAGATTCCACTTGACTCAGATCACTCTCTGCTTCTCTATGCATGTTTAAGAACGGTTGATTCGAAGTTTGGGTCACCAAATCACACTCCTTTTGGTGGAAAACCTTCCCCCAACATTACAAAAAGAAATACGTTAACAAAGATCTGAAGTCAAAATGACCAAAACTCACATTCAAATTCTGCTACAGAAAACACCAAATAACTCATGCAAGTGCGATGTTGCATACACTCTTATTGGTGGGAAAACAAAAGCTATTCACAACCGGAGTGGCCCATTTCTAAAGATAGGGGTGTTCTGAACATGTTTGAAAACAGTTACGGTCACCATGACTGCAAGACTGTGGTTATGGGATATATTTGTTCCCTGTCCCTCTTGCCAATAGATTATGAGCTAACAATTAGGCAAGGGACGATAATCTGTGTCCTGCTCTTATTATAAAACTCTACAAAAATAATACAATTCATTTTTTAAAAAAAATATGAAGAATAATCATATTTTTATAAGCATAATCACGAAATGGTTTTTGGTGGAAATTTCTCAGCGCAAGCACACTTTGCAAACAACTTACACCACACTACAAAACCGTTCATTGCAAAGCCCACATGTATACTTGGAAATGTGGATTCTATAAAAGCAGAAACAAGTAAGGAAAATAATAGAAGGGGGAAACAGTGGCTACTCGTTTATTATTAAAGTTATTAATAATTTAAAGGGACCAAAGGCTCAGGAGCAATAATTTATTAAATGGAGGGAATGGGTTCCATTATGTGTCTCCCCAGACTTCTGGTCATCTACCAAGCAATTGATCTACTAGCCAATCTCTGATTTTCTATGGTATTGGTGCTTTAATTGCCAAATACCTCCATTCTATATGGTGAGTTGTTCTTCTTATATTATGATTCAAGATGCTCAAGACAATTTCCGATTTGTCTCCTTTGTTAGCAGACTTAGACGATGACCTTGATGATTCAAGAATAACACAATACAGACTAAAAAAAAAAATCACAACCGAAGAATTATTTGGAAATTCCAGTTCTAACAAGGAACCCTCGGTTTATATTTAGTTATTGCAAAATGGAAAAGAAAAATTTGATACGTTTGAATTTTTGTACAACGTATAATATTTACAATAATATTTGTATAGTTATAGGGAAGACTTTGCAAGATCTACTCTCCCAAATCTACACACTGTCAGCGTTCCAAATATCATGCAGAATTAAATCAGAGTCCACGCCAGAGCTATCTCTAAAGTTTCAATTTAATAATACAGACATGTTGGCACATCTGTGGGAATCCCAATTCTGAAAGTTACCTGGGATTCTCACCCAGTTGAAAGTTCATGACCCACCAATCCATCACACGGTCCAATCTTCGTCTTCCACGCTGTCATCTCCACCCCGCTGGTTCCGGTCAGGTGTCGAGGTGTGGAGACAAAGAATAACCTTGAGCTTCTAGAAAGGAATTTTTTCTTTTGAAAACAACACATTCTACCCCTTGCTATCCCCCCCTTAATGAAAAGGCATACTAAAGATGAAGCTAGACCAGTGATGGCGAACCTGTGGTATGTGTGTCACAGGTGGCATGCAGAGCTATTTGTCAGGGCACGCGAGGCCAGCGTGCATGGGTGCGCTGGCCAGCTGAGTTCACCCTTTTTTAAAGCCATTTTTCGACCTCCCCAGGCTCCAGAGGCTTTATAGGAGCCTGGGGAGGGCGAAAACAGCCTCCCCCCCCCCCGGACGCCCTCCAGAGGCTTCCCTAAAGCCTTCAGAACGTTTAAAATGACCCTCAGAGCAAACTGGAAGTGACTTCCGGTTTGCTCAGAGGGTCGTTTTGAGCGCTCCAAAGGCATCAGAGAAGCCTCCGGACAGTCCCTGAAGCCTTTGGAACGCTTAAAACGACCCTCCGAGAAAACAGAAAGTGACTTCTGGTTTGCTCAAAGCATCGTTTTGAGCACTCTGAAGGCGTCGGGGAAGCGTCCGGATGGCCCCTGAAGCCTTCGGGGCGCTCAAAACAACCCTCCGAGCAAACCGGAAGTCACTTCCAGTTTGCTTGGAGGATCGTTTTGAGTGCTCTGAAGGCTTCAGGGACTGTATGGAGGCTTCCCTGATGCCTCTGGAGGGTGTCTGGGGGTGTGAGGGAGGCTGTTTTCGCCCTCCCCAGGCTCCTATAAAGCCTCTGGAGCCTGGGGAGGGCGAATAAAGCATGTAAAAATGGGGGGGTTGTGCCTGTAGTGCGCACATGCACACTGGGGGTCGCGCATTGCATTATGGGTGAGGCATGCCCACATACAACCCCCCTGCGCTCCCCCTACTTATGGCAAAGAGTCTTAAAGGAACCGCTGCAGGCCTGACACACACTTAATTATCACATTCTTCTTTTTCCCAAGTTTTTACTGTTTTATTTTTTTACAGATATATCGAATCAATGTGTGAACAGTGTGGCACCTGGATGTCATATCTTCTAATACAAATAAAATTAATCAAGTTAATCATAATTATTACATTCAATCAATTTATATATTTCTAATAATGATACACATTTATAATGGATGTCATTATTCAATTATTCAGTTATATAAGTTTCTATAACTTATTCTAGATTTTAATCATATCATTCTTTATTTAAACTTTTCCTTTCTATCCTAGCTAACTTCTAATCATGTCACATTATCACAATTATCACATTCTTATATATCTTTCATATTTAAAGTTTCTTTTTCTTGTCCCTGGAATTGTCACCTCTACAAAGATGCTCTATTCTTTGCTGTGATTGTTGCATGGTGTGTTGCATTCGAGAGGGGTGATCAGGTTATATGCAAAAATTCCATTAAAATTATCATTATTATTTTAAATAGCTTTCTTCCATTTGGAAACTCAAAAATTGCATATATATTTTTTTTCCAAAGCTGCCAATGGTCCATAGTGATAAATGAATCAGTGCCACAAAAATGAAATTCTCAGTTTCATTTGACAGATATGCTGAAATGAGAAGAGTTAGATTACTGAATCTTGGAAGCTGGATGGCACCTTATTTTTCAATAAATAGAGAAGGAAAAGCATTTCCCCTCCCCCCTCCTTACTTTTTCTTGGTGAAAATTGTACCTGATGATAAAGGGAATTTTGTGTTGTTGCATGCATATACAAAATGACTGGCACAATGCTTCTTTCATCATTTTGACAAAAACAAAGGCTTCCTGTGCATGTCCCTGAATGTAAAGCATTGGATCCTGTGGACACTTTTGAATGTGGTGTGCAACCATTAAATTGCTCATGATTTAATCTGACTAATAGTAAGACAAGATCATAGCATTATCTGTGTCTATTTCTGTCGTCTGTCCTTTATGGACAACATCACTTTCCAAATCCATCAAGACAGAAGCTATTTCCTTCATTCTTTCCTCCAGGTGATTTAATGAAATCCCTTATTTAATGTATATTCTGGTAGAGTCCAAAGAAAAAAAGAGAGCAAATAATGTCATGTTTAAGAAGATAGAAGAGTTAAGGAATAAAATTGCAACATACAAATTATTTTATCTTCAGCTTTCTTTTGTCCTTGGACCAAATGTCAAAGAATTGAGAATCTGAAATAGAAATTTGTCTACTTTTTTCTCCTATATGCCTTCCTCTGTTGTTATATAACAGCAAAAAGGAAATAGGAAACATCTATCTTCATTCTTGACTTATTAATTTATCATTCAACTATAGTCTGTCTCAACAAACCAATTTTAAATTTTAAATTGGTTTTTTTAAAGAGTTTTCAAAGAAGAGATTGGATAGCCATTTGTCTGAATATAGAGTGTCCTGCTTGAGCAGGGGGGGTGGATTAGAAGACCACCAAGGTCCCTTCCTAACTATTCTATTCTGTTCTGTTGTATTCCATTCCATTCCACTCCAAATATTTAAGAACCTGACTTTTGTGTTTGTACATTTCATAATATCTAAACCACACAAATCAAGAAACTAGTGTCAGGCCTGCAAGCCATCTTTGTTTTGCATCTCAGGCCTGCCACACTTTCTATTATTCTACTATGCATTTTTCTATTGTGGGAAAATGGGAGGGGGAATTATACGGAGTTGGGTGATATGTAGCCATAACAAAATTCTTTCTAGAAAGCCAAGGTCATCCTTTGTCTCTGCACCTGGCCAGAACTGAATATGTCTAAGCTTCCAGTGTAGCAGTGGACTATGTGATGGACTTGTGGGTGTAGGGGCAGGATCTTGAACTTTAAATTGAGTGGGGAAACCTGGAAGCTTTCAGATTTGGGTTTTCCCAGATGTGCCAACATGCCTCTCCTAATAAATTGGAACTTTGTGGAACCCTTTGCCTTGGACTCTTTGGATGCTATTTGGAAGCCGGACAACTAGCTTATTAAAAAAAAAATCATAATCCTGATATCACAGCAGTGGAGGAAAAAACATATCAAGAAAAAAAAATAAGCTATATTGCTCCTTCATAAATATACCAGACATAACTCATGGTTCACAATTCTTCGGGGAAATGAAAATACTGCATGCTAACAAGAATCTGATCAGTTTAAGTAGGACCATTTTTGCAAGTTTTATTACCAGAAAGTTTTCTCATTCTGCAGCAAACTTCCCATGCTTAAGAACGTATGCTTCTGGTTCCATCAAGGGGTCACTACAAGGTAGACCCCAATGAAAAGCATGAAATGAATTGCAGCTGTAATGTGCTTCTTCCTGGTTGGGGGCGGGGGGGGGGAGAAAGAAAAAGACAAAGTATTTCCTACCTTATTCATGTATACAGCAGAGCTCACTTAAACCATATATAATGAGAGCAGACAAAATGCAGGACTATTTCACAATTTCATAACAAGTTTAGATGGGACCACAGGCAAAAAAGTTCTTGCTGTGTAGCACAGCGAATCAGAAGCTGATCAGATGAAGAATGGTCAGATACAAACTTTAGATGAACTGCAGTGTTTTCCCTACATTAAAAGCCTGAAGCACAGGTTTTGCCCAAAAGAAGCTAAGCAGTTGCCTTAAAGGAAGACTGTGGCATCAGGCTTCAGCAAGTCACCAACTCTAGATGGGCACATATAACAAATTAAGAGGTAGCATGTTTTCCCCAAAATAAGACCAGGTCTTATTTTCTTTTGGACTCTGAAATAAGCACTAGGGCTTATTTTGGGGAGTGTCTTATTTTCCCCCCATGTACCGGAAGCCCACTTCTTTTGTTTGCTCATGGCAGAGCAGGAGGCCACATGAGGTACCACTGCTACCATGAGGTGGGGGTGTGTGTAACTGCCCTATGCACCTCATTCCGGCTTATCTCAGAGCCCACACAGCAGGCCACTCCTTCCCTGATACCTACCTCGTCTTCTGGCTGTGGCATTAGCATGTTGCATGACCTCCTGCTCCATTGTGGCCAGGAGCAAGCAGAAAAAGTGGGCCAGTGGTCACATGGGCTGCTTCTGCACATGGTTGCTGGTGCTGCCACTGCAAAGCAGTTGTCGGGGCCTGGGTGGCCTGTATACGGAGGCCTGAGGTAAGCAGGAGCGAGGTATGTGGGGCAACTCTTCACTACGTGTCAGCACTGCAAGCAAGCAGACAGAATGGGTGGGCAACCAGCCAGCTGCAAAGGCACTTAAAGTAGTACTTATTTTGGAGGTAGGGCTTATATTAGGGGAATGTTTAAAACATGCTAGGGTTTATTTTCAAGATAGGTCTTATTTTGGGGAAAACAGGGTACAAGAAGAGAGTTGCATAGTAAAAACCATCAACAACCAATGCTTGCATTGAACTTGCAATTAAAATTGCAAATAAGAGAATTATTTTAGTGCACATTGTTTACAGCAGACATTTCATTAGCATTTCACTGCAGAGAGTTCTCTGGGGAGATAGGAAACATGGAAAAAAATTATGAAACCATTGAACAAAGTCTGAATTACAGCTTCTCTTTAGCAATGTACCTTTTGCCCTATCTTAGGAAAAATATCCCCACTGCTAATAGTCAAGTCTAGTCAATGACCTGATAAATATTTAAATTACATAAATCTTAAACAAAATACAGGGAAAGCAAACCAGTGACAGGAATTCAAAGACTCAGCAGGAGGAAAGGGTAACCAATTTTCAATCACCAGCAATAAAATAAAAAAAGAAGAAGCAATTTTATTAATTTGTTTTACTCCATCACATTTTCAGAGTGGCTGATGCACACTAAAATCACAATGTAATTCTTTGAACAATACATACACAATCCAATAAACACAATGACTAAAATACATAATAAAGCAAATGTGGGGAAAACAAAAAACAAAATCCAGAATAATCACCAACAACACATAAATGTAAGATTAATACAGATTGGAAAAATCTTAAACTAGCAGATGACAACTAGAATATATGTTTTTATTAGTATGATCCAAGGCTTCCAGCAATGTGAATGGATAATATCTATTTGCCCGTTTTCAATAAGAAACTGTAGGGAGAATCCCCATTCCTTTTTCAATATAAGAAAGCCTCCATATTACCCTGTTTCCCTGAAAATAAGACCTCCCTGAATAATAAACCCAATCAGGCTTTTGAGTGCATGCACTAAAATAAGCCCTCCCTAGAAAATAAGCCCTTCCCTAAAATATTCAATTGCATGCATAGCCAGTCCCTGCCATTTCCTGGGGCGGGGGGAACATATCCCACACGTCATCCACACGGAATGGTCTTGTGGATGCCGTTCTCGCAAATCCTAGCTACCACGTTTCTTCTCTTGCTGGTAGTCACAAAAAGAGCAGCAGGCCCAGCGATGCTAGGGCTGGGAAGAATGTGCCAGAAATAGAACTCACACCCCTCCCTGGGTCAGTTTATCCACAGGCCAAGTTTAAGGTACCTCCTGCAACTCAAAAATAATAAGACCTCCCTGAAAATAAGGCCAAGCACTTATTTCAGGGGTCAAAAGAAAATAAGACCCTGTCTTATTTTGGGGGGAAACAAATGCCACACCACCAAAGAGAAAATGCTTCCCTGAAGTAAAACCATTCAAGCCGCCGGTCCCTGTGAATGGATATTTAATTTCCATTCACCAAGGCAAACTATTCCATTCCTATGCAAAATGCCTTCAGCTACAGCCTCCACAGAAGACTGGAATTGATTAGATTAAAAAGTAGAGAGAGACAAAGACGCCTAAAATTTACATTTCCCCACCCAGCTCCAAGGACAGGGCCTGACCTTCCAGCCACAATGGATATCAGGCAACAATAATTAGAATATTAAAAGACATGCTCTTCTACAGATTTAAAGTGCATTTTGCAATGAACCTGGACATGTAAATCATAAAGCCCAAAAATCATATAAAAAAACCCATCTATTCTCCAGGTCCCCTTTTTTGGCCACCCCAGAAATATGTTGCTTTAACTGTAGTTTCTGGCTAACCAAATAACCTCCTTTCCAAAATGCACCTTGCCTTCAATTCAGTTTTTCTGCATCTTTCCCCTATCTTGGAATGAGAACTGGATCAGATTTTATTTCCAGTAAAACAATATACACTGTTACATAATGTATGTGTGTTTTAATATTTTTTACTATCAACAAAACCTGTAGATTACACGGATCCTCACCTGTTTTTTACAGTTTTGAATCCCTAAATTTAAGCTTTCTTTTTAACCTACTGAGTTAAAATGGTGATGGGTCTCAGTAGTGCAAATTCAATTTTCTTTTCTTCTAAGTGCCAAAATTGATGCGTTAAGGCTTTGCTAATCACGACAAGATAAACAGTGTCTGTATACCTGGGTACTGCGACAGCATCATTTAAGGAGGAAAATATATATATATATATATATATATATATATATATATATATATATATATATATATATATATATATATATATATATATATATATATATATATATATATATATATATATATATATATATATATATATATATATATATATATATATATATATATATATATATTCCACCTCTGCTATTTAGAACCCTTAAAATAAATGAAAGCCCAAATCAATTATTTAAAAACAATCCTCTCAAAAGTAAATAAATAAATATGGAAAATAAAGACTAATGTAGCCACACAGAAATGAACGGGAAATAATTACAAATTAATGACCAAGTCAGCTGCAAGCTTTACAAAAGTTGTCATAATTCTCGACCTAGTAATTTGAACCTTGGGGTGCCATAATGCTTAGCTTGGTGAACATTTAGAGCACCTGAATTTTCTCTTGGGTCATTAATTAGTATAAATTAGCATGAAATATAGAAAGCTGTTTCTTTATGCCTCATTTTTGAGAAATAATTCATTTTATTCTGACCAATCTGATTGAACTATGGAGGTGGGTTACTCCCACTGAGTTCGAATTTCATCAAATTGTAAATAGAATCTCCCTCCCCCCCCCAAAAAAAATATATATGAATTATACAGGTAACAAAATGCCAGGAAGAAGGGAATTGTCACTCTTACAAAATGTTCTGCATGCCAGGGGAGATACAGTCACAAATCAAATATTATGAACAGAGGTGATATTCAGCTAGTTCAGACCAGTTCGGGTGAACCAGTAGCTCTGAAAATCAGCTGGCTCCACCCAACTGCCCTTGCCCTATCCTGTCCTATATTTCATGCTTTCTAGTTCATCTCAATCGCGTGACACAGCTGATTTTCCCCCACTTCCCTGTTTTACTTACCATTGATAATTTGGAAGGTAAGCAGCTGAGCTTCTAAATGCTCCATTTTCAGTGCAATGTGCAAGCACTTTAGGGTGCATACATGCACGGAGCATGTCCTCACTGAACCAGTTATTAAACTAGCACCATCGCACCACTGATTATGAAATACAATTCGAGTTTCACTGGATAGGAATGAAAGCTCGTTTGGGGGGGGGGGAGTTTTTTATTCTGTTTTTTTTAAATTTGTTCATTGTTCTTCTAGATCATCTGACTCCATAATGGACAAATAGAAATAGATAAAAGAATGCCATTCACAGTAAAAACAACAGCAATTGCCTTTAAGAAGAGAAGACTTGAGAATGAATATGATAGGTGATTTTTTTTTTCAAATGCCTGGAAAAAGTGTCACACCAAAGGTGGTCAGTATGAGTTCTAGACATGGAATAAAAGTTTTTAATTACAAAAGGGGGAATTTTAATGGAACAAGGAGGAAAAAAAATAGCAGTAAGAACGGTTTGGCAGTGGAACCAATTACCATGAATGGAGGTAATCATTGGATGAGTTCAGGCAGACTTTAGACAGGTACCTGTCAGACGTGTTTTAATTTGCAGACCTGCACTTAGCAAAAGCTTGGTCTTGATGGCCTAATTAGTCTCTTTGAACTTCAATTAAAATTCTTTGAACTTTGATTCAGAGAAGGAGTTCATTCAATTTTACTTAAGGAAGGAAAGTGTAATATGCAGCCTACAGGGACAATAACTTTTTCAGAAACTGGGGCAATCTTAATATGGCAAGAAACGTCATTCAGAATAGACTGGGATGGAATGGAAGGGAACAAAATGGAACGGAGTATAGAATGGAATGGAACAAAACAGTGGAATGGTATGTAGAATGGAATGGAGTGGAGTATTCTTTGGTAACTGGGTGATCAATCTTGTCTTATCAGGTCATGAAACTAGTTCTTTAAAAAGCTTGCTATATGCAACAAATTGAACCTAAAAACTGATTGCATGGACCTAAACTACAGATTTATGATAATCTAGGAAAACTTTTCCAAATTGTGTTCTTCCAAAAGTCAGTTGGACTTTTTTTTAAAGGTCCAGTTGCTTTTTGGAAAAGCATATTTGAAGCAACCATGTCCTGGATGATGGAGTATCTCCATAGGCATACAGGAGATCTTCCATTTCTGGTGTTCCTAATCAGTGGTGGGATTCAAAAAAATAATAATACTACCAGTTCTGTGGGCATGACTTTGTGGGCATGGCAGGGGAAGGTTACTGCAAAATCCCCATTCCCTCTCCACCCCAGTAACCTGTTTTCCAACTCCATTCTCCTGTTCAGGGCAACAAAAGAAGATCGGCTGGGAGGCAGTGGGGGCGGGGCCAGCCTATTTGCCAGTTCTCTGGACTACTCAAAATTACCACTACTGGTTCTCCAGAATCTGTCAGAACTGGCTGAATACCAGGAGGCTCCACCCATCTGCCTGGATGTCATCACATCCTGTTTTTGACACTCTGTGCACACACACTCACGTTTGTGAACCAGTAGCGATGGTAAATTGATTTAACTCCTGCTTCATGGCATATGTATGATTGATGGTTTATTTCCTACTTTTTGAAGGTAACAAGATGTCCTTTTAAATGGGTAGTATTTGAATGGAATAAATCAACCTCTTCCAATGGCCAAATTGATCTCCAGGAAAATTCCGAGAATTAGTCCTCACACCTTTGGAAAGGGAGGAAGAAAGGTTAAAATTGAGCACTGTCAATTGCAAATATATATAGTTGCATTCCAATTTGCAGAAATATTTCATGTTTAACCTAGAGGTTTTGTCAACTTCTGTTCACTTTTGCATTAACTGAAATTTGGAGTTTTACCAGGAGGGCCTAAACTTTTGCATGCAATTTTACAGTATGCAGCTGACAAAGTAAGATATCTGTTGAAAGTCCCATGATCTATATGTCATGAATGTTACCCTCAGGAAGTCCCTAGGCAGGAAAGACTGGATTGAATAAAACTTTATTTCATGCTCTGAAATATTATGATTAAAGCAATTCAGTTTGTGTGTGCTCAAAAACTAGGCTTCACTGCCATTAATGGAATTTCCATATAAGCATGTTTAAGATTGTAGAGTAACACCAACAGTAAATTCCACTAAAGTCATAGGATTTAACTACATAAATATTTTAGATATTTCTTTTTCACTATGTTAAGCATATTGGGCTACAAGGATATTCCACAGTTCCAGTGGTGGGATTGAAATAATTTAACAACCAGTTCTCCGCCCTAATGACTGGCTGGGTAGGTGTCCCTGGGTGATGATGTGACTGAGTGGGTGTGGCCAACTCAATGTCACTCATCACACCCAGTCTGGTCACTTTCCCTTTCCCCAGGCCTTGGGCCTATAGGCAACACTTCCAGAAATGAAAGGGTTAACCAACCCTACGTTTCCTGGTGCAAATCCCCCCCCCCTCGGTGAAAGGATGGGGAAAGATCAGCAAAGCATTCTGCACCCATCACCAAGGAAAGTAAGACATTGGAGGCTGAGCTTATTAAAAAAGCAATATATTGTGTCATAACAGCCAACATTCCACACCTGAGGTGGCAGAGGCAATCCCATTGACTCCTCAGAAGCAATTTACAAATAAAGCCCATTTGCACCCCAAAAATAATAAATAAATAGCAGAAGAAGGATTGACAATACTTCTGTGCAGACAATTCTGAAAGATACTAAGATAAAGCTGGATTAACCCCTTCCTTATTTCCCTCCTTCCTTCTCCTCCTTCCATCTCCCTTCTTTCTTTCTTTCTTTCTTTCTTTCTTTCTTTCTTTCTTTCTTTCTTTCTTTCTTTCTTTCTTTCTTTCTTTCTTTCTTTCTCTTTCCTTCTTTCCTTCCTTCCTTCCTTCCTTCCTTCCTTCCTTCCTTCCTTCCTTCCTTCCTTCTCTCCTTCTTTCCTGGTGAGATTAGCTGGTTTGCTGAACTGGGCAGAATTTTAACAACCAGTTTTCCCGAACCGGTATGAAGTGGATGGATCCCACCTCTGCACAGTTCTGATCCGCAGCTACATCTGTGCATCCTTCCATTTTAGATTGACGTTTTTCAACTATTTCTGAAATGTTTGGTGCTTGGGTTTTTTTTTTTTTTGGCCTTCCTCTTTCTCCAATCTTCTGGTGGTATCCAGTTGATTGTGACCTTTGCTGGACATTGCTCACTCATGTGGACCACATGCTTCATTCTGTCACTGTCCCATAGAGTCTTTGGGAATTACTTCTTTATAGAATGTTCTTGTTTGCAACATGGTCCCATATGAGACATGAAGAATCCTTCTGGGCCAACATTGTTGGAAGATATTGATCTTCTGAATAATTCTTGTTGTAGGTTTCCAGGTCTCACTGGCATAGTCAGCAATTGGTATGACAATGGCATTAAATAATTTGATCTCAATAGCTGTGTTTATGGTGGACAGAGTCCATACCGAGTGCATTTGTTGGGATACAACAGTTGATTTACTTATTCGACATTTCACATCTGCATCTGTCCTAATTTTTGAAGCTGTTGCAACATTCTAAATCTACCAATTGTAGATTTTTGTGTATTAAATTATAATGGATTTGTCATACAATTAAATAGTTTTGGAAAGTGTGTTTCAAAATATCCTTCTTGAAAAATAGAAAGAAAAAATTATAGACCTTGCTCCATGGTTCTGAAAGAAAGAATGAAAAAATGCAAAGATGGAGTATCAAATAAAGAGAAGAGTGCATCTGCATAGAGAACATCATATCTCCAATTTCAATGTGATGTGTCATAATCTTCTATTCTTTATGTGCTCCACGTTTGGTCTTTGTTGACAAAAACAGCAGTTTCTGACAGTTGTTAGCATTAATGGGTCATTGAGATACGTTAATATGCTATTTTTTCCATCTGCTCTCTTTTCTTTTAGTCTCATGTTTCTCAGAAAGATGCATAATGATGCAGACAGAATACTTTGAGTAATTTCATATTCTTTTATGCTTTAACATTGAAGCACTGTGGTTTAGATACAAAAAACCATTTCTCCTCTGTTGTTCAGAACACATATAATTTAGTTGTTTTCCATTACTAGAAAGTGTGGCACACATGCTTTTAGAAATACTTTGTTTTCTTAGAATACCTTCACCCATAAGCAAAACACAGAATTGTAGGTTGATTTAGGTAGAATTTAGAAAGATGTCATTCCTTCCCTTGAGAAGGAAGGAAGTTATCCCTTCCCCTGAGAAATTTCACAAAACCTATTTCTCTTACCTTATTTCATCTCATTTACTTCAGAAACCCTTAGAGGTTTTACCCAATTGAATTTGTTTCGCTAACTCCTTGATGTGTGCTTCAGTGATTACTTTTAGTCTCATTAGGTGACTTCCCCCTGTACAAGTATCTTTTTGTAATTTGTCTTATTTTTAAAATTTTGTATCTCCCCAACCCAGTCATTTGTTGGGATGCCATTCTGGCTAGCAATTTATTGACTGTTTTTTCCCCCCTAGTTAACATTTTGCTAATATAAATTGTGTGCATAGTGACAATCCTGCAGAAGATGACTCAGAAGTCCGTAATGCATTGTTAGCCAAAAGAAATACAGATAGTAACAAAAAGTTATGTTACACCAAGTCATCATCATCCTAGTTTGTGTGTGTGTGTTGTATTTGTGCTGATAAAAAGGCAACATTAAAAATATGGTTTTCTGCCTGGATGGTCTCCTGTAGTGAGCCGATAGACAGAAAGGGGGAGTAGTGAGCTCACTCCCATATTTGGGCATACCAGGGGTTGTAACACAAATACATACATATATACATATACATATACATATACATATACATATACATATACATATACATATACATATACATATTTCCTTGGCTCAGCTGATAAGGAGGAGAGCCTGTGGCTTAGTGGCTAAGACTCCTGCCTAATATGTAATACAGCCCAGGTTCAAATCCCAGTAAGGGTATGGCTAGCTGATGAGAGCTAAATAGCTTAAAATAGATCTATACTAGTCTCCCTTTATTTATTTATCAGCACAAATACAACATCAGTGACGTGCAGTCAGGTGAGGCAAGTGAGGCACAGCCTAACCTCTCATCATCAGGGAAGCGAGTCATTCGATGGGAAACTTGCCTTTTGAGAGGAATGACCCAGCTTGTCTCCCGCTTTCGATCTGCCACCCAACGACTGAACGGAGAAGCGAAGAGGCAGGAGAGACAAAGCAGGAGCCAAGCCGAGTCATTCCTTCCAAGAGGCAAGTTTCCTATCGAATGACTCGCTGCCCTAGACTCGAGGCTCCAGTCCAGCCTGCGGTGCTTGCAGCCCCCGCCAGCTCCTCCAGGGACTCCCAAGCTCGGCACCAGAGAGCCGCCGCGAAAGAGGCCGTCCAGATTGCCTGGCAGAGGTTCCCTTTGTTCTTTCGGGTGTGGGAAGCGGGGGGGAGAGGCTTCCTCCGCTCCATCCGCTCCCCATTTGCGCTGCCCTCACCAGACAAGCGCATCCCGGATATATATATTAGTATTTCTTCGGGATCTTCAGGATATATATATATCCTGAAGATCCAGGGTATGCTTTTTAGGTCAATGCACATTCTTTTGAGCAATCAATTGCAGTATTCAGGTCCAAATTGCTTTTTTTTTTTTCATGTCTGCTTTTATTGTATTTTGCCACCTTTGCCTTGGCCTTCCACATTGGCACTTACCATCTATATCAAAATGGAAGGTGATGTAGCCAATGTTATGGGGTGCTGCTCACTGAACGTGTTTCTCTCACATATTCTTTGATATTGGCCTAATGTCAATTTACTTCCAAACTGTGCCATTGCTGACATGGTTAAGGAGAGAAATGCCTAGTGATCAATGAAGCATGCACATCTCCGTGGCATGTGAAATGCACTCAACACATATGGTCACTGGCTAGCACTCAGCACTATATACAACTGCTGGGCAAACCGCTGTGTCAGGGTTCCAAGTAATAGACCCATAGAAAGCAAGACTCCGAATAGCTTTATTGGATATATCATATTGGCACAGATCTGGTGAAAACCAACTCTGAAGACTTCAGTGGTTTCCACTTAATTAAAAGTAAATATTTGTCGTTTTCTCAAAACAATCAGTCACATATTCCAATAACACTGCAGTGTGGTTGCTGGGTGACATCACTCTGGCTTCCTCTGACCAGTTGTGAGAATGTCCTTGGTTCCCAAGAGAAAGTACTTTGTTTTGGCTACAGAATCCCAACTATTTCAAATCCCCACTCCCTATCCCTCGGTTCCAGTGTGGAAACAATGAGGCTGTCAAAAATGGCTTGAGTCAGGTCAGCTTCAGGATTGACACACTATTTTATACACCTTTGATTTTAGATAGATTGCATGCATTGATCAGAGAGCACACCAGTTGTCACCTTCCACTGTAACCATGCTTTGTTCACTCGTGCACACAGTTCGACTTTGATGCTGCCATCATTTTGTAGATTGGGTATTATGTTCCACAAAATACTTGCTCAAATAATCTTCCTTTTAATACTTCAGGCCTTTTTCCTCAAATTATTCATTGTCTACAGTTAATAGGGTCAGTTTGGTGAGGGGACTAAGAAACATAGACAATAATAATTTCCACTGAATGAAGCCTCAATCAAACAAGGTTTTTTAGCATTAAGAACCCAGGTGGCACAGTAGTTACAATGCAGTGTTGCAGGTAAACTTTGCTCACAGCCTAGAGTTTGATCCCATTGGGGCTCAAGGTTGACTCAGGCTTCCATCCTTCTGAGGTCAGTAAAATGAGGAGCTAGATTGTTGGGGGCAATATGCTGACATTGTAAAATATCCAGAGAGTGCTATAAAGCACTAGACAGTGATATACAAGTCTAAGTACTGTTGCTATAAAGGATCAGATCTATCATAGTAGAAGAGAAAACTTATATCCATGAGCCACAGTGGCACAGTGGTTAGAATGTAGTACTGCAAACTATTTTGGCTGACTGCCGACTGCCTGCAATTTGGCAGCTCAAATCTCACCAGGCTCAAGGTTGACTCAGCCTTCCATCCTTCCAAGGTGGGTAAAATGAGAACCCAGATTGTTGGGGGCAATAGGCTGACTCTGTAAACTGCTTAAAGAGGGCTTTAAAGCACTGTAAAGCTGTATATAAGTCTAAGTGCTACTGCTATCAAGTGAAGTCTGAACTTGACTAGCTTTATATTAAGACACCAGTATGGCTTGCACAAAGGTTTGCTTTAAATGTAGCAGGTATTAGACTCGATCAGTTATTACTATAAAGTTTAGAGAAAACACACCTGCAGTTATAATTAAAATGAGCAATTAAAATCATGACCTTTATTTGGTTATAGCCATCCAGTTACACTGCAGAGGGATGCAGAATTTGTTAGGATTTAGAGCAACCCAAAACATTATCAGCTAAAAAATATAATGTAAAAAAGAAATTGCATTGCTTTTATGTAAGAACAGTTCACTAGTATAATGGTTGGGCTCTTTTATTATTTTGTGTAGTTCTGTTATATTTCTATAAACCAGAGAGTGTTGATAAGATTGATTTTGGCTGCAATAGCATTGAAAGCTTGCATTATTTATGTTTAGTTTTGGCAGTGAGAAATTTATGACAGTGGGCAGTTGTCTTTCAATGAGGTTCATTTACATGTTGTTATATAATTTGTTGTTATAGCTTTGGTTTTACCCTGAAATGTCCTAGTAAATCTAATCAGGTAGGAGTTTTTTGTATGTGTGCCAAGAATAAAATGTACGACCCTGTTATTGATATGAATTCTAGATGTAGAGGATAAACTAAAAGATAAAGGAGATACAGAATACTATGCTACATGAAATAGATTCTGTCAATGGTTAGAAACACCAGGTGGAAGTAGGAATGCAAAAGAATCAGGTTAGGTGGACATGGAAAGAGATACTATGTATGCATTAGAAAGTAAGTATTAGAATGATAGATATGTTGACATTCTAGAACCGGGTGACTTCCGAGTTGCTCAGAGGGTCGTTTTAAGCGCTCCGAAGGCATCAGGGAAGCCTCGGACGGTCCCTGAAGCCTTCGGAATGCTTAAAACGACCCTCAGAGCAAACCGGAAGTGACTTCCGGTTTGCTCGGAGGATGGTTTTAAGCATTCCGAAGGCTTCAGGGATGGTCCCTGAAGCCTCCGGGGGGGGAGGCATTTTTCGCCCTCCCCAGGCTCCTATAAAGCCCCTGGAGCCTGGGGAGGGCAAAAAAATGTAAAAATGGGAAGGGTCGTGCATTGTGCATGCATGCGCACTGGGGGGGGTCATGCGTTGCATTAAGGGTGCAGCACGCCCGCCCTCAACCCCCCTGCGCTCCCCCCATTTGTGGCACGTGAGCCAAAAAAGGTTCGCCATCACTGTTCTAGAATATGATGGTCAGAAATAACTGTACAACACTGGCACTATTTAAAATAGTACATACTGTATTTTTCAGAGTATAAGACACACCTTTTTTTCCCCCAAGGTGAAAATCTGGGTGTGTCTTATACATTGAATGCAGCCATTTTTGGCCTTCTGAAACCCTGACCGTGCATCCCTTTCTCCCCAAAAAATGGACATGCAGAGGGTTTGGGAGGCCTGCAAGTGCTCCTGTAGGCTGGGGAGGGCAAAAATGTGTGAAAACGGGCCCGATGTTTGCTCATTTTTGCCCTCCTCACCCTCCAGGATCACTCTACAGCTCTCTAAACCCTCTGCATAGCCTGTTTTTGTGAAACATGGGTGCATTTTTCACCCTCCCAAATCCCCATGCGTCACATTTTTGCCTCCCTGGCCCCCAGGAGCACTTTGCAGGCCTCCCAAACTCTCTGCATGTCCCATTTTTCACAAACTGGGAGGCAGAGAGTTTGGGAGGCCTGCAGAGTGCTTCTGGGAGCCAGGGAGGGCAAAAACATAAAAAAAAAACACCTCTTCAAAATCTTGGTGCGTCTTATATTCCTGTTCATGTTATAGTCCAAAGAATACGATATGTTATTTGTTTTTACCTTTGTTTCGTGGCAAATGGAATGCCAGGACGATTACACTTTATTCAGTATATTTATATGTAAACAATAAAAATATATTTTAAAAATATTTACAAATTGTCTTTTTTTCTGTAAGAATTTATTGATAGATTATTGATTTTAATTTGTATGCCTTAGGATACAATCAATGGTCAATTAGAATCCAAAAAAATAGCAACCAATGAAATTTGGGGGTGATATGACCAATACAGTGACCAACCAGATTGTAGAATATCACACCCATTTCACTAAGAAACAAAGTATTCCTCAATTTTATTTATTTGTTAAATTTATTTCCCACAGGGTTACTCTAGGATCTAGAGTAGTGTGCATGCGCACTGGGGTGTGTGTCGCACATTGCATTATGGGTGTGGCACGCCTGCACACGACCCCCCTGCACTCCCCCCACTTATCGCACGCAAGCCAGAAAAGGTTCACCATCGCTGCTCTAGGTGGATTACAATAATTAAAAAGGAAGAAAATGCAAGGAGTATAAACAGCACACAAGTAAAATAATAGAACAATAAAACAAGCAATGACAAAGGGCACAAGAATAATACATCAATATGACAACCAAAAAAATGGATATCCTTAAGTGATTATTAAAGAAATTCCTGATTCAGAACTTTGTTTCTTTTCCAAAAGATTCCCTGAAGTCCTGAATATTTTAACTGAAACATGAAAATCATTTTAAAAGTTTTCTAAGAAGGATTTTTCTTTTTTATTCATGCAAGCTGTAGCTGGAGATCTGTAGCACAGTTAGATTAAGGATGACTCATGTCAAGGACTAAATCAAAGAATAATCAATCCTAGAGTGAGATGGGGAGTCTCTAAATTGGATAAACAGAACAGAGTAACAGAGTTGGAAGGGACCTTGGAGGTCTTCTACAGGGGTGGGTTCTGGCAGGCACTACTGCCAGTTTGCTCGTGGGTGAGCTTGATGCGCACTGCGCACGCATGCACAGTGCAATAAAAATTGTTCTGCGCATGTGCAGAAGCAAAAAAAGAAGATGGCGGAACTGGTTCGGGGGTATGGCAGGCCTGGTTCGCTGCTGCTTCCAGCGACCCAGGCTCCCAAACCACTACCAGTTTGGCCAAACCACTACCAGTTCGGCCAAACCAGTCTGAACTGGTAGAAACCCACCACTGGTCTTCTGGTCCAACCTCCTGCTCAGGCAAGATACCCTATACCATTCCAGACAAGATTGGCTGTCCAATTTCTTCTTAAAAGCCTCCAGTGATGGAGACCTGAATGTAAATATAATTGTAAAGATGAATTCTTCCACGTTATGTAAAGTGTAAATGTGAAGAGAATATCAAGCAAAATATCAGTAAATTTAAAATCTATTATTTGGGTGGAAAGGGGGAAAACCATCATAATCAGAATATACGGCATATTTGTACATTTCAGAAAGTTGTGGATTCTCACTGACTCAAGGTTGACTCAGCCTTCCATCCTTCCAAGGTCGGTAAAATGAGGACCCAGATTGTTGCGTACACTGTAAACCACTTAGAGATGGCTATAAAGCACTATGAAGCGGCATATCAGTCTAAGTGCTATTGCTATTCCATCTTCACTAGTTAACCTTGATTCTCTCCACCTTTTGAAAACTGTGCTCTAAGTCAATACTTCTTATCTATCTCTTGAACTTACTACTCTGCCTCTAATCCAGTCTTTAGCTGTTTTTAAGCATTCTAATTACACCCAGAAGTCTGGATAGAAATACTGAACATACTGATTAGGCTGAGAGAGAGAGAGAGAGAGAGCGTGCAGCTTGATTAAACTAATCAAGATTCCTTCTTTGCCTGTTGATACATATAATCATATAATCCCCTATTATATGCCTACTTTCTGGAAACGAGACTCGCTCAACTTTAAATTGTTTTGAGGTATCTGTCAATCTCCCCACACAATATTGAAGTGCTAGCAAACACACATTGTGATAAGATAATTACCCTTCAGCTTGTAGTGGGCTAAAAGCTGAATAAATTGCCAAGTTCAGAACATTCAGCTTGCCTGATGATTCACCTTTTGTGTGTGTGTTTGTGGGTGGGTGTTTCTCACCATCATCATGTCACTACATGTGCTAGAACATGGTAACCAGCATAGAAAAGTATGAAATGGTTCCAAAAGTTTAACAGTCATTACTTGCAAAGCTCATGTATTTCTCTAACACACAGGAGTTTGTCAGAGTTTGCAGCAACAATCACATCCAGAAAGCACACTGATTCAGCAGGATTCATTAATTTCTCTTTATATATAATATAACACATGAAGTAACTATACAATACCAAAAGCAGGTTTTTCAACGTGATAGTAAAAACAAGCAAAACACAAGAAGAGAAGAGAACAGTTTCAGTTCAGAGCAGCAGACTTAGTTTAGAGCTCGGCACAGACTCAGAGCTTGAGTACAGAAGTTAAGCCGCGCCCAGGCTCCTTGCTGTCTCCTTGTTGCTCACACAGCAAATACTGTTTTGGTCTCCAAAAAGCCCTCATTGGCTGACCCAGTTGCCATGTCTGTTCATTGGCTGACCTTGTTACCAAGTCTCTGCCAAGTCATGAACTCTCATACCTGCTGCTGTGGCCGAGAGGTGGAGCTCTCGCCTCACAATCAGGAGGTTGTGAGTTCGATCCTAGGTATGAGGCAAATGTAGGGTCTCCTGCTTGGGCAGAGGGTTGGGCTAGATGACCTTCAAAGTCCTTTCCAACTCTGTTAGTACACACTGACAATTTTCACAACTACAGATTGCATATCAGATAGTCCTCAACCTAATACCACAACTGATTCCAAACTTTATGTTGCTAAGTGAAACATTTGTTAAGTAAGTTTTGCCACATCTTATGACTTCTTGCCACATTTGTTAACTGAATCACTGCAGTGGTTAAATTAGTAACACAGTTGTTAAGTGAATATGGTTTCCCCATTGACTTTCCTTGTCAGAAGATTGCAAAAGATGATCACATCACCCTTAGACACTGCAAATGTCATAAATGTGAGTCAGTTGCCAAGCATCTGAGTTTTGATCATGTGACCACAGGGATGCTGCAACAGTCAAAAGTGTGAAAACGGCCATAATTCACTTTTTTTCAGTAACTTTGATGTTCCATCTTTATCTATTACTCCGACTGATGTGAGGAAGTAAGGAGGAAAGGCTAAATATAAATTATAAGACATATTTTCTAAGAGACCCAATTTAAGTAGGTATAAGTGGGAGAAAGATGTGATAAATATTAAAATTTTATATATTATTTAGGAATTATATTCCAAGTTCAGAAATTTCACAAGCTATTTAAGGCTGTGTGCAGTTAGGAATATATATATTCCTAACGGCACACAGCCTTAAATAGATATATATATATATAAGTATAAATAAATAAATAAATAAATAAATAAATAAATAAATAAATAAATAAATAAATAAATAAATAAATAAATAAATAAATAAATAAATAAATAAATAAATAATAAATTATATATATATATATATATATATATATATATATATATATATATATATATATATATATATATATATATATATATATATATATATATATATATATATATATATATATATATATATGTGTGTGTGTGTGTGTCTTTGGTTGTTCGGGTTTTCTCCCGCGTAGAATTGGAAGTATCTTCACGACGTTTCAATGAAGTCTCATTCATCATCTTCAGGCTGGTGCTTCCGGCTTGGTGCTTCCAGGAGCAATGTGAGATCTCAGCCGGTTCCTCCTTTTAACTGCCAGTGGGGGTTTGTGCTGATTGGGTGGGAGCTTGGCTGCATTTTGATTGGGTGGAGGTGTATTCTGATTGGTAGGGGGCTTGGCTGTGTTCTGATTGGATGGGGGTGTGTTCTGTTTGGGTGGGGGCCTGGTTGTGCTTGTGTTAGTCTGAGTTGCAGAGGGATTTGAGCTGGTGAGCTGCTTTACTGTTGTTTGGCTTCGTGTTTGTGGTCGTGCCACATCTCCGTGGTGGGCATCAGTTTGCTTAATGTATGGATCTGAGGGGTTTAAAGTGGCTAATAATGCAGCTGTGGTCTGGCTTCTGGTTTGTGGTCTGGCTTCTGGTTTGTGGTCATTATCGGTGTGGGTTTGGGCTTGCTTTTTGCGTGGATGTGTGATAGTGACATCCTGTGTGGTTTTCGTGAGTGTGGGTCTGGTATCATTCTTTGTGTTAGGGACTCGTTTGTCAGTGAGGGCGGGTTTCCAAATGGCTGGTAGGCGGGAGGTATCCTCAGAAAACATATATATACCTCAGAAAACCTCAGAAAACATATATATATATATATATATATATATATATATATATATATATATATATATATATATATATATATATATATATATATATATATATATATATATATATATATATATATATATAACCTGCCACATTTACCATTAAAAAACAACAACAATATTTACCAAATACAGATATCTACACAATGACAGGAGACACAAAAATGTTCAGTCAAAATTTCTTAGGCCAGTTTTTGTTGGGTAACAAATACTTGTTCAAATCTGAATTGTCTTCATTTGAGACAAGTATTAATGTTAAACATAGACAGAATAGGACGTAGAATAACATAATAGAAAATAGAATGATGCAGTTGAAAGGACCTTGGAGGTCTTCCAATCTAACTCTCTGCTTGAGCAGGAGACCCTATGTCATTTCAGTCAAATGGTTGTCCAATCTCTTTTTGAAAGCTTCCAGTGAAGGAGCACCCACAACTTCTGAAGGAAAGCTATTCCATTGGTTGATTGCTCTTGATGTTAGGAAATTTCTCCTTAATTCCAGGTTGCTTCCATCCATTGCTTCTTGTCCTACCCTCAGCTGATCAAAATAGTTTGACCCCCTCGCCTTTGTAGGAGCCCTTCAAATATTGAAACATTGCTACCATGCAGGGATGTGCGGTCAGGGGAGGCAGGGGAAGCAGAGCCTCACCGCTCTCATCATGAAAAGAAAAAAAAGGGAAAAGGGAAAAGGCACATGTGGTCCCATTCCCCGCCTTCCTGAGTCAACATGAAGGAGACTGCGGAGCGCGCTCTGCCGGCTTGTGCTCCACGGTCCCCTTCATGTTGACTCAGGAAGGCGGAGAATGGGACCAGGTGTGCAGGAGGAGCGCCCTCTGCGGTCCCGTGGCTTGCGCTCCGCGGTCCCCTTCATGTTGACTCAGGAAGGAGGGGAATGGGACCACGTGTGCAGGAGGTTGAGGCTGCCTCAGCCTCCTGCACATGTGGTCCCATTCCCCGCCTTACTGAGTCAACATGAAGGGGACCACGGCTCACACTCCACGATCCCGCGGCTCACGCTCCACAGTCCCCTTCATATTGACTCAGGAAGGTGGGGAATGGGACATGTGCAGCCTCCTGCACATGTCCCATTCCCCGCCTTCCTGATGACATCACCAGCCTCACCAGCCATAAACCTCACCGCACATCACTGCTACCATGTCACCCCTAGTCCTACTTTTCATTGGAGTAGACATACCCAATTCCTGTAACTGTTCTTCATATGTTTTAGCCTCCAGCCCCTAATCATTCTTACTTCCCTTCTCTGCTCTCTTTCCAGAATCTCAACATCTTTTTATATTGTGATGTTAAACTTTCAAATTAAATTATTTTTAATTTAGATTATATATTTTTTTTAAAAATTAAATGATTAAACTTTGAATTATTTGGATCTTTGCTTTTAATTTATTCTTTGCTGCTTAATCCTTAACCAACCTGTTCCTTCTGAATAATTTCAGCTCCTGCTATTTTTTTTTTTTACTACCGGTTCTGTGGGCACGGTTTGGTGGGCATGGCAGTGGAAAGATGCTATAAAATCTGCATTCCCACCCCATTCCAGGGAAAGGATACTGCAAAATCTGCATTCCCTCTCGATCAGCTGGGACTTGGGAGGCAGAGAACAGATGGGGGCGGGGCCAGTCAGAGGTGGTATTTACTGCTTCTCCGAACTACTCCAAAGTTTTACAACATTGCTTAAGGTTGAGAAGAAGCTAAAACGACTGGGTATCACTATGACAAATATGAATTGTTTGTTATTTCAAAATAACTATGTTAAGACTGAAGTTTAAAAAGAAAACATATATTGAGATGAGAGATACTCCAGCTGTCATTACTGATGAGAATGTCTGTGATAAAAATGAATGTCTTGTGCCCAGGATGATATTTTGTTTCAGACAATACTTGTTTTGACACCCGACGTGCCATTTAAACAGTGGCAGAAGAATGTATCTAAATTTGCATGGCAGGATTAAAAAAAAAAAAACATGAGTTAAACATAAGATGTTACAAGATGCAAAAAAAAAAATGAGAAGGTTTGGAAATTATATTTTGCAGCTTTCTGTTTAGTTTGGATGAAAGAGTAGGCGTTGCTGAGAGATGGAAGGCTTTTTGAATTAGAAAGAGATGACCAGAGATTTGAGTGGCTTAGATATTTAAGTAACTGAAAAAAAGTTACTTACAATTGTCCTCGCGCTTACGACCATTGTAGCATCCCATGGTCTTGGGATCAAAATTCAGGCTCTTGGCAATTAGCAAAAAAGGTCATAAAAACCAGACACAACTCTCTAAACCACTACCTAGCTCAACAACAAAAATTATGGTCATAAATCAAGAACTGCTTGTGGCTTTTATATCACTACTAGCTGTTAACCCAGTGTTGCCCAGGTTTATCCCAATCCTGCATTACACATTCACAAATCTAATTTCTAATGTTGGATTTTCCCCCTTACCAGTGAGCTCCCGTTACTTGTCCCCACTTCTGCCAACCTAGCAGTTCGAAAGCACATAAAAAGGCAAGTAGAAAAATAGGGACCTCTTTGGTGGGAAGGTAACAGCGCTCCGTGCACCTTTGGCATTTAGTCATGCTGTTCACATGACCATGGAGATGTCTTCGGACAGTGCTGGCTCTTCAGCTTAGAAACAGAGATGAGCACACACACCCCTCGAGCCGGAAACAATAATCACACAGAACTTTTACCGTAAGTTGATATTGAATTCAATGAGTGAAAATAGAATTTAGGATACTAAAAATAATTTATCTTTCTTGTGGTGCCTCTTTGGGACAGAATGTATCTTCCCCTGTAGTAATACAGAATAAATCAGGAAAAAAATTGTGTGGTGGGAACCTAGATGCTTTAAAATCCTGGAAAATGAATCACTATCACCATTATTGGGTTGAAGGGACCATATTTTGGGAAAGTGCTCCATAGTCTATAAGCAGGGGATTAGGATCAGCCCCATGGGTCACATTATGCTGGGCAATTGCTTGGGACAGAACTATTATGAATAAATAAGCATTTATAATTTATAAATAAGTTTATAATTATAAATATAAATATCTTATTAGCCACAGTGGCGCAGTGGTTAGAGTGCAGAACCGCAGGCTACTTCTGCTGACTGCCGGCTGCCTGCAATTTGGCAGTTCAAATCTCACCAGGCTCAAGGTTGACTCAGCCTTCCATCCTTCTGAGGTGGGCAAAATGAGGACCCAAATTGTTGGGGGGCAATATGCTGATTCTGTAAACTGCTTAGAGAGGGCTGTAAAGCACTTTAAAGTGGTGTATAATTCTAAGTGCTATTGCTACTAAATAATAGTAAAACATTCACTACAGCTAATCGTACTTGACCAACTGTAGCATCTATGAACAAATGTCAATGTCTATGTTTCTCCTTGTCTCCTCCTGACTTTAAATTCTTTTCTGATGCTGATTTCCACAAATTAAGCTCCTTTCTTCAGAACTGTTGGTACTGAACATTGTTTCTTCACAAACCTATCTATAAAACATATCCCTAGGATATGCTTGAAAAGTCTACACAAGATGCCCACTGATGCCATAATCTTGTTCCTGAATGCTTCAGTAGCCTTGCTGAGGATGTCAATAAATTTCTGCAGACATTCAAGTGATGCTTGGAAAAATCAACAATATTCCATGTGCATCACCTACTGTTACATCACCAAGGAGTTCGAATTCTCAGTGTTAGATGGCAACGAAGGAAAAAAGACAGTCCCTTCCTGACTATGAAATGTCTCAAGTGACACTTGTTCATGGATGTGGAAACCATTCTGCAAAACATTATCCATGGTGTTTGACTATTTTATTTATTTAAAAGATTTGTATGGCTGTGCAACTTAAACAACTTTGGGCAGCTTAACACAACAATAAAACCCAATCACTATAAAACATCACCATGAAGCAACAAAATGATAAAACAAAAAATGGCACCTTAATCATTCTCTTGAGATGCTCCACATCCAACTCCAACTATCCACATTCTATTCTATCTTCTATAGCCACAGATTAACAGAATTGGAAGGGACTTTGGAAGTCTCATAGTCCAATCCGTTGCTCTGGCAGGAAACCCTATACCATTTCAGACAAGTGGTTGTCCAAAATGGCATGTTTCTGAGATTCTGCTAGGTGGCAGGATTTCAGAAAAAAATATCTGGAGTGTGAATACTGTAGCCAAATTGATGGGATGGTAGATATTCTTAGACAGAAGGTGGTCCTGGAAATAACCAGGTTCTGTGCCATGTAAATTTTTAAAGACCATACCTGGCGCCTTGAATTGCACCTGGCTGAAAACTGGGATCCATTGCAAGTTGTACAGCAGGGTTGTATGATGGAGAAACCTACACCACTCAATACTCTGCACGATGCTGCATTCTGAACCAAGTGTAGCTCCTGAGTGATTTTCATTACATTCTCATACAAACCATTTTCAAACAGGAAGTGATTAAGGTGTGAATGACAATGAGCAAGGCCTCCTGGTTCAGAACAGGCATAATTGATGCATACAACAGATCTCTGCAAATCATGGTTGTCATAAAGCAGGAGCCATGAATCCAGGTACATCCCCAAATTGTGCACCAGCTTAATGCACACCTTCCTGGTTTTGCACCAAACTCCAGTTCCTTCTTTGTTTCTGAACTCTGCTGCAACCAGTTTGATTGCATAAATGAGCAGGCAATACCCAACACCTTTAGAAATCTTTAGCGTTCCAAGTGTTGCTAAACTACAACTCCCAGTAGCCCCACCGTGATAAAGAATGCTGAAACTGAAGCACAAGAGATGAAATTCTGGGTGTACAAAGGGGGCAGGCACTGACATGCCACGATAGGGAAATAACCATCTTGAAGCAGATCCCCAAGAAAATTAGGGAAAAAAGGAAAAATTATTCGCAATTGGCAAATAAATTATACCAGAAGGGGGTGTGGTTTAGATGGTTGATGCCTGAAGGTATGTTGATATTCTGGGAGGAGACAAGAATTAGAATTAACACACCCATATAGGTGTAGGCCTTTATGGAAAAAAAACAAAATACACCTAGAAAAAACAGAAGATCCTACAACGGATATGCAGGACACGGGAGGGGCCGGAGCTCTGCCAGCGGGGGGAGAAGGGGCAATATCAAGAAAGCTCAGATCACAAAAATGATTAAGAAAATCTCATTGATATAAACTGACCGAAAGTAGTAATGGAATTAATATGTGGATTATATATTACAATGTACAAACTGATTGAAAGTACTAATAGAATTAATATGCTGATTATATATGACTATGCATTAATGTTTTATATTCAGATGTATACTATGAGTTTGGAGGGAGGGGGCGCCTACCACACTTTGCAACTGCCAAAATTTGTATACCTTTCCATTACCTTTTCCCCTGTAAATGTTAAAAAAACCAATAAAACTTTTTTTTAAAAAAAAAGAATGCTGAAACTGATAGTTCAGCAATATCTGGAAGGCCATTAACTTCAGTCTCTGCCCAATATTAACCATTACAAAATGATTCTTTTCAGTAAGCAGAGGATAGATAATATATGATGTAATGTTCTTTATACATCTAGTTAAGGGGGGTGATGGCTCAGAGATTAAAGATGGTGAGCTTGTCAGTTGGAGAGCTGATGGCTCAGGTTTGAGACCTGAGCTTTTTGCAATGGGATGAGCTCCCGTTACTTGCCCCAGCTCCTGTCCACCTAGCAGTTTGAAAATAGGAAAATGCAAGTTGATTAATAGGTACCACTTCAGTGAGAAGATAACAACATTCTGTGCACCTTTGACATATAGCTGTGCTGGCCACATGGTCAAGGAAATTGTCTTCAGACAATGTTGGCTTCCTTGGCCAAGAACCATATCCTATAATTAAACATGGCATGATTGACAGGAAAAGCTTAACCTTTATAAATACAGCTGAGGAAAGAGTGGAGGGATTAATTTTCTTCAAAAATATTTTAAATAATTTAGAACATTTTAAATTAGTGTTTTAAATATGGCAGACTTGTGATTATTAAATAGTGTGACACATTATCAATTCTCCTCCTAGAAGAAATCTTAAAGTACATATATGCCAACAGGGAAATATATATTTCTATATTTACTCATCTCTCTGCTTTAGCAGCATGGTAGTTGTATCATGGTAATTTGAAAAGGTAACCTTATCAGTTATTTCAAGAGCTTTGTAACAAGGTCTATTAGAATAAGGGCCAATAAGGAAACAACTATCTTTATTATATTGAAATAACTAATGGAAAGAACAATTGAAGATTGTTGAAATAATTCTTTAAAATACGCAACTGTTATCCCAAAGATGCTTTTTCAAGAGGCAACTGAACTTTCTTGTTTTTATTTGAAGACATTTTGCTTCTCATCCAAGAAGCTTCTTCAGCTCTAACTGGATGGTGAGGAATAGAAGGATTTATATTCCTTGCAGAGAACTGGTCATTTTCATCTTCAAAGGAAAACAATAAAGTCCAGTTGCCTCTTAAAAAAGAAACTTTGGGACAACCATGACCTGGATGACTGAGAATCACTGAGAATCATTAATGCAACAGTTATAGAAACAAATCTATGAGTTACAGAATAAGAGACGAAGAAGAATGCAAACTTGAAATGTTTGTAAGTTTCACTTAAGATTTTAATTGTTCTCTTTAAAACAGAAAAAAGATTGTATCATATGCTTAGATAAATTAATTGCAGTTCTCCAGGAATTCAATAGAAAAAAAAATGTTTCTATTCTATTGTTTCTTCTAAAGCAGGGGTGTCCAAACTTGGGAACTTTAAGACTTATGGACTTCAACTCCTAGAATTCCCCAGCCAGCCATGCTGGGGAATTCTGGGAGTTGAAGTCCACAAGTCTTAAAGTTCCCAAGTTTGGACACCCCTGTTCTAAAGGAAGAGTTGGTTGTTGCCTCACTTGCTAGATGTTGAAATTGAATATTTCCTTGATGTTTAAATGGCAATGTAGTCATTTAGGACATACTAGCTAATACTTGAAGAGGAAAGTAGTCTGCTCATTATATTCTTATTATAGCTTTCATGTGAAGGTGATTAGTTACACAAATTTCAGAGATGTGATTTCCTTAACGGTAAGCACTGTGGTTTGCTTTCGTTGTTTGTTTGTTTAATAACATTGGATAAAACTATTTCTTTTATCCAAGCATATTGACTAAAACATTATACCCACTTTAGGAGAAAAAGAATGGTCAACAAGATTGTGGTCATTCTGGATAGGAATTATATAGGATTACATCTTGAATTGGTAAAACACATTGGCTATGTGTTAGATCTGGGCAACGAGAGACAGACTGCGGACACGTAGTGACTTAACAGCTCTTTATTAGTAGTAGTAATGATCCAGCTTGCTCTGTGGTCGGAGGGTTCCCCTTTTATAGGGATCGGGTACGCCCCTCGACCAATCAGAACGATACCTGTTTCCCGCTGTAGCAGCGGACCAGAGGGGAGACTTACTACGATATATGCTAATATCTAACACCCCTCCCCTCCTAGATGGAACGTTGCGGTAGGTAACATAGTCTTTTAGGTATGTGGGTGTTTGTCTTGCTCGGGAGGAGCGTCGTAGTTCGGGTTGGTTAGAAGTGGTTGCAGGATCGGGTGTTTTTCCTGTTTCACGTTCGGTGGTTTTTGTGCCTTCGTTGCTAGGGCGTTCTGGAGTCTGCTCGGTTGCGTTGTCTGGGGTTTGCTCTGCTTCGTGCGTGTTTTCTTGTTCCAAGCTTGGTTCGCAGGTGTCGTAGTTTTCTATGATGGGGCTCTCGCGTGGTTGACTTTCTGTAGGCAGGGAACTCTCGTCTTCGTTTCGAAGGTCTGAGTGTGCTAGGCGACCCCGAAGTTGATCGATGTGCCTTTTCCAGTTCCGCCCATCTTCTAGTTCTAGCAAATACGATCGTGGACCCGTGATGCCAATGACCTTTGCCGGCATCCACAATGTTCCCCCTGCATAGTTGTGGGCGTATACTGAATCCCCTACGCTGAAAGACCGAATTTTACTTGTGGAGTCTGGGGGAGCTGTGGCAGAGTAATTTGGGTGAAGACGGTCCAGGTGAGACCGTAGACGGCGGCCCATGAGTAGTTCAGCAGGACTCCTACCCGTCGTTGCGCTTGGGGTAATATGCTGAATTAGGAGGTAATGGTCAATGCGTGTTTGCCAATCACCTGGACCCATCCTAGCGAGGGCCTCTTTTGCGAATCGTACCATTCTCTCCGCCTGTCCATTTGATGCCGGATGGAATGGCGCGACGAGGGCATGCCGAATTCCCTGACCTGCTAAAAACGTTTCGAAATGCATGGCCGTGAATTGGGGCCCGTTATCGGAGACTAGGAGGTCGGGCAGGCCATGAGTGGCGAAAAGTCGCCGTAGAACCTTAATGACTGCCTCTGCCGTGGTTGAAGTCATTAGGACTACATCTAGCCATTTAGAGTATGCATCCACAACTATAAGGAAAGTCTGACCTTGGAATGGCCCTGCGAAATCGATGTGTATTCGCGACCAGGGTGCTTTAGGTTTCTCCCATTCTGTTGCGGGCGCTTCCAGGGGTGCTGGTCTCGATTCCTGGCATGGGTCGCAAGTGGCCACCCACTCTTCTATTTCTTTGTCCATGTTTGGCCACCAAACGTAACTTCTTGCTAACGCCTTCATTCTAACAATCCCCGGATGACCCACATGTAAAGCCTCTAATACATTTCTACGTAAAACATACGGAATAACAACTCGATCCCCCCACAATAAACAACCTTGTAACACTGAGAGTTCGTCCCGTTTTGACCAAAACATTTTGAATTCCGGGCCCACATTTCCTTTTGGCCACCCCCTCCAAACCCAAGTTTGAACTTGCTTTATTACATTGTCTTTAGAGGAGAATCTTGCAACGTCGTATGAAGAAACCGGTCCCGAGTCCAAACAGTCAATGAGTAATACCGGTACTTCTGGAGTGGGGTCTGGCAGAATGTCAGGTAATGGGCAACGGCTGAGTGCGTCTGCGTGTCCTAGAGTGGAGCCCGGTCGATGAATCAATTTGTATGAATACGCAGCCAGGAAAACAGTCCACCTGGTCATGCGTGGAGAAAGGGAGATCGGGGTGGGGCGGTTTCCCGCCAAAAGTCCCAACAACGGTTTGTGATCTGTAATTAGTTCAAAATCGCGGCCGTAGAGGTATTCGTGGAAACGCTTTACTCCAGCTACAGCAGCCAGCGCTTCCCGGTCCATTTGGCTGTAATTCCTTTCGGCTGATGAAAGAGTTCTGGAGTAGAAGGCGATGGGTGCTTCTTTTCCGTCGGGCATCCTGTGGCTGAGGACTGCTCCAACTCCGAAGGGTGATGCGTCGCAGGTCAATACCAGCGGTAGGGTCTGGCTGTATTGGACAAGCAGTGAGTCAGTGGTGAGCAGGCGCTTTACCCCGGCAAAAGCTGCAGCTTCGGCTCGTCCCCATTTCCATGGTGCATTCCTCTGGAGTAGACGGTGTAGTGGCTCAGCAACGGTCGCCTTCTGCCTCAGAAAAAGGCTGTAGAAATTAAGTAATCCGAGGAAAGCCTGCAACTCGGTCTGATTTCGTGGTGTGGGGGCGTCCTGGATCGCCTTAATTTTCTTTGAAGTGGGGTGTATTCCCTGACCATCGATTCTATAACCCAGGAATTCTACGCTAGGCACGTTGATTTGGCATTTTTCCTTTTTAAGGCGGAGACCCTTTTCTCTGATTCTGGCCAAAACAGTTCTGACTCTTTTATTTAATTGCTCCTCGTTTGCAGCGGACACCAAGATGTCGTCGAAATAGGGGACGACTCCCGGTATCCCTTGCAAAAGTCATTCCATGACGCTCTGGAACAATCCTGGGGCAATGCTCACGCCGAATTGTAGCCGGTTGCATTTGAATGCTCCTCTATGCGTCACTATAGTTTGGGCCTCCGCTGTGGCGCTATCAACTGGCAGTTGCTGGTAAGCTTGTGCCATGTCTAACTTAGCAAATACCTTTCCTGGCCCCAACGAGTGCAATAAGTGCTGTACTACAGGCACAGGATATGCGCTCTGTTGTAGCGCGACATTAATTGTGCATTTATAGTCCGCGCAGATGCGGACTGATCCGTCTGGTTTGACTGGGGTCACGATGGGTGTTTCCCAACGCGCATGATCCACCGGCTCAAGGATTCCTTGCTCCACTAACTTATCTATTTCCTTATCTATTTTTGGGCGGAGTGCAAAAGGCACTCGTCTCGGTTTAAGTCGGATCGGCGCCACTTTGGGGTCTAAATTGAATGATATTGGTTTACCCACATACTTACCAAGACCGGGGCTGAACACGTCCTCGAACTCCTTAAAAATCTGATCAGCGCTGCTGTTTCTCACGGCGTTGATTCCGGTGACTTCTAACCCCAAGGCTTCAAACCAATCAAGCCCCAGAAGGTTCTGTAATGGTGCGCTGGCGATGGTCACGGGCAGCTGTGCTTCGATGTCCTTGAAACGGATGTGGAATGTGCCTTGGCCCACGATGGGGACTTGGTTCCCCTGGTAGTCGCGCAGTAGGACGTCTGGAGCGCGGAGTTGGCTCTTTCTGAGGCTAGGGATAGCCTGTTTCATGGATGCCCATGAAATAATCGTCAGGGTTGATCCAGTGTCAACTTCTAGCTCGCAGGGTGAGCCCTCCAAGAGGACTGTGACTCTCAGCCTTTTTGGTCGCTTAGGGCGGACCTGATGTATTGTGGTGAGATACGTTCGCAACTCCTCTCTCTGGGTCAACTCTATCTCATCGTCTACATCCTGAAAATACTCTCGTTGAGCGTCTTGATAGAACGCTCTTTCAGCTCTTTGTGTGTATTCTCTCTGGGGATACGCTCGCTCAGCTCCTTGTGAGTAATCTCTCTGGGGATACGCTCGCTCAGCTCTTTGGGAATTTTCTCTCTGGGTATACACTTGTGGATTTCTCTCTGGGCGCCCTTTCTGATTCCGCCAAGCCCCTGGGTTGGGCTTCTGTTGGCGGTACATAGGTGGCTGCCATGAGGCAGGGACTCCGCTCCGGCACACTCGTGCGATGTGCCCAAGTTTGTTGCAGTGCAAACAAACAACGTTCCTGAACCTACAAGTAGACCTGGGGTGATTCCCTCCGCAACTTGCGCAGGGCGGCAACCGGGATCCGGGTCTCCCCCCAGGCCTCATGTGACTGCTCCGCATCATGTGACTGTCCTCGAACTCGGGATTCTCGTAGTCGGGGCTTGTGTCCTCGTAGTGTACTCTGGTTTGCCTCGGTGCTGGCTGGTTTACGTTGGCCCCTTGTTGTATGGTCACCGATGAGTTCTCTGCTGACTCTGACGCTCTTGCTTCGTTCAGTGCTATCTGTAGGGTTAAATTCGGGTTTGCCAACAGCTTCTTTTGTAGAGAAATGTCTCTTAACCCACAGATGAGCTGCGCTAAGATGTGCTCGTCCAGATCCCTGTACTCGCAGTGAGTTGCTGCCTTTCGTAGGGCTGCAACGTATTGATTGATGGATTCTCCCGCCTTCTGGTTCCTCATGTTGAATTCCTTGTGGCAGACATGGCGGGAAAGTTTTGGCGCGTAATGAGTTTGCAGGGCCTGTTGCAACGCCGTCCACGATACTGCCTGTATTGGAGTAGGCACGGTGAGGTCTCTGGCCGTATTGAAAACTTCCTTTCCACAGTAGCCGAGGAAGATGTTTTTCTTCCTCGCGTCGGTGATCCCCGTGTATTCGTTCGCTTCGAGGAAACACTCGAAACGAATCATGAAGGCTTCCCATTCGTCGTTTGCTGGGTCGAAAGGAGCGGGGGGAGCATGCATCGCCATCTTCTCTGTTTGAAATTGCCGCGCTGCGGTGATCTGAGATGGCTGCCGGAATTTCTGCCGAATTCCTGGGCTGGATCAAATCCGGAGATTCTGGAGGTAGCGTTCTTCGTCCTATCTGCCCCTCGATCCCACCTTCGTCGCCAATGTTAGATCTGGGCAACGAGAGACAGACTGCGGACACGTAGTGACTTAACAGCTCTTTATTAGTAGTAGTAATGATCCAGCTTGCTCTGTGGTTGGAGGGTTCCCCTTTTATAGGGATCGGGTACGCCCCTCGACCAATCAGAACGATACCTGTTTCCCGCTGTAGCAGCGGACCAGAGGGGAGACTTACTACGATATATGCTAATATCTAACACTATGAATAAAAGAAAGATTATACACATGCGCCAATGATAGGACAGTGAGAGAACTGACCATTCATTGATTAATATCTAACATTTTAAGCTTGAGTGTAGTTGACTTTTTAAAGGGCAGATCAAACGATGGCAAGCTGTAAATTATTCTGTGATTGAAAGGCTGGTCAGAAATGACTGCGGTTTTTAAAATAACTGTTCTGTGGTACCTATTTAAAACTTGACACTTAAAACCTCTGAAGAAATATATTATGAGTCTTTGAAGAATCATTACCTCTTTTTGAGTAGCTAGTGTCAGTAGACAATGGCAACAAATCACCATCATGCTCCCTTTTACAGTGCAGAACAGGTACTTAAAAAAAAAAGGAAATGAGAATTTTTCAGTTGATTTTTCTCTTCCTGCTTCACTGGAGTTCCTAACTATTGCCTTCTTATAAGCTACTTAGATTTCACTTAAAAATAATAATAATAAACCTCTCTTCTGTTTCACCATTTGCACAATCATATTGACTCTATTCAATGATCTGTGCTAGGGTTTTTGTAGAGCCTGCGTTGAATTTGTTGAATGTTACTTGTTTGGTTTGTCCAGGGTGGTTTTGTTTACTTAAATTGTGTATTTTTTTTTTAATTTTTGTAAGTCACCCGGGGTCTAAATCCAGTAAACTAAGGTTTAAAACTAATTGTTGTATGTCTGTCTATCATGAATCACAGAATACATAAATATAATATCAACTACAAAAAAGAGAAAGCTTAGGTCATAGTTTTTCACAGATAGTTAAGGTATAAGGGGTGTGATTGCTCAGTGGCTCAACATGCTGAGCTTGTCAGCTGGAGAACTCACAATCTGGCTTGGAGACCCAAGCTCTGTGCAATGGGATAATGTCTCATTACTTGCTCCAGCTCCTGCCCAACTAACAGTTTGAAGGCATGTAAATGTGAGAGATAAATAGGTGTTCTGATCTAGGCTTCCCCAAAAAGCACGAAGCAGGTCCAGGGGGAAAAAAAAAAACCCTTTTATTAAACAAATGTGAATTCCTCTCATTCACCTTCGCCAAAAGCCTGGTAAACAGTCTTTCAAAAGTGAATTTACGACCACAGACCTTATCTAGCTTGGAAAGCTGTCATGCAAATATTTTCCAAACGCAGTGCTGTGCAAGGAAAGACTTGGCACAGAGTTTCTGAGATTCACGGACAGATCTTCACATTCCTGAAATGAATGAGCAAACAAACAAATTGTTTCCTGCAAACACCCACTCCCCTTTCACTCCTCTTTTATTTCCTTTGGGCGGGGCCATTCAGCATCCACCTGTGGCTTTACTCCCAAGTCAACCCTGATTCCTTAGCTGTTCTTTTCTTCTGGCAACTCTGCGCCTGCGCACAATGGGAACAGGCTCCAGCTGTTCCTCTGCCTCACTACTGTCTAGCTCCAAAGGCAACTGAGAACTGCCAGACAGCCTTGGCTCCATCTCTGCCTCCAACCCAGAGCCCTTGTCTGAGCCTTCCCCACCCTCCAGGACTGGCCCATGTTCGTCCCCAGCCTCCTTACTGCCCGACTCTGCTGCCAGCTCTGCTGGCCACTGGTGGGCCACAACAATATATTCTCCTTCCACTTTGATAAAATTAATGTCTGTATGTCTGTATTATAACATATAATATACACCCCCTACCTGATAGGACTTCAGATAATTTACAATAATATATTTAATATGTTCATTTTTTCTTTCTTCTGTCCAATAGTTTTTTTAAGAGAACTCAGTGATTTTTCCCACTGTGTCTAACAAGAAAGCTTTTGTTTTATTTCATTTTTATTTAAATGACACCAAAGAGCTCTAAATAAAGAAAGCAGGACTGTTGAAAGAATATGAAGGGCTGATTTTGGGGAGGGGGCTGTGTTTTTGCATTGAAAATTGAACTGGACAAAAGCTCAGTTAAGCTCTTTTCTGATACTGTATTATATTCTGTCTCTCCCTCTTTCTATTTCTGGTGGATTCCTTATCTTAATCCAAACCTTATTTATTCTTCCTGTATTACTTGCAGCAATGCTCATTCCTTGAAAACAAGAACACCCTGTAAAATACAATTAATACATCTTGCTAACAACCTTGGAGAAGTTGTTTTCAGTTTATTCTTTCCTTAATATTGTAATGCAATGATAGAATAAATAATGGCCTTGAGTAAAAAGAATAAATTATGATAGAGCAAACATTTTCTCTCTTAGGTGCAACTGATGTCTCATTATTTTAATTTACATTATTTAAATATGAAGCTAGAATTTTTTGTATGATCAAGAAATGTTGATGAGAGGATATTGGGATAATAAGAAGGGAAGCAATAAATGGAGAAGAGGAAACCAGGTAGAAAAGGGAAAGAAATAGAGGGTGAGAAGGGCAAAATAGAGTGATAGCAAGCTAAAGAGGGAGGAAAAGTTAAAAAGTAAAGAGAGAAGGAGACTAAGCAGAAATAACAAACTTCTATGTTTTAAGTACATTTTAGCAGTGTTCCAATATCTAAGGGATGGTCACAAAGAACAGGGGATCAAGCTATTCTCCAAAGCACCTGAATTCAAGAAAGGAAGCAGTGGATGAGATTGGACAACCATTTGTCTGAAATGTTATAGGGTTGCCTGCTTGAGTGGTGGTTTGGACTACTGTAGAAGACCTCCAAATCTGTTATTTTGTTATTCTGTTCAGTGTGACAACTTTGGGGTCTCCGACTATCATACCCCAATTCATTTCTTATAAACTTGAGAAGCTTTTCAAGAGGACAAAAGAAGGATCCCATCCTAAACTCCCACCGGTTCTAGAAGAACAATGACTCCATCATCCGTACTCTATCCAAAATCAGAAGGAAAAACAGAGTTAGTGCTTGCCCACCTACACGTGTGTGTGTGTGTGTTTGTGTTTGTGTGTGTGTGTGTGTCTTGTAATTTAAATCAAATGCCCAACATTGGAAAAACAATCTAGTACCAAAGGAAGATGAGGTGATAAGAAAAATTTTAGAATGTGCGGAGATGGACAAACTAATAAAAGAAATACAAGGAAAGGAGGAATCAGAATATTATTTAACTTGGAACAAATAATACAAATGGCTAAAGGACAGAAATAAGAAATAAGGAAACCTAAAAAAAGTGCTGTAATAGAAGTATTAGGAGAGAGGGATAAGATAAAATAGAGTTAAGATAAATTAAGACAAAGTAGTTAAAAGTTAGTTAGAACACAAAGTACAATATAGGTAATATGATATTCTGGTATAAACAGTGAAGTTTAAATAAATATGGAATAGTATATATAAATAAGTATAGAATAAGGGGACCACAAATGTAAATAGGAGGCGAACGATCAATTGTATATACATACCAATATGGAACTGCTGTATGATGAAACATTGGGTTCCTTTTGTTGTTTTAATCTGTGTTCTGTTTTGTTTAGGTGCATATGTGTTTAAAATAAAATTTATTGAAAAATAAAATAAAACAAAAAAGCACTTATATGGTCCTATGGAAAAAAAAAAAAAAGTATGAGAAGTGGAATAATACCATCCAGCTGGAGCTGGAGATGCAGAAAGAATTTTCACCTGGGGGAAGCCAAAGTACATGTTTTGCACAGGTGGAGCCTTGCAAAGAAACAGAGACAAAGCAAATCCAGTTTCGAAGGAATCAGGATGGCAGTCATAGCAGCATGACTCCACTAACAAAACAGAGTCAACATCATGGGCTCTCACAGGCTTACAGCTGGTTCTACAATTTTTGCAAACCTCTCTGTGGAAGTGCTCGTAAAAGCCTCCTGTTCAATTGTAGGAAGGTGTTGAAGAGCGCTTAGTCTTCAAAACTCAATGGTTCTTTCTTGTCGTTCTCATAGACTGGCTTTCTAACATTACTTTAAATTGTCAGAAATATTTTTTAAAAAATTCATACTCATTACTCAATTTCATATCTCATCCTCGCATAACCCATTAAGTTTACACTATTCTGGAATGCATATGCATATGCACAGCCACACACACACACCTGTAACTCTTCCCAACACCACATTTCCAAATTCTCTATTTCTGTCCAATGCATGTTTTTTCATCCAGTGTAGACTATGTTTGTCTGGATGATTGGGGGGGGGGGGGGAGAAGACATCTCTTGAACATGTTTTATATTTCATGAGCTAGAAATGGCTTGATTCTGGTTCCGTTGGAGAACATGGATGTAATTTAACTCAATTTAATATGTCAGTATTTTTCTCTCACTATCACTCAAAAATTTGGAAGTTTTCATCTTCATGCTTCTCTAGCATGAAGAAATATGCTACCTATTTGCATATAGTTCGAAGTAACTTTAGATTGATACGAACTATGGATAATTTATATTGTTTACCTTATCAACAAAATATTTCACTTCATTTTAGTTAGTTCAGCGTCATATGTCTGAAAACAAGGGGTTGATCAAGCATTTGCTTAGGTGACTTTTCGGCCCTTTCTGCCTATTGAATTGAACTATCAGAAGATCATCTGATTTAGGCCCTGTTATATTTTATTAGAGCCCTAATATGTTCAAATTAGGATTGGAATTTTACATCCAATGTAGCCTGCTGCTTGGGAATTAAGGTAGTCCATTGGATAGATGACATTATCATAAATGGATAAATGAAATTATCACATTTATTGTGAAAGGTTGGATTAAGATATTATTGGTGTGGAGGATATTTAAATTGAATTTCAACGTGTCTTCCAGCTTGTGATACCTAGAGGAAAAGTGTTTGGGACATTCTAAATGTTGATGTCCTAAGTCGCCATTTCATACCATTAATCATGTTTCTTATTTTTTGGAAATCGCAGAAATTGAGGCCCTTTTCCACCGCAAACTATTTCATCCTTAATCTTCAATGGCTTTATGATGAAACAAAATGTTTATCATTTTTTTAACTTTAGGAAGGATTTCTAGTGACTATAACTGAATATACAAGATACAACTTTAGGTGAATAGTTAATTTTCATTTTAAGTGCTTAGAAAATTAAGGTTTAATAACAAAAACATTTCAGCATTACTATCTGAATTATAAAGTATTTCAGCACATAGATGTAGATAGTGTGGGCTGATGATATATATAAAAAAGTGACCGGATATATTCAGATTCAGCTTTGAATATTAAAATAACAAGCAACAGTAGTACTGAATTTGACTATGTTTTCAATGTCTAACAGACCAATTATGTCGTGGAACTGAGTTTTGAAAACCAAGTTGCTATGACCAAAGGAGAGCTGAAACAGAGAAGCAGATGAAGGAAAAGATAATCTGTCTATTTTCTCCAGGAGTTGCCTAACAGTACTTTCAAGTTAATTGGAGTTAAGTCACTTCCATATCAATGTGGTTGATCTTTAGGAGATCTTCATTTGGTCTTATTTAGGACCTATTTACAGAAGGTGACTGATTCTAAAAAAAAAAAAAAATAGTAAGGTCAGTCTGGTTTTTATTTCATGAGAAAATTTTATTTCATGAGAATTTCAGGAATTACAGGGCATTAAAGAAGATAGGAATGAAGGAATGAAGGAAGGAAGGAAGGAAGGAAGAAAGAAAGAGAAAGAAAGAAAGAAAGAAAGAAAGAAAGAAAGAAAGAAAGAAAGAAAGAAAGAAAGAAAATTAAAATTAAAAAAAAAAGGCAGAAGAAGGCAATGACAAATGAGATCCATATGTTTCCCAAGGAAACCATCTAGAAGGGTCTATAAATTCACTGCAAGTGAAGGTGAACCCCCAAAAGATTATTTCTTTCTAAAATTATTCATGCCCCAACTTATCAGCTTGTGGATTCAGGTATTTATAAATACGTATGTTTGGGGATATGCTACTGTATTTGAAAATTTTAAATCTGAATTATGGAAGCATAGAGTCAAAATACTGATTAAAGTTGATTTGATTTTGCTCACATATAAAACTCTAATGTTGAATTACTATGTAAAAAAAAATTGGAGAGATCTGTCCGCTTCATATGCATGCATACACCCACACCGATAACGACACTCCTTAACACACTGCACATGTAAAGTCAGAAACATATCCTTCTTTACTTTTTTGCAATGAATTATAGCATTTTTCAGTAGAAGCATAATGATTAATGCCCATTAATAAAATGCCGTGAATGTGGTATAAGAGATGGAATTCTATATGTACTGAATGGATCTTGCTGATTGTTCAGTGACATGTTTAACTCTGAAACAGAAATTAACTTACACAGATAGTGAAGAAAAATAATTATGATGTCCTTGGAAGACAAGCAAGAGGAAGTCAATAGATTCTAAGCAAAATGCAGTAGATAACACAGGGCCTGGCTTATTCTGAGACAGAGCAAGACAAATGACCAAGGCAGCTGATTGGCTATCATGTTAAGACAGTGAATTATAAACCGTATAATTTATTATTATTGGATTTTTATTCACAAGGAAATTACTTTCTGGAAGTGGAATTTATCTTTATAGAAGTTTGTGCCTGAAATGACCAAATAAATTGTTCAGCCTCAGAAACTATTCACTCTGACTACGGGGAAGCAAAGAATTTTCCTTGAGAAGAAGCCAAAAAAATTATTATTATTATCTGTAATCATATATTAGGGTTTTTGTTTATTGAGTTATTGCAGTGGCTTAGCAAATGGAAGATATTTGTGCTATTATAAGAATAAAATCTGTGTCTGTATCTGTAAAGAGCAACTTCTTTTTTCAAACTCTTAATAACTTTAAGATTAGGGAGTATTTTTAATGTAGAAATTTCCATTGATTAAAAATATTTTGACCTGCTAAAATTAATTTAAGCAACTTTTCAATTAGCGGCTTTTTCTAAAAATCTGTGTGTATTTATAACATGTGTGTATATGCATTTTAATATGTTTACAGGTAACTAATAGAGGAAATTGCTGATATTCTTGTTGTTTCCAAACATTTCATACATTTTTTTTTTTTGCTTCACTGGCAATCCACTGACAGCTATTAAAATAGTTCTCCTACTGCACACAATCTCCAAAATTGTATCAGTGTGGTTTAAAAAGCTGTGAGTTAATTATCCTTGTCCTATAGGTAGATGTGACTCTACAAAGCAATGATGGTGAATTTATGGCATGTGTGCTACAGGTGGCACACAGAGCTTTCTCTGTGGGGACAAGAGCCATCACTTCAGCTCAGCTTTACTGTGCATGCACGCGTGCCTCCCACCAGCCAGCTGATTTTTGGATCTCTACCACACATGTGGGGGAGCACATGTGGGAGACGCGCATGCATGCACATGGGGCAGGGGGAGTGTTGGGGGGGGGCAGTGTGTGTGCCAGGGGTGGGTTCCTGCCAGTTCTAACCTCTTCCATAGAAGAGGTTGCACAAATCTACAGTGCCGTTCAGAACCGGTTCTAGCTCCCTCCCTCCCGCCTGTCTGCACATCATCAAGATGAAGAGTGAGAGGAGGAATTCTGGGAGTTGAAGTCCACAAGTCTTAAAGCTGTTAAGTTTGAACACCCCTGGGGCTTTTTTTTCTAAACGGTTAGGGCTGCAAGGGTCTTGTAACTTGACAGCTTTAGGACTTGCCTGCTTCAAATGCCAGAGTTTCTGAGCCAATATTTTGGTTGCTAAGCAAGAGCGTTGTTAAGTGAGTTTCACCACATTTTATAAGTTGGCCACACCCACCCAGTCACATAGCTGGCAAGACACTCCCACCCAGTCACATGGCCGGCAAGACACTCCCACAAAGCAGGCCACACCTACAGAAGGGGTTCTAAAAAGTTTTGAAACCCATCACTGGCATGCGCCCAGGCAGCCAATTTTTGGTCGCAGGAGGCTACAGGGTGGCCTACTAGGTCCCATTTTGGACCAAAATGGGGCACAGGGGAAGGATCACACACACATTTCATTATGCTTTCAGCACGTTAGTTTAGCCATCACTGCTATAAAGTGAGGAATTGTTCTACAGCCATAGATTTTAAAGAAAATTGTAAAAGCGACCCACATGGCAAAATACATTACGTCGTGACTGAATAAATGATTTAATAAGTTTAGTTTTCAGTACAGATATTGACAGAAGACACCACTTTAGGGTTTTGTTGCACAGTAGATGAGATTAGGGAAGGATAAGGAGAAACGTGGCAGAAAACACAGCAGAAAAGAAATGGTTTCATACCAATCGCCCACAGACCCAAAGAAATCCAATTAGAAATATTCACTCACTTTTCCTATACAGTCTTCTACTTGATTATCTGCAGCAATATGAGATCAAGACAGGCCCACAAATGCTTTAAAACACCTCTCGGCAGAGAAAAGTGTAAGCAGAAGTGCCACTTGACACTTCTAGCCCTCAAAAAGGAGTGTTTATGTTAAAGTGAGACCCTCTGGGAAACATAAAAGATTACCAGGGGAAGTAAATGTCAGGATATGACATGCACAAAAGCCCTACTTGCTGATGCTTGGAAGACAGTTTCTATCACAGAGTTGTATCAGGGGATTAGCTGAATAATGTAAGGGACTTTAACAGAGGTCAACATTTATGTTGTGCCCTTTTTTCTCCTTGGGATGGTAAAACTGCTATTATTTTTAGGGTTGAGCTCTCGAGTTTTGATGTACATACACAAGGTTTGGTCTGGCTGCCTTTGCTAAGAGAACAAGTTAAGCTAGTGGAAAATCCTGACAGCCTGTGAAATTGTTCAAATTACACAAGTCAATGAATCAGAAGACTCAAAGTGGTAACCATCCATATTCTACAAGGGAGATAAGAAAATCATGGTTCTCTCACTCAACCCAATGTTGGCAAACTGCAATTCCCAGAATTCCTAATCTCGCAGTAGTTGCTAGGAATGGTACTTTAGTGATATGTAGAATGTTGCAGTTTCCTCATCCTCATTTATGTTTGTTTGTAAAATTTGTAACCACTGCAATAAAAGGGGCCCTTGGTGCTTTAGAGTAGTTAATAGCAAAAAACAAAACAAATGATCTAAAATAAAAATATAAGCAAAAAGGCTCTCAATTAAATAAAATTAAAACTTAAATTATGCATTAAAACATCTGTGGCAAAACATGGTAAAACAATAAATAAAAGCTTATGGTGAGTAACTCAAAATTTATAAAAACCAGACATTGAGGACAACTACAAAATTTATAGACAGAAAACTGCAATCACTATCGTTATTTATTTGTTTGTTTGTTTGTCGAACATGTACAAGATAGCAGAAGTAGGTATAAACATAAACATAAACAAAGAAAGTAAGTTGTGCTGGCTGGGGGATTCTGGGAGTTGAAGTCCACAGGACTTAAAGTTGACAAGGTTGAGAAACACTGACTTAGGGGATCAACAAGGTGGGAAAAAAGAAAATGTCCTTTGTTTTTCAAATCTGGAAGATGTGAGGAAAGGAAAGGAGATTCTTGACCATCATGAGTGGTGATAGATAGGGGAGCTAGCAAATCATAATCAGTAAAGAATTGTATTTCACCAAAAATCAGAAATTTCTTCTGTTTTAAATACATCTGAGTTTATACTGTTCTAATTCCAATTGTTTAAATTTATATAGTAAATAGCTCTTGCTGTAGAAAAGGATTTTTAAGAAAGTAAATCCTAAGGAAGAAAAACTAGATCAATTTTAAATATTGTCTGAGAAATGCGAACTAGTCAGATTTTGATATATATTTAATCAGATTTTTTTTAAAAAAATAATATGTTGATATACAAATAGGATAAGACAAACCTAATGTTTTTTTCTTAAAAAAGGAACAAAATTGAACTTGACAGATTCACCAATGTCGAGTCAGAAATGAGTTGTGTTCACTCTTGTAAATGTATTTACAATTGCAGCTTTAATCACTAAAGGGCAATATGGCATTATGAGTTCAGTCTCTTGATTATGGGATGCAAGATGGTTACAATTAGTATGTTTATTCTCTGCAGAATTGGTTTCATATTCCAGCCATAACAATTTCATTTTGCCCTCTAAAAGGTTTCAGCTTCTATGATGTGTTACCTTTTGAAACTTTATCTAAGCATCAGACCTCATAATTGAACTCTTTTAGTGACGATTTCTTAAACCCATACGGTCATCAAAGTTCTCTTTGAGTGCATTCCCATGTTGTCATCCCAAATTAACTGCCCGATGTGAAGCCCATGGCTCACCATGTCCTAGCAAATCACTAGGTTTCATTTATTTTAGAACGTTATGAGCTGGACATGAGCTGGAAACAGATGCTGAATTTTCCTCACTGTCACCAAATTGTCTAGTAAACAATACAGTGACAATTCCATTGAAGCCCTCCTGCAGTTGGAAGAATTAACTACACAATCTAATTAGCTTTGCCACTTGGTTTGACATGTAGCTTGCCCAGTGAAGGAAGATGAATAGCAAAATAGAAGTGTGGTGAGAGAAAGAAGGTACACGGAGAAAATTGGAATATGTTTTTTTATTTATTTTTCTCAAAAGAAAATCAAGGAAACAGAAAAAATGTTATAAACCCTTGACTTGGACTGGCTATACTGTATACTGATCTGAAAAATCTGTAGGTTTAAAGCCCCAAGCAATAAGTCTTCCTTGAAGTCTCACTTACTTACTTACTTATTTAGTCAAACACGTATGAAATAACAGGTATATGTATAAACATGGACATGAACACAGGAAATGGGTATGAATAAATGGGGACAGTAGGACAGGGACGGTAGGCACGCTGGTGCGCTTGTGCACAACCCCTTACATAATTCTTAGGAATAGGGTGAGGTCCACGGTAGACAGTTTAAGGTTAAAGTTATGGGGGGTTGAGGATGTAACAACAGAGTCAGGTACTGCATTCCAGGCATTGACCACTGTTGCTGAAATCATATTTTCTGCAATTGGGTTTGGAGTGGTTTATCTTGAGTTTATATCTATTGTTTGCCCATGTATTATTGTGGTTGAAGCTGAAGTAGTCATTGACAGGTAGGATGTTGTAGCAGACAATTTTGTGTACTACGTTTTGGTCAGACCATAGGCAGTGTAGTTCTAAGTTGTCCAAGCCTACATTTCAAGCCTGGTGACATAAGGTATTCTATTGTGAGCAGAGGAGTGGAGGACTTGTCCTACTTATTTAAGTGCTTATTTAAATTGTTTCTGAAAAGAGTAATTGATATCTAAACAGCCTCCTCTCCATGCATGCATGCCCTTATATGACGTTATATTTAACTACTTTATTTCCATGAAAGTTGATGTTTGTAAGCCATTTAAGTGCAGTGCTCAGTTTTAATAACCATTTTCCTGTTTCACAAAGCCTAGAAGTTAGAACATGCATGCAGAGACAACGGCAGTGTTTTATGAAGATAAATAACTGCTCTCAGAAATTTCTAGGAAATCCTCTTGAGCCAGTTCTGAATAAATATCAATTTAAAGATTAAGGAGAGGGGGAGAGAGGGTTGCTTAAAAAAAAACAAGAACAAACAAAAGAATCTTGAACATGAAGAGAAACTGGAAGTCAAATTAAGGTAATCAGTTGTGAGATTCTTTTTTTGTTTGTTTGTTTGTTCTGCGGACGTGACTTGGTGAGTGTGGCTAGGTATGTGTGGTAGGGGAAGGATACTGCAAAATCCCCATTTCTTCTCAATCAGCTGGGACTCGGGAGGCAGAGATTAGATGGGGGTGAGGCCAGTCAGAGATGGTATTTACCAGTTCTCTGACTACTCAGAATTTCTGCTACTGGTTCTCCAGAACTGGTCAGAACCTGCTGAATACCACCTCTGAAGGTAATCTTACAAGGGTGATTTGTTTCACTCAATACTTTTCAATGGAATTAATGAAAATAATTTCTCAATGTGCCTGTCTTTAGTTCCTTTATCTATTAGATTTATATCTTACCTTTTTTCTAGGATATCCAAAGAAACTCATGAATCTCCCTTCATTGAATCCAGAAAGAAATCCTAGGAAGTAAGTCGGGCTGAAATAGAATGAATTGCTCAAAGTCAATCAATGATGTTTTGGATTTTGTTTAGTTTAAACTCGAATCTGGGTTTCCAGATTCTATATTTCTACACTTTATTTAGATGTTTTCACATTCCTATTCTCTGGGGTAAGAAGAGCATGTCCTTTCCATGTTGTTCTGGCAACTTTAGATGTCCTCTAATGATTTGAGATAATGCATGTTTTGAAATGAACATTATATAAATTAAAAGAGGTTTCAATCATCCCCATAAAACCTAAGTGAAGAGATAGGCTTTGGGCCCACTCAAAACACCAGTAGGGTAAGCTTAAAATCTCAAGGGGAACTTCAGTCCATGAGGCAATCACTGTTTCAGAGAAAATATTTTTGTCAGGTCCTGATAGGTAATGTTGCTTAACTGAAGAAACCCAAAGAACACCAATCCTGCCAGATTGAATCAGCTGAGCAAATACTATGGAGTCCAATAGTCTATTGGACTAATACAAATGAGCACATTTTAGCACTGATCAAATCATGTAAAATGGAAAGTTGATGAGTGTAGGCAGGTTGTATTAAATATATATCATTATCATTCTGTATGAGAAGCATGGTAGCCTAGTAGTGAAGACACTTGCTTCCCACACAGAAGTTTGAGAGTTCAATCCTAGATAGCGGCAGATGTTCTTCTCCTAAGGCACAAAGAAAACAATATATGCTGTGAACTCTTTGTAGGTGTCAGGAAGGGCATGGCCAGTAAATGCTCAGTTCTATCCAGTCACCCTGACTCTACCGCGAATAGGTACTATGGGGTTGTAAAAAAGGAGGTTTTATCCTGTATGGTGTTATACCAATATGCAAGAGCACAGATCACTTTTTCAGATAGCAGATAAAAATTGCACAATGATGTCTATATATGTGAAGATTAGGGCCTGTTTTTGTTTGTGGTGCAGCAATTTATAATACAATGTTCAGATTAATATAGTATAAAAATGTATATAAATTAACCAGAAAATAGGACAAACCGCTTGTCTTCCAATTCTAGATTTAATGTTAAAATTTATCTTATTTTTGTCGGAATCCAAAAAGATTTCAGCATGGTATTCAACCATCCTGGAATGGCTACCAAATCATTGGGCAGAATCGACTCTTAAAGTGAATCCCTTCTGCTTGATTTCTGATCATACTCAGATGGCACTTTGTGGCTGAAATAACATTTGCAGAATTTTCTCTCCCTTTATCAAACTCTGTGGCTATTTGCAATGAGACCTCTATTTGCCATGTGTGCTCATTATGAAGAGGTGGGAAAAAATGTAGAAAGTTTTATAGACTGATTATTTCTTTTTTAAAAATAATCTCCATTTGGGGATTTTTCTTTGCTAAAGCCTCTTGCTTTAACTTGAAGCCAATCTATAGATCCAGAGGGAGCTGTAAAGCTTCTACCATGACCTAAAATAGCTTTTTGAGAGTAAAAGTGTCACAACTTTTATTGTCCAATATCTCAATGTTCTCAGCCCTGCAGCAGGAGAAGTGTGTGCAGGTCTCAGTAGGTTTGAGGAGAAAGAGGGAAGAAAAACTTTGGACTAATAGAGTTAAATCACATGAAAATCAGTCTTCAGGCATCCAGAAACAGTGGGGTTTTGATATACAGGACCAATGTCTTAAAAAATACAGATTAATCCAAATCTTGAAAAGGATGCAAAATCCCATAAGCATCTGACACAGTGCATGGTTATTTGGATATAATACAATCTTTGCAAAGGATCTATGCCTGTGCTTCTGAAGTCATAGATAATTTCTTAAAGGAAAATATTTTGTTCGTTCACATAAAGGATATAAATGCACAGAGTAATTGCATGGTTTAAATAAAGCAATGGGTGAAAACTGATCAAGGAGAGAAGCAACCTAGAACTAAGGAGACATGTTCTGACAGTTAGAACAATCAATCAGTGGAACAACTTGCCTCCAGAAGTTGTGAATGCTCCAACACTGGAAGTTTTTAAGAAGATGTTGGATAACCATTTGTATGAAGTGGTGTAGGGTTTCCTGCCTAGGCAGGAAGTTGGACTAGAAAACCTCCAAGGTCCCTTCCACCTCTGTTATTCTATTCTAAAACAAAGCCAAGCATACAGAAAGAAGGGGAAAGAAATATAAAGAAATAACTTCTAATTTTCTTTTACAAGTTATAAATATAAATTTATATTGATCTCTTAGTCTAAGGTTACACTATAACTTTCATTCTTAAAAAAATATTCTAGTTTCCTAATCATCAAACAGATATAATTTCATTTTTTCCTGTTTCTCACATAAATTCCAAAAGGAGTTTCCAATCAGCATTAAAATTAATCAGTGAGTTTTTGCTAATCAAAGCAGTTAATTTTGTCATCTCAATCAGCTTCATTAACTATCCACTCTTCCATTCTGTGTAGTATCTGATACTTCCACCTTTGTTTTGCTGCTGTTATCATAGATAAATGCAAAGTTCCATGAGTTTTTTCTAGCTTGGTCAATCAGCTCCAAAATAAACAATTTTGGCTTCAGTTGTATATTAATCTTTAAACTCTTCTGGATTAATGTATTTGAATCCAAAACTTTTTGGAGTTTTTTTTTTCATGTCCACCAAGCATGATAAAAAATGTTGTTCACATTTTCAAAATAAATTCAAAGTATGTTTTATGCATGTTAGACTTTTTTCCAGTGACAAATACCAATGATACATGATTTTATAAAAGTTATCTTTAAGGTAATAACATAATGTGAATTTCAATCCTTTCATGCACATATGATCCTGTTCTTTGATAGTTATATTATAGCCACAATTTTAGCCCATTTTATCATACATTGTTTTATTTGTCCTTCCATTTCAATGTTTATACTTTTTACCAATAACATGTTCATTAGTTGTACATAGTTCTGTTTCAAATTGAAATTGAAACATGTTGCATTTACTATATCAGTATAAAACTGTGTGGAATAGACAATGTCAAGGTGTGCAAAGACATTTAAAGATAAGCAGGAAAGAGATACCTCAAGGAATTTGGGAATGCTACTTATTTGGAGAGTCTAAACAAAAACTATTTAAGAGTAGATTGTCAACTGTGAAAAAAAGAAGACAGCAACAACAACAATAGTGGTGGACAAATTTTATCAGCAGACTATGTTTGAATATCTCTAAAAATTATGGAAAAATAAGATAGGATAGGATAGGATGGTGGGTGCATGTGTGAGTGGATAGATGTATGGGGTTAAGGTTAGGGTTAGATGGATAGATGATGGATAGATGGATGCATGGATGCATGGATGGATGGATAGATGATAGATAGATAGATAGATAGATAGATAGATAGATAGATAGATAGATAGATAGATAGATGGAAGAGTAGATGGGTAGATGGGTAGATGGGTAGAGATAGACATCAGCAATGTCAGGTCCAATTAGAAAAAGAGAGCTTGGGACCATATAGGTTGGAAACAAGCGGAAGAGGCCTTCATCCTGCAGTTGATAGAGAATGGTTAAGATGATGTGATGATGATGATGATGATGATGATGATGATGATGATAGAGGAAGAGATGATAGAGATAGAAATGATAGACAGAGACAGAGATGATAGACAGAGATGATAGATATAGAGAGGTAGGTAGGTAGGTAGGTAGGTAGGTAGGTAGGTAGGTAGATAGGTAGGTAGGTAGGTAGGTAGATAGATGATAGATGATAGATAGATAGATGATAGATAGATAGATAGATAGATAGATAGATAGATAGATAGATAGATAGATAATAGACAGACAGACAGACAGACAGAGGGATAGAGGGATAGAGATAGATAGATAGAGATGGGGATAGAGATAGAGATTATCGTTATTATCGTCCAGTCTCCAACCTTCCCTTTTTAGCGAAGGTTGTTGAGAATGTGGTGGCACAGCAATTTCCATGACGCCTTGACGAATCCGAATATCTAGACCCACGCCAGTCCGGCTTCCGACCCGGGCACAGCACAGAGACAGCCTTGGTCGCGCTGGTTGATGATCTCTGGAGGGCCAGAGATAGAGGCTGTTCCTCTATCCTGGTCCTATTAGACCTCTCAGCGGCTTTTGATACCATCGACCATGGTATCCTATTGCGCCGGCTGGAGGGGATGGGAGTCGGAGGCACCGTTTTACGGTGGTTCGGCTCCTACCTCTCCGACCGGTCGCAATGTGTGTTGACAGGGGGGCAGAGGTCGACCCTGAGGCCACTCACCTGCGGGGTGCCACAGGGGTCGGTCCTCTCGCCCCTCCTGTTCAACGCATATGTGAAGCCACTGGGGGAGATCATCCGTGGTTTAGGGGTTGAATACCATCTGTACGCTGATGATACTCAGCTGTACATTTCAACCCCAAACCACCCCAGCGAGGCTGTCGAAGTGATGTCCCAGTGTTTGGAAGCCGTCGGGGTCTGGATGGGGGACAACAGACTCAAACTCAACCCCTCCAAGACTGAGTGGCTGTGGCTACCGGCACCTCGGTTCAGCCAGCTGACTCCAACGCTGGCCATAGGGGGCGAACAAGTGCCCCCTGTGGAACGGGCGCGCAATTTGGGCATCCTCCTAGATGCCCGGCTGTCAATGGACAACCATGTGGCAGCCGTGGCAAGGGGGGCGTTCCACCAGGTTCGCCTGGTGCGCCAATTGCGCCCCCTTCTGGACCGGGATGCCCTACGCACGGTCATTCATGCACTGGTGACGTCTCGCCTGGACTACTGTAATGCTCTCTACATGGGGCTTCCCTTGGGACGCGCCCGAAGACTGCAGCTAGTCCAGAACGCAGCCATGCGGGCAGTCATGGGGAGTACCAGGTAATCCCACGTAACACCGCTCCTGAGCGAGCTGCACTGGCTGCCTGTGGTTTTTCGGGTGCGTTTCAAGGTTTTGACCACCATCTTTAAAGCGCTCCGTGGCACAGGACCTAGCTACCTGCGGGATCGCATCCTCCCACACACATCCCTGCGGCCAATTCGCTCTCACAGGGAGGGGCTTCTCCTGGTGCCGTCCACTAGGCAATGCCAAAGGGCGACTCCAAGGGGTAGGGCCTTCTCTGTGATGGGCCCAACCCTCTGGAATGACCTCCACCCCAACATTAGAACCACCACCGACTTCCGCTCCTTCCAACAGAAATTGAAGACACACCTGTTCCGACTGGCTGGCCTGGCATAATTATAACGTCTACCTCCTGGCAAACATATTTCTTACTGGTTTTTTAGGGGGATTGTTCTTTTAAATTTAATTTTATAGGATATTTGTTGGGGTTTTAAATTTTCAAATTTTAAATTATTTACTTAGCAGTACAGTTCTGTAAATCTTTTTATCCTCCTCTTATTTATTTATCTATCTACTTAATAATTTTAATTGTCTAAATTTTATAGTTATTCTTGATGTATTTCTGATATGGACTGTACACCGCCCCGAGTCCCTTTCGGGAGAGGGGGCGGTCTATAAGCGCTAAGAAATAAATAAATAAATAATAATAATAATAATAGAGAGATAGAAATATAGAGATATAATGGAGAGAGATAGAGAGAGATAAATCCAGGAAATATATCATGCTGTATGTTTCAATAACGATTCCTGTAGTGTGAGGACAGAGCAGTAATATCTGCGGGAGGAAGTGAAAATGGGTACAGCACCAGTTATATTGTGACTAGCTGAATACCTGAGCTCTGCTACAAAACTATGTAATCGGGCTTGATAAATCGACACTTATAGCTTGAAAATTAATGAGCAGTTATACCATTAACCTCTTCTCTCCCTCAGGCTTGCTCCACAGAAGCCTCCCCTATCCTACCCCCTTTTCTCCCCCAGCCTTTGCTGACAGAAGCTTATTTTCCTTTTCTGTACCCTTCTCTCCCTCAGGCATGCCCCAGAGAAGCCCCACCTATCATATCACTTTCTCTCCCTCATGTTTGCCCCACAGAAGCTCCACCTATCTTATCCCCTTCTCTCCCTCAGGCTCCTTTCCAAACTCCCAGCCAGCAGGCCAGATGAGTCACGCACTGGGTCCAGGTTTTCAGGTTGGGAAGGGGAGTAGAACGTCTAACTCCTTAGCATCAGAGCGAGTTAATAATAATATATGAAATACTAATGTTCTGATGGCCATTTCGAAAAATCTTTTGTTACAAGCACCTAGAAGTCAAGAGGAACACATGTGTCAAATTTCAAGTTTGTAGATTTTACGGTTCTGGAGACTTCGTGCTTCCTGCATGAGTGTTTTCGCATTTATATATAGAGAGATGGAAGCATTTCTCCTTTGTACATGCAGGAAATATCAAACAAATGGAAAGGGGGAAAGGACTTCAGTTGTAATGCTGTGATCACTGTCTTGTCTTTTTTGACACCCACCCTTCTCTGCCACTAAGAGGTATCACTAGCACATGAATACTTCAGATTTGTAATTCCATTTATGGCATAAGTCCTTTTCAAGGTCTATTCATTATTGAACTAGTTATGGCCAATACTTACATCGGGTTCCTTCCAATTTCGAAATGGCCCTGTGATATGTGCAAGGATGAGATTGAAAGGTCAGCCTCTATAGAGTACACATGGAAGTGGGAAAATTCATGAGCAGCCTCTAAACTTCATCAGATTTGGTCCATGATTACTTTTTTAACAGCTTGTTTATATATGTTCACATTACATATAGAAGTGCTTAGTGAACAGCGTATTGTCTGGATCAATTGATTTATATACAATAATATTTTTCCCACTCCTAATTTCTACCTCTACTATCCAACCATGTATAAAACATGTCCCATGTTTGAAAATATTCTGTATCTTCTTTTTCTTTTATTTTTAGTGTCAATCTGTTCATTTCTGCAAAATGTAGAAGTTCCTAATTACATCATTCTCTGTAGGTGTTTCCTCATTTTTCCAGGACCGATCCATAATTCCTTTTATGCTTGTTACTCTCCAGAAACTTTCAAGAGTTCTATTCCTAAAATTGCTCCTACTTGCTCAAAGGACATAGCATGGATGTGAGTTGTTGTTGTGTTTTAAATGTGAATATATACTGTATGTTCCTTATTTTATATTAATCTGTAGGTGTTTCCTCATTTTCCCAGGACTGATCCATAATTCCTTTTATGCTTGTTACTCTCCAGAAACTTTCAAGAGTTCTATTCCTAAAATTGTTCCCACTTGCTCAAAGGACGTAGCATGGATATGAGTTGTTGTTGTGTTTTAAATGTGAATATATATTGTATGTTGCTTATTTTACATTAATCGTAGCTTGCTTGCCATAACTGGTTTTCAGTAATGATAGCAGTTGTAGCCAGAGCCTTAGGCTATGGCTGTCTAATATAGACTGGATGCCAGCATACAACGTGGCAACTACTAGAAGTCTTATCTTCAGCAATACAGTAAAATGACTGTGCCCATCTGTTTGATATGACAACAACCTTCAGGGGATTCTATAACATTCTCTGCTAGAGATTGAATCCCAACCTCCAGTCATCTCTTCCATTTAAAAAAAAAAAAGCTCTGTTTGCTGAATAATTCTGTTGAATATGAGACAGTTAAGCTAAATAAATAAAATCAGCAGAGACTAACAAAGCAAGAGAAGGAGAAATTGTATGTTTTTTTAATGTAATTTTTGGTGTAACAGAAGCACATGGGGCAGAACTTCAGTTCGTTATAACCAATAACAGAAGTTTAATGATTCTGTTCAATATTAGAAACAGACATTTTAAAAAGTAATGAGGTGTTGGGAATGTTTTTTTCTTAAGCATGTGTATAAAAACAAAGAGCAAAACAAATTTTAAGGAAGTGCTTCAAACAGCAATGTTCTGGTCCATTCACAAAAGGAATAGTAGATATTTTTCATCATCATTTACCTTGTTCTAATCTCTTTCTCTCTTCTCTCTCTCTCTCATTTCTCTCATCTCTCTCTCTATCATCTCTGTCTTGCTCTCTCCCTTCTTTCTTTCTCTTATCTCCATCACCTCTCCCTCTCTCCTTTCCCCCCCCTGCCTCCCCCCTCTCCTTTCCATCCATCCATCCATCCATCCATCCATCCATCCATCCAGATGATTTAATAATAATCATTTGTTATCAGGGAAAAGGAAACATAATGAAACAAAAAAAAAAAATCACAAATCTAATGGAAAGTTTCATACAATTGCATAATTGTATGACTTGCTGAAAGTATTGGTCATCGGGTATGTGACTATAATACACATGTAATAGATATCATTATGAGCCTCAAATTTAAAAATGGTGGGATAGAATAGAGCACATTTGGGGCTTCATAAAAAGGACACTGTATGGGGACATAAGGAGTTCTACCTCCCTGTATCTACAAGGGCAAATTCTTTGCAAATAAAAAGTCCCATGAAATATATATTTTTTCCCAGTAAAGCTGATGGTAGGGCACCAAAGCAGACTCTGGAGAAAGCTCATTTGTATTTCCTTATGGTTATATTCATACATACTCTGCAGTAGAGGGTTGCATCTAACAATGGGCAATAGAATTCAGGAATTGCGGTGATATCATTTTGATGATTGGTCTCTCTGATTATTTCTATCACTATTGAATTGGCCTTTTCAAGGGTTAACAATAGGCCTAAATATTCAGGAGTGGGGCCAAGATTACATATAGGGTGGCAGTATGATGAATAAATGTCTGACAATGGCAGAAGGATCAAGCCCATAGAGTCAAAAATTATTCAAGTCCTGAAATTCGAATCTTGGATCAAGACTAGTCCTTAACATTTGGCATATGAGCTTTAAGCCGTAAAACAGAATCATCAGTATATTTTGGGTACCGAACAAAATCTTCCGGAAACTTGATTGAATAGTTTCATACTCCCTTAGGTTAATGCATGGGCCAAGTTGTATCCCATATAGGAATCAGGCAATTGTTTTAGCTATAAAGTGTTTAATTGCTGCTGGAATGCTATTGTCTATAAAACCTAGTTATTGCTTGTGAGTTCTTTTGTGCAGTAAAAGAAGCATAATTTACCTGGGTTGTTAATTTCCTAGAGGCTTGAAATATTATGTCCAGGTATTTAAAACATGTGACATGGTCTTATTCATGAGATTCAATTATTTACCTGTGTTTTTTTGTTTTTGTACTGGAAAAAAACCCTAAAATATTAGATTTATCATAATTGATTATTAATTGTTCCTTATTAAGTTAGTACTTGCTTTATGCCTAATGACGTCAAGGAGAGAAAAACTGTATCATCAACACAAAGTAAAACTGGGAGATGTCTATCAGGTAATTTAAGTGCATCAGCTTTCCAAAATATATTAATCGGATATTGTATGTGGCTTTGTGCATGTATACATGGACATATGCATGTACATAGATGGGGAATTCATCAAATTTGCAGATGACACCAAGTTGGTAGGAATAGCCAACACTCCAGAAGATATGCTTAAGAGACAAAAGGACCTTGACAGACTTGAACAGTGGGTACTATCTAACAAAATAGTGAAAAAAATAATGTTCTTCATTTAGGCAAATGCACAGGTATAGTATAGGTGGTACCTGGCTCAAAATTAACAACTGTGAGAGGGATCTTGGACTCCTAGTGGACAATCACTTAAATATAAGCCAGCACTATGCTTCAGCTGCCAAAAAAAAAGCCAACACAATTCTAGGCCGCATTAACAGACGGACAGAATCAAGGTCATGTGAATCATTGATACCACTTTATAATCTACTTGGTAAGAACACACTTGGAAGACTGCATCTAATTTTGGTCATCATGATATAAAAAAGATGTTGAGACTGTAGAAAAAATACAGAGAAGAACAACAAAAATGATTAGGGGACTGAAGGCTAAATCATGAAGAATGGTTGCTGGAATTGGGTATGTCTATTTTAATGAAAAGAAGGACTAGGGGTGACATGATAGCAGAGTTCCAATATCTCAGGGATTGCCACAAAGAGTGAGTCAAGCTATTCTCCAAAGCACCTGAAGGAAGCACAAGAAGCAATGCGTGGAAACTAATCAAGGAGAGAACAACCTAGGACTAAGGAGAATTTTCCTGAACAATTAATCAGTGGGACAATTTGCCTCCAGAAGTTGTGAATGCAACTCTAGAAGTTTTAAGAGATTGGGCAACCATTTGTCTGAAATTGTTTAGTGTTTTTCTGCCTGAGTAGTGGGTTGAACTTGAAGACCTGAGAGATTTTCCACATGTCTCCCCATTTTCTCCAAATTTATATTGCTAGGTTTATAGACATTCATCTATAATAAATACATATGAATAGGCTTTGAATTCAAAACAGACTTTTTGTAGGTCACTATTCAACAAAAGTCACTATTCCTATTCATTCATGGGAATCTGAATGATGACCACTTTATGATCTAAACAACAACAATAACAATAAAAAATGCCAATCCAAAATGGTCACATTTATCATTATCCACAGGAAGATACAAATATAACATAACATAACAAAATATTACAATGCAATGCAATACAATACAATATAATATAACACAACACAATACAATACAACACAACACAGCATAATATAATAATACTACAATACATATAATATAAGGGGTATAAGGCTATAGGAAAGAAAAATAATCTAGAAATATTTTCAGAGCTTTTGAATTATGCCATTTTAAATTCTGCCATTTTAAAGAATTCATACTAAGGCTACTAGATGTCTCTTATAGCTCTATGAGCATATGTGTACCTTTAACATAAAAGCTTAAGTGAACATATTCATTTATTTTTCATTATTGGATAAATAAGGAGAATATATGAAATAAAATTAAATTGCATCTTTGCTCTGTTTTGTTTTCCCCTAAGTAGTAAAATTGTTTTTTTGTGAAAAAATGTTTATTTAAGTTAAATACCAACCTTATGTTATAAATCATAATACAGTGGTATCTTGGTACTCGTTGTGAAGTGGTTCCAGGAGACGCAATGAGTACTAAAAAAAAATTTCCCATAAGGAATAATGTAGTGAGTTACAAGGCAGCCAAAACGAACAAGTTCTAACTTCTACATTGAGTATTAAACAAACAATGAATCCTGGGACAAAAGTTTTGCAACAGAATTCAAGGGGGGCCAAATTTGATGTGTTTCAAAGCAGTTGAGTAGCAGGGTACCACTGTACACATTTGTGAAAGAAAAACTCCTACAAATAACCACTGAGTTAAGTTATTGATGCTAATTAAAACATATGATACATATGGTCAGCACAACATTTTGACAAACAGGACCTGATGTCTTTCTTTTGGTAAACTTGGAACGCTTTGGTTGATGACTCACTCAAATTCAGAGATCTGAGTAATTCTGCAATTGGAGACAACTTAGATGATCACATTGGTTTTTATTGCTTTTCTAACTGCTTTTCTAACTGAAAAGGGACACTCTTACATCCCTGCGACCAATCCGCTCGCACAGAGAGGGCCTCCTCCAGGTGCCGTCCACTAGACAGTGTCGGGGGGCGGCGCCTAGGAGTAGAGCCTTCTCTGTGGCGGGCCCAGCCCTGTGGAATGACCTCCCCCCGGATATTAGGAATACCTCTGACCTCCGCTCCTTTCGTATTAAGCTTAAGACCCACCTATTCCAAGCAGCTGGCCTGGCTCAACTTTGATCTAACCATATCGCTCCTGACGGGTTTTTAATTGGGTATTTTTAATTATTTAGGGGTTTTTTAATCACTGTATTCTAATTGTTTTTTATTCATCAGCCGACCTCCTCCTTGTGTATGTCTCGGTATATGTCTCTGTTATATGTTTGTTTTGTCCACATATATATTTCATATGTTTCATTGTACGCCGCCCCGAGTCCTTCGGGAGAGGGTGCGGCTAAGAAATAAATATTTATTTATTTATTTATTTAAAGCTTTGTGTTTGTATTATTGTTATTATTTTCTTTTCAAGGTAATTCATTTTTGTTGTTGTTCCATTGATAGCTCTAAGTTGTGTTTTAGTTATACTTTCCTTGTTTGAAACATGTTCCCCTTCTTTGAAATCAATATCTATCACTGAAGCTAAGTCACTTTAAAGTGCATCATAATCTACAGACACATCTATCCCAAAGTCTCTTTCTTCCCCCCCCCCAAAAAAAAAGCAGGAAAAGCACAACTTTATATACCAAGTCTTTCCCAGAGTCTAAAAAAAAAATGCAACAGAATTTAGTTACATTTTCCCCGCTTGCAGTTTTCCAATATTCCAAGCAATTATTAGGGGAAAGATTTATTCCGGTGGTAATTTGCTTTTTCCATGTGTGTGTGTGTGTGTGTGTGTGTGTGTGTGTGTGCGCGCCACACGTCACTCAGGGTCCTGAAAGGAAGGGGCGATGGCATCACACATACACACCCACACCCTTTCCAAGATTTCAGGCTCTTGGTTACAGAAAAACGAAGCCTCTTAGCTGAGAAAAATCAGGCCAAGGGATCCACTTGAAATTCAGGATATTTTTGGGAGAAAAAGCAAGGGCAAGGGGAGGTTCCATCCCAAGGTGATGCTTCGGACAGGCCTAAAACTGACCTATGCCTTCTAAAATTTCCTCCAGCAGTATGGTTCCTTGGGGCAGTCCCAAAGTCTATTTCATAAAAGCTCTTTTGAAAATAGAAATGGAGTGCCATTTATCTAACACCAAGAAAGCTTTGTGATTCTATCATAAGTAAACAAGTTACATCTCCCTTGATGAAATATTGTTCTGAGAACTGCCAGAGGATATAAGAATATCTGAATGTCCATTTAAGTGAACTAAGTCTAATACCTAGGGAATGTCTGAATATCTTCTTCAAAGTACTTCTTGAGTTAAGAATAGTGAAACATTTCTTAATGTTTCATCCGGTAACATTGTACTGCTAACTAGGGCATATAAAACCTTTGCCAGACCAATTCTCGAATACAGCACATCTGCCTGGAATCCACACTGTTTATTGGACTTTAATACAATTGAGTGGGTCCAGAAATGATTCATGAGAAGAGTCCTCCACTCCTCTGCTCACAATAGAATCCCTGATGCCACCCTCAAAATTTTGCACTTGGGCAACCTGGAACTATGCCGCCTAAGGTCTGATCTAAGCATAGTACACAAAATCGTCTCCTACAACATCCTACCTGTCAATGACTACTTCAGCTTCAACCTCAATAATGGGGAAAAACAATAGATACAAACTCAAGGTAAACTGCTCCAAATTCGATTGCAGAAAATACGACTTCAGCAACAGAGTGGTCAACCTGACTCCATTGTTATATCCTAACCCTAACCCTCACAGCTTCAGCCTTAAACTGTCTACCATAGACCTTACTTCATCCCTTAGAGATCTGTAAAGGGGGCATACAGAAGCACACCAGCATGCCTACCGTCCCTGTCCTACTGTCCCCATTTATTTTAACTCCTTTACTTTGTTCATGTCCATGTTTATATTTATACATTTTATCTTATACATGGTTGACAAAACAAACAAACAAATAAATAAATAAACAAACAAACAAATAAATAAATAAATAATAACATTACCTTTTTTTCTTTTTCTTTTCTTTTTCTTTTGTTACTGTTTGTTAGAAAGATGCTAAATTCCCCTCAAAATTAGCTTTGGGGTTTGAAATTTAAGCTTCCATGGAGCACCCAGTTGGAATTTATGAAAAACAGTCTATTTGCAGGACTATTTGTGAATGATGTGAATGTTTATGGCTGATCTGAAATATACGATAATAGATAATTTTATGGATGCTGAATTCATGCTATGTAAGCTTTTATAAATTAGCAAATGCATTTGATTTCAGATAATCAATCCAACTATTATGGACTTGATTTAAGAGAACCAATCCATCTATAATGGATAAGAAATAGTTGGTGGAGAAAGCAAAATTTCCTAGAACTCTTAGCATTCAAGCTTTACTCTGAATGATGACATTCTTTTGACTGTAACTGCATGTTGCTTCAGCTGCATACATCAAAATACTTCAATAAATATATACAACGGATGTATTGGAGATATGTAAACCAGATTTATTTATTTTTTTACTGCATCAATAGGATGACGTTTGGGGGATAAAGTGTAGAAATTCCATCGTAAAACATAAAATTAATGATATAATCATTCTATCAAGTTGCTGTCTGTCATAATCATTAATCTTAATTAGCCTGTAATAACATGTAATGTGACGTTGTCAATTCTTACTATGGCACACTTATAAAATCTGTGCCATTGTGACTTCTTTAGGTTCTTTTCTCTATGCTTGACATTATAAACACACTTTAAATTAGGCATTTGAATTTATCACTATTTTACGGATTATCATCTTCATATAGAAAGTAAATGTTAAGGATTGCTGGTTTTTTATGGGTGTCGGAATCACTTTGATTCAATTCAATACATTGAACCAAATTGTGAAAACAAATGTAATGACTTATAAAAGGTGGGTATGAACAATGATATGCAATGCATACTGAATGGTAGAATCACATTTAATTTGATACATTGATTAATTCAAAAATTATGTTCAAATGTACTACCTGGCTGGATTGCCTTCAAATTATATCTAATCATATTTGCACAGCCTAGTATTTATATGCAAATGCATCTAATGAAGGCAAGCTTCTTACTGCAGTCTTTCAACTGCTTACATTTGAGTAGCTCATTTATATCTCCCCAAAGGTATGGAACTTGAGGATTCTTGATAAAGGTTAGAGTTCAATGGAAGCTTTAGATCAAAGTTATTAAAGACAACAATTCTCCTCGTACATATGTGGCAGGCATTCCCGACTCTAGCGGGTGGTGCTCATCTCCATTTCAAAGCCAAAAAGCCAGCACTATCTGAAGACATCTCTGTGGCCATGTGGCCGGCATGACTAAATGCCGAACGTGCACGGAACAGTGTTACCTCCCACCAAAGTGGTCCCTATTTTTCTACTTGCCTTTTTACATGCTTCTGAACTGCTAGGTTGGCAGAATCTGGGACAAGTAACAGGAGCTCACTCCGTTAGGTGGCGCTAGGGATTCAAACTGCTGACCTTTGTGATCGACAAGCTCAGTGTCTTAGCCACTGAGCCACCATGTCCCGTCAAAGTGATTAACTTGCTCTATCTTTTATACATACAAAGAATATCCTAATAAATACATTTAACTGTATATTAAACAGAACATAGGTAGTTCTAGGCTTACTATTACAATTAAGCCCAATTTCTTTGTTCTTAAGTGAAACATTTGTTAAATGAGTTTTGCCACATTTTATGACTGTTCTTGGCTCAGTTGTTAAGTGAATCTTGCTTCCCCATTGACTTTGCTTGTCAAAAGGTCACAAAAAGTGATCACATGACCTTGAGACACAGCAATTATCATAAGTATGACCGAGTTACCGAGTCTCTGAATTTTGATCAAGTGACCACAGGGATTCTGTAAACGTCATAACTGTGAAACATGGTCATAAATCACTTGTTCAGTGTCATTGTAATTTTAACTGATCATGTTCAGTTTTTTCATGTTCCCAACTTACATTTGTTCTGCATAATTTTTGGACTTTCTTCAAATGAAAAGACGAGTTAGTGTAAAATGGACCAAAATTGATGGGGTGAGTGTGGTATAGCACACTCATTCATGAATTAGTTTGGAAATTATGCTCTTAAAAATAAATTTATCAAAATAAAGCATCCCTTTGAAATTCTGCACGAGATCCCCATTAAGCTTTTTTTTTCCTATAACGTTTTTTTTTTTTTTCCAGATAAAAGTCTCTCTGAGAGGTAATTTACTGGAAGTATATCATTTGAGCCTTTACAGTGTAGAAATGGACCTTTTCCCTAAAAACACTGAAAATCTTGTAGCTTTTGAGAGAGGCGAGAACTCCCCCCCCCCTAAAATGACTGCAAAACCCCATATGACTATCAGACAGCAGCAGAAAGTTAAATGTTTCTTGATCTTCTTATTTGTGCTTGCATTTCTGTAATCAAGAATTGGTAGAGCTAAGGGTCTTATTATTATGATACCATTTGAAATGGTGTGCTTCTAAAGGACATGGATTGATTACATTTCTGGTGACCCTTCTTAATGTGGCTTATATCTTTCCCATTGTGTCAAATTATAACTGAATCGGTAGAAAATCAAAAGGAAATTAAAAGGGCTGTGATCCAACAGCAACTGGCACTTGAGAGCCTGTGGCCTTGCAGTTTCTTGGATACAATCTCATAGCTGTTCCAGAAATTGTCATCACACTGTAATTTGTCATGTGATAAAAGAAGAATGTAACTATGTGAATGATTATATTCATTGAACTTCATGTTATTTAATTTCAGTTTTATTAAATCAATAGAATAGAATATAATTCTTTATTTGCCAAGTGTGATTGGACACACAAGGAATTTGTCTTTGGTGCATATCCTCTCAGTATGCATACAAGAAAATATACATTTGTCAGGAATCATAAGGTACAACACTTAATGATAGTCATAGGTACAAATAAGCAATCAAATTATACTATGAAACAATTAATATAAATTGTAAGGATACAAGCAACAAAGTTACAGTCATGCAGTCATAAGTGGGAAGAGATGGGTGATAGGAATGATGAGAAGATTAATAGTAATAGTAATGCAGACTGAGTAAATAGTTTGACAGTGTTGAGGGAATTATTTGTTTAGCAGAGTGATGGTGTTCGGGAAAAAACTGTCCTTGTGTCTAGTTGTTCTGGCGTGGAGTGCTCTATAGCATCCTTTTGAGGGTAGGAATTTAAAGAATTTATGTCCAGGATGCGACGGGACTGTGGATATTTTCACAGCCCTCTTTTTGACTCATGCAGTATACAGGTCTTCAATGGAAGGCAGGTTGGTAGCAATTGTTTTTTTTCTGTTTTTTTTTTTTTTTTTTTGCAAAAAACAACAATAACTAGTCTACCTCCTTCTTGGACCCACCTGTCCCTTTGGGGGCAGGAAATGTGATCAAAGGCAACCATTTACTTTATTTTGCTGATATCATATAAAGAATAAACAGTGTTTGGGACTCCTTTTTCTCATGGTATGTTCTTCTCTTTGTCATTTCCACCTTCAGAGAGGTCAATTTACTACAGTTGTTTTCAGAACTCAGTTTTAAAGGAAGATTTGTTTGCAAGGTCAGGATGCATAGATGGATGTGTCTAAAGTAATATATATGTATAAAAAAAGGGATAGGATGGGACTTAATTTTTTCCCCATGGCTCAGATAAAACAGAAAACATTGAGAATAAGTACTGCAACATCACTTGGCAAGGCTTTATGCTGAAATTCAGAAGTCCTCTTAAGCCTGCCAATATTTTTTAAAATGTTCATGTCATATGCAAGAGAAGAATGAAAGGACTAGATTTTGAAGAGTTGAAATTCATAGAGATATGTTTCTATAGTTGTATATGCATGTGTTATCATCTGGGGTTTTGGGGAAGCAAACAAGCTACTCAGAAGGCAGTCCATTCTGAAAAAATGTGATGTGTTTTAGAGCTATGTTTTTCAGCTAATGAAAAAAAAAATATTTCAAATTTGGTCAGTTCTCAGATATTTCACTCAGGAATTGAAAGTTCTCTCAGAACTACTTTAATCAGCAACACTCCATGAACGCATTGATTTTGGAAGCAACAGAAACAAAGGGGGAAAAAAGAAACCAGCTGGGGAAAATTAGATAATCAATGAAACAAAGCCAGATGAACTTCTCACTGCCAATTTTTCTGGTCATGATGAAGAAGAAGACCTCAAAATTCTCTTCCAATAATTTCTATGGAATTCCTCCTGAATTATTATCTGACCACACAAAGAGATGAAATAACAAGTAGAACCCCTTCCTTTCTTTCAGGTGCACTTTCATCTCCAATCAATGTGGTCTGTTTGTACTTTAGTTTTGACACAGCTGGTAGATCCACCAAGCATCACCACATCCTGCAAAACAGCTGACAGTTGTGAATCAACTCCTCCATTAGAAGCAAAACAAGTACATCAGGTGAGATGTTTACGGCTTGTTATTTTACATAATAGATTAAGGGAATTGTAATGAACATTGAACAGCGAGGTTTGTCATTTATAGACAATTTAAGGGTAATCCAATCCAAGATATGGAAAAATGGAGAGGGGAAATGGAATATATCTACAATGGGAAACTATTGACATTTAAAGACAGAATCACAAATTGGGGGCACGTAAGGATGTATAATTATATAAAGATAATGATGAGAATAGCTGGGAATTGTAACCAGGTCTACATTTCGACCAAAATTAGGTTGGGGGTGGGGGTTAAAAGCACAATGACTATATATGTATACTTTTTATTCTATTTTTTTTTTAAAGAAAGGAGGAGAATATATGTTAAAATTAAATATGTATATCGAAAAGGAACTATAAATACCATAATCATAAAATGGAGCATACTCAGAAGCTGAAATACATCAAGTAAATGAGATGAAGAATGGGAAGAAAAGGAGAGATGTTAGATCTGGGCAACGAGAGACAGACTGCGGACACGAAGTGACTTAACAGCTCTTTATTAGTAGTAGTAGTGATCCAGCTTGCTCTGTGGTCGGAGGGTTCCCCTTTTATAGGGATCGGGTACGCCCCTCGACCAATCAGAACGATACCTGTTTCCAGCTGTAGCAGCGGACCAGAGGGGAGACTTGCCACGATATATGCTAATATCTAACACCCCTCCCCTCCTAGACGGAACGTTGTGGTAGGTAACATAGTCTTTTAGGTATGTGGGGGGTTGCTTTACTCGGGAGGAACGTTGTGGTTCTGGTTGGTCAGAAATGGTTTCCGGATCGGATGCTTTTCCCGTTCCACGTTCGGGAGGTTTCGTGCCCTCGTTGCTAGGACGTTCCGGAGTCTGCTCGGTTTCGTTGCCTGGGGGTTGCTCTGCTTCGTGCGTGTTTTCTTGTTCCGAGCTTGGTTCGCAGGTGTCGTAGTTTTCTATGATGGGGCTCTTGCGTGGCTGACTTTCTGTAGGCAGGAAAATCTCGTCTTCATTTCGAAGGTCTGAGTGTGCTAGGCAACCCCGAAGTTGATCGATGTGCCTTTTCCAGTTCCGCCCATCTTCCAGTTCCAGCAGATACGATCGTGGACCCGTGATGCCAATGACCTTTGCCGGCATCCACAATGTTCCCCCTGCATAGTTGTGGGCGTATACTGAATCCCCTATGCTAAAAGACCGAATTTTGCTTGTGGAGTCTGGGGGAGCTGTGGCAGAGTAATTTGGGTGAAGACGGTCCAGGTGAGACCGTAGACGGCGGCCCATGAGTAGTTCAGCGGGGCTCCTACCCGTCGTTGCACTTGGGGTGATATGCTGAATTAAAAGGTAATGATCAATGCGTGTTTGCCAATCACCTGGACCCATCCTAGCGAGGGCCTCTTTTGCGAATCGTACCATTCTCTCCGCCTGTCCATTTGATGCCGGATGGAATGGCGCGACGAGGGCGTGCCGAATTCCCTGACCTGCTAGATATGTCTCAAATTGCATGGCTGTGAACTGGGGCCCATTATCGGAGACCAGGAGGTCGGGAAGGCCATGGGTGGCGAAAAGTCGCCGTAGAACCTTAATGACTGCCTCTGCCGTGGTTGAAGTCATTAGGACTACATCTAGCCATTTTGAGTATGCATCCACAACTATAAGGAAAGTCTGACCTTGGAATGGCCCTGCGAAGTCGATGTGTATTCGCGACCAGGGTGCTTTAGGTTTCTCCCATTCTGTGGCGGGCGCTTCCGGGGGTGCTGGTCTCGATTCCTGGCATGGGTCGCAAGTGGCCACCCACTCCTCTATTTCTTTGTCCATGTTTGGCCACCAAACGTAACTTCTTGCTAACGCCTTCATCCTAACAATCCCCGGATGACCCACATGTAAAGCATCTAATACATTCCTACGTAAAACATACGGAATAACAACTCGATCCCCCCACAATAAACAACCTTGCAACACTGAGAGTTCGTCCCGTTTTGACCAAAACACTTTGAATTCCGGGCCCACGTTTCCCTTCAGCCACCCCCTCCAAACCCAAGTTTGAACTTGCTTTATTAAATTGTCTTTAGAGAAGAACCTTGCAACGTCGTATGAAGAAACCGGTCCAGAGTCCAAACAGTCAATGAGCAATACCGGTACTTCTGGAGTGGGGTCTGGCAGAATGTCAGGTAATGGGCAACGGCTGAGTGCGTCTGCGTGTCCGAGAGTGGAGCCCAGTCGATGAATCAATTTGTATGAGTACGCAGCCAGGAAAACAGTCCACCTGGTCATGCGTGGAGAAAGGGAGACCGGAGTGGGGCGGTTTCCCGCCAAAAGTCCCAACAACGGTTTGTGATCTGTAATTAGTTCAAAATCGCGGCCGTAGAGGTATTCGTGGAAACGTTTTACTCCAGCTACAGCAGCCAGCGCTTCCCTGTCCATTTGGCTGTAATTCCTTTCGGCCGATGAAAGAGTTCTGGAGTAGAAGGCGATGGGCGCTTCTTTTCCGTCGGGCATCCTGTGGCTGAGGACTGCTCCAACTCCGAAGGGTGATGCGTCGCAGGTCAATACCAGCGGTAGGGTCTGGCTGTATTGGACAAGCAGTGAGTCAGTGGTGAGCAGGCGCTTTACCCCGGCGAAAGCTGCAGCTTCGGATCGTCCCCATTTCCATGGTGCGTTCCTCTGGAGTAGACGGTGTAGTGGCTCAGCAACGGTCGCCTTCTGCCTCAGAAAAACGCTGTAGAAGTTAAGTAGTCCGAGGAAGGCCTGCAACTCGGTCTGATTTCATGGTGTGGGGGCGTCCTGGATCGCCTTAATTTTCTTTGAAGTGGGGTGTATTCCCTGACCATCGATTCTATAACCCAGGAATTCTACGCTAGGCACGTTAATTTGGCATTTTTCCTTTTTGAGGCGGAGACCCTTTTCTCTGATTCTGGCCAAAACAGTTCTGACTCTTTTATTTAATTGCTCCTCGTTTGCAGCGGACACCAAGATGTCGTCAAAATAGGGGATGACTCCCGGTATCCCTTGCAAAAGTCGTTCCATGACGCTCTGGAACAATCCTGGGGCAATACTCACACCGAATTGTAGCCGGTTGCATTTGAATGCTCCTCTATGCGTCACTATAGTTTGGGCCTCCGCTGTGGCGCTATCAACTGGCAGTTGCTGGTAAGCTTGTGCCATGTCTAACTTAGCAAATACCTTTCCTGGCCCCAACGAGTGCAATAAGTGCTGTACTACAGGCACAGGATATGCGCTCTGTTGTAGCACGACATTAATTGTGCATTTATAGTCCGCGCAGATGCGGACTGATCCGTCTGGTTTGACTGGGGTCACGATGGGTGTTTCCCAGCGCGCGTGATCCACCGGCTCAAGGATTCCTTGCTCCACTAACTTATCTATTTCCTTATCTATTTTTGGGCGGAGTGCAAAAGGCACTCGTCTCGGTTTAAGTCGGATTGGTGCCACTTTGGGGTCTAAATTGAATGATATTGGTTTACCCACATACTTACCAAGACTGGGGCTGAACACATCCTCGAACTCCTTAAAAATCTGTTCAGTGCTGCTGTTTCTCACGGCGTTGATTCCGGTGACTTCTAACCCCAGGGCTTCAAACCAATCAAGCCCCAGAAGGTTCTGTAATGGCGCCCTGGCGATGGTCACGGGCAGCTGGGCTTCGATGTCCTTGAAACGGATTTGGAATGTGCCTTGGCCCACGATGGGGACTTGGTTCCCCTGGTAGTCTCGTAGCAGGACGTCTGGAGCGCGTAGTTGGCTCTTTCTGAGGCTAGGGATAGCCTGTTTCATGGATGCCCATGAAATAATCGTCAGGGTCGATCCTGTGTCAACTTCTAGCTCGCAAGGTGAGCCCTCCAAGAGGACTGTGACTCTCAGCCTTTTTGGCCGCTTAGGGCGGACCTGATGTATTGTGGTGAGATACGTTCGCAACTCCTCTCTCTGGGTCAACTCTATCTCATTGTCTACATCCTGAAAATACTCTCGTTGAGCGTCTTGATAGAACGCTCTTTCAGCTCTTTGTGTGTATTCTCTCTGGGGATACGCTCGCTCAGCTCCTTGTGAGTAATCTCTCTGGGGATACGCTCGTTCAGCTCTTTGGAAATTTTCTCTCTGGGTAAACACTTGTGGATTTCTCTCTGGGCGCCCTTTTTGATTTCGCCAAGCTCCTGGGTTGGGCTTCTGTTGGCGGTACATGGGTGGCTGCCGTGAGGCAGGGACTCCGCTCCGGCACACTCGTGCGATGTGCCCAAGTTTGTTGCAGTGTGAACAAACAACGTTCCTGAACCTACAAGTAGACCTGGGGTGATTCCCTCCGCAGCTTGCGCAGGGCGGCAAACGGAATCCGGGTCTCCCCCCAGGCCTCAAGTGACTGCTCTGCATCAGGTGACTGTCCTCGAACTCGGGATTCTCGTAGTCGGGGCTTGTGTCCTCGTAGTGTACTCTGGTTTGCCTTGGTGCTGGCTGATTTACGTTGGCCCCTCGTTGTATGGTCACCGATGATTTCTCTGCTGACTCTGACGCTCTTGCTTCGTTTAGTGCTATCTGTAAGGTTAAATTCGGGTTTGCCAACAGCTTCTTTTGTAGTGAAATGTCTCTTAACCCACAGATGAGCTGCGCTAAGATGTGCTCGTCCAGATCCCTGAACTCGCAGTGAGTTGCTGCTTTTCGTAGGGCTGCAACATATTGATTGATGGATTCTCCCACCTTCTGGTTCCTCGTGTTGAATTCCTTGCGGCAGACATGGCGGGAAGGTTTTGGCGCGTAATGAGTTTGCAGGGCCTGTTGCAACGCCATCCACGATACTGCCTGTATTGGAGTAGGCGCGGTGAGGTCTCTTGCTGTGTTGAAAACTTCTTTTCCGCAGTAGCCGAGGAAGATGTTTTTCTTCCTGGCGTCGGTGATTCCCGTGTATTCGTTCGCTTCGAGGAAACACTCGAAACAAATCATGAAGGCTTCCCATTCATCGTTCGCTGGGTCGAATGGAGCGGGGGGAGCGTGCATCGCCATCTTCTTTGCTTGAATTTGCCGCGCTGCGGTGACCTGAGATGGCTGCCGGAATTTCTGCCGAATTCCTGGGCTGGATCAAATCCGGAGATTCTGAAGGTAGCGTTCTTCGTCCTATCTGTCTCTCAATCCCACCTTCGTCGCCAAATGTTAGATCTGGGCAACGAGAGACAGACTGCGGACACGAAGTGACTTAACAGCTCTTTATTAGTAGTAGTAGTGATCCAGCTTGCTCTGTGGTCAGAGGGTTCCCCTTTTATAGGGATCAGGTACGCCCCTCGACCAATCAGAACGATACCTGTTTCCCGCTGTAGCAGCGGACCAGAGGGGAGACTTGCCACGATATATGCTAATATCTAACAAGAGAGATAAGGGAAGAAGAGGGTAATAGGAGAGAGGGCAAAGAGGGGGGAAGAGGAGGAGAAAAATGAGGAATGGAAGGGGGGAGAGAAGAAGGAGAGAGGAAGGGGAAGTAGAGTAGGGAAGGAAGACAGAGTGAAGAAAGAAAGTAGAGAGGGGGAGGAGAGAGAGGGAGAAGAAAGTGATGGATAAGGACAAGTATGGTGTATGGAGATCCAAAGACTTTTGGGAGTTGATGGTAAGATGAATTGATGTAAACATTTATTAATACAATATGATGCTGGCTATGTAATAGTATAAATGTGATTGATTATATGTTATGAAAATGAAAAAAAAATATTTTTTTACCCAAAAAACAAAGTGACAGACCATTAGGTGCATCATCAATGCCTAATATATTCTTTTGCAGAAACCTGGTCTGCCTGCAAAGGAAGAGGAAAAAATGTGGGAAAGAAACACTACCACAATAAGTTTATTTATGAAAAATAGAGACTATGGTTGTGTCAATATCTTCTATGTTTGTTGGTGACTTGAAAATGATGGGAATTGCAGTCCAATATCTCTGATGAGGTTGGGAAAAGACGGTTTTGTTGTCCCTTCAAATTAAAGGCTAGGCCTATTGAATTGTCCATAATTGTCTTTATTAGCCAAATACTTCCCTTCCTGATCAACCCAAAATACTGATCAATGCAATAAAGGGTGAAGGCAAAATCCACAACTCAAAATGATTGTAGTGATTTTTGTTGCCAGGCTTTAATTCAATGAGAAATTTAACTTTTTTTATGTGGGGGCAAGTTGTCAATAAACCAGTTTTGGCGAAACAGTGTATATCTTAACATTATTGTGGTTGGATTCTGGGGTGGGCTTTAAAAATTTTAGCAACGGGTTCTCTTACCGCTTGCCAGGCGGGTGTGGCCATGGTGGGCATGGCCTAGTCATCCTCCTGCACCATGGTGGCGGGATATTTTCCCCTTCCCCGGGTTCCAGAGGCCCTCCAGTGGCCAGAAATGGGCCTGTTTCCAGCCTTCCAGAAACTTCTGGGAGGCGTATTTTTAACCCTCCTCGAGCCTATGTGTGGGCTCTATACTTATCTAGCATCACAAAGAGGCCACATGGAGACTCCTGGGAGAGGCAGGGTGGGGCCAGCCAGAGGTGGGATTTGCAGGTTCGCTGAACTGGGCAGATCCTTAGTTAGAGGATCACTGGAACCTGTGCAAACCCACAGCAACCCACTCCTGGTGGGATTGGTTATTTTGCAATTGTTGAACTTATGTTGTGTGTAACCAAAGGAAAGTAGGAATGAAACTGTATGCAGACAAGAGAGGAGCAGGGCATTCTATCATAAAACGTTTCATTACAAATATTGAAGACAAGTTGACCCATCGTAGTTGGCTGCTTCCCTTCAACAAACTGGACCAGACGGGCCGCCAACAGCGAGTCTTGTGAGACCATCCTGGGAGGAGTTTGATTCTGTTGCCCCCGAGGATTTAGATAGGTTGCGTGGACGGCTGCGACCCACCACATGTTTAATGGACCCGTGTCCCTCCTGGTTGGTACTGGCATCTTGGGAGGTGACCCAAGGCTGGCTTCTGGGCCTGGTGAATGCCTCATTGGGTGAGGGATCCTTACCAACCGCCTTGAAAGAGGCGGTGGTGAGGCCCTTGCTTAAGAGGCCTTCACTCGACCCAATGGAGCTAGCTAATTATCGTCCAGTCTCCAACCTTCCGTTTCTAGCGAAGGTTGTAGAGAATGTGGTGGTGCAGCAGTTTCCACGACACCTTGATGAATCCGAGTATCTAGACTCACGCCAGTCCGGCTTCCGACCCAGGCACAGCACAGAGACAGCCTTGGTCGCGTTGGTTGATGATCTCTGGAGGGCCAGAGATAGAGGTTGTTCCTCTATCCTGGTCCTATTAGACCTCTCGGCAGCTTTTGATACCATCGACCATGGTATCCTATTGCGCCGGTTGGAGGGGATGGGAGTCGGAGGTACCGTTTTGCAGTGGTTTGGCTCCTACCTCTCCGACCGGAGGCAATGTGTGTTGACAGGGGGACAGAGGTCGACCCCGAGGCCACTCACTTGTGGAGTGCCACAGGGGTCAGTCCTCTCGCCTCTCCTGTTCAACACATATGTGAAGCCGCTGGGTGAGATCATCCGTGGTTTTGGGGTTGAGTATCACCTCTACGCTGATGATACTCAGCTGTATATTTCAACTCCAAACCACCCCAACGAGGCTGTCGAAGTGATGTCCCGGTGTTTGGAGGACGTCGGGGTCTGGATGGGGGACAACAGAATTAAACTCAACCCCTCCAAGACTGAGTGGCTGTGGCTACCGGCACCTCGGTTCAGCCAGCTGATCCCATCGCTGACCATAGGGGGCGAACAATTGCCCCCTGTGGAACGGGCGCGCAATTTGGGCATCCTCCTTGATGCCCGGCTGTCAATGGATGACCATGTGGCAGCCGTGGCAAGGGGGGCGTTCCACCAGGTTCGCCTGGTGCGCCAATTGCGCCCCCTACTGGACCGGGATGCCCTACGCACGGTCACTCATGCGCTGGTGACGTCCCCCCTGGATTACTGCAACGCTCTCTACATGGGGCTGCCCTTGGGATGCGCCCGGAGACTGCAGTTAGTTCAGAATGCAGCCGCGCGGGCTGTGATGGGGAGTACGAGGTACTCCCACGTAACACCTCTCCTGCGCGAGCTGCACTGGCTGCCTGTGGTTTTCCGGGTGCGTTTCAAGGTGCTGATTACCATCTTTAAAGCGCTCCATGGCACGGGACCTAGTTACTTGCGGGATCGCATCCTCCCACATACATCCCTGTGGCCAATACGCTCACACAGGGAGGGACTTCTCCTGGTGCCGTCCACTAGGCAATGCCAGCGGGCGACACCGAGGAGTAGGGCCTTCTCTGTGATGGGCCCAACCCTCTGGAATGACCTCCCCCCCGACATTAGAACCACTTCTGACCTCCGCTCCTTCCGGCAAAAACTGAAGACCCACCTGTTCCGACTAGCAGGCCTGGCATAATTCAACTGTCCCTCCTGGCAAATGTATTATATCTGGTTATTTTAGGGGTTTTTTAATTTACTGTATTTGTTTTTAGGGGTTTGAATTTATTTTATATCTGCTTTGTACAGTTCTTTTAACTACATTTTAACCTCCTCCATGTCAATTGTCAACTGTACATATTTAATTTAATTTTATTGTATCCTGTTATATTTTGTATGAACTGTACACCGCCCCGAGTCCCTTGCGGGAGAGGGGGCGGTCTAGAAGCATTAAATGTTATTATTATTATTATGCTTCCGCACTGAATTCTACTCACTAAAGTAAAACAGTTGTTCAAAACATTGGGGGACTGTTCTACTCCAATGTCTTGAAGCATGAATGCTGCACATCGTTGAAGCATTTGAATGGATGCATCCATTTAAGCACCATCAAAGTAAATCATCCACCCTTCAGTTTGCTATATTTCCATTCACGTTTTTAACATGTGAAGAAAGCATTGTTCTCTCAGTAAATAAGGAGTAGAGAATTGAAGATGGAGAAAGTGCTAAAATAATAATTGACTGTAAGGTGTTTTTTTTTTAAACTAAGATGAAAGCTTTGAATTATTAATTGAATAGCTTCCTATGATTTCAAAAAAGAAGAAAAAAATTGAAGATAAATTATGGTCATTTCAAAGCAAACAATCACCATTGGGAACAAGTAAAATCCATTTAGGAGAAACTTGAGCATACTTGTTTGCCTTGAAATTAAACTGGCATAGATAATAGGTCTACATTTAATTAAACCCCCCATTTAATTAAACCCCCAGGTGGCCCTTAATATTTATTCATTTTTATTCCCAGTCCTCCTCCTTAGTCATCACTCCAAGGACTAAATGTGTATTTTTGTTAACTTCAAAAATGAATATTTGAAACAATTTTAAGTGTTTACTGCCTCAATTCATGTAATCAAACTTTTCTAAGACATGTCTGCTTACTTAAATTAAAATTAAATTTTATTAAAATCGTGCTCAGATTCTTTGCTGTGTCAGAGTTTTAATATATAATGCATATATACATTTTGGCTTTTGACATTGTATACAGAATGTAAAATGTTCATACATCTTTGCATGGTTCATCTTTTTTAGCATAAACTCTACTTTTCTTGCCACCATCTTCATTGATCATAATTGTCTACAAAAGCTAACATCCTATCAAGTTGATTTTTGACAGTAGAAATGTACAATTTTGTTATTAAGTAATGTATTTGTATATCACATCTGTTCCATTTTCACCCATCCACCCATGTAAAATTTCATATTTTTGTTAGAATATTTATGATGAAAGGGAAGGAAATATGCATGTGCGTTAACTTCAGTAGTACAACTATGTCAAGAACTGAGAAATTTATGAAGTATCTTCTATCAAGGTTAATGATGATTGATTTATTATGTGCCAACAAGTCAATATAGACTCTTAGTGATCACACAATGATTAAAGATGGTTTCTTGCCAAATGTAGCTTTCCAAATTTATCCCCACAAATGTAAGTGGAATTTTAGACCTTCCCTTTTGGTGACACGTATATTTATTATTCTATTTGTCCCAATGAATACACTGATTGAATAGGTGTTGACTTAAATAATGTGATTCCTAGCCAAGGATCCAAAAATCTTAGACCCAAATATTTCTGAAAAATCTTGGATCCAAATATTACTGAAAAAAATGTATTTTGTCTTAAATACAGCAGTATCAAAGCCAGTAAGTTCAACATTTTTGGAGTAAATATTTAATTATCTTCTTGATATCGACATTTTTTAAAAATCTAGTATTAGTATTCAAAAATTGTTCAGCCACCATGAATCAATCACAGCAATTGTTGAAATGGGGTTAGGCCTAGGAATCTTTTTTGAGAGTCAGATAATAAAGCAAATTTGAGATCTGACTTCTGGCCAGAATGGATTGCTAGCCCATCTGCTAGAGAGTACTACATTTGATAAAGCTGAAAAGAATCTTAAACAATAACAAACACTTCAATTTGGCATGTCATTAGCTTTCTTCCATCGCCTAATATGCGTTTCCAATTTCTGTTGGACTACAATAGCCGTACTCTTCAGTATACAGGGACAAATCCTTTTAACTGAAGACTGTAGAATTACATTGTAGATTGGTCAAGGCATTTGACTTCCTCATCTCAGATATATTGAAGCAGTGCTACTTGCTTAATAAGAGATCATGTTTGACAGCTAAAGAGAAGGATTCAGGTAAGAACAATTCTGCTCATAGCCAGCTGTGACCAGCTTGTGCACGTTTCAATTCTTGAGCAACTCATTATTTCAAAGCTGCAGAAGTCAAGAGGGAAGTGGTAACCATAGAGGCGATCAGAGTTCCTAAAAGAGCATCATTACCTGCCAGGAACTGAACATTTAAAAATACGTTCCAGCTATGCTATCTTCGTACTCTGTATTTACCAATGCATCTTTTCAAAAGCCAAGAAATATGTTAGGCAGACAGCATTTCTCTCTGGCAGCTTCTGACTCTCCTCCAAGGGGAGCATAGCATACTGGAAAACCCTGGTGAGCAAATTGTTAGCTGACTAACAGGGCACTTACTCTTGGGCAGAAGGTTCCGATCACAATATCAGAATATGAGAATGAGAGGTGGGTTTCTGCTGGTTGGCCCCTGATCAGGTGAACCAGTAGTGGCGGTGGTGGGAGGCTCCTCCCACCCACCCAGACACTTTGGCGCATGCACAGAAGCATTGCGTGAACACATGAGCGAACCGGTAGTAAAATAAATTGAAACCCACCACATAGATAATCTCTATTTATCCATTTGAGGCAACTGGGTGTAATGCACCCTTATTTATTTACACTAAGAAATAAACATAAGAATAAGTGGACATGTGGAAAGGGGAAAAGGGATGATGGAAATAAAAGGTAACCCATTGAAAGTAAGAATCGGTTTGGTAAACTGGTTAAGGCATCGGGCTAGAGACCAGGAGAAGGTAAATTCTAAATTTCCCTTAAAAAGCAGGGAATGGCAAACGTCTTCCAAATGCTCATGAAGAAAAGTTGCCACGTTCAAACACTGACTCTCAAAAGTACAAAACCCCTAACATTTGAAAGTAAGCTGAAGGGTAACACTCATCAATCCTTCCCAAGCATCTTGTGACTTATCAAATGGAGACTGCCTGAATAATGTTGTGTGTGCACAGAATTATGATACTCTGAAAGTAACAGGAGCAAGATTACCATGCAGCGCCATCTCTCTCATACTCTATTGATATTAATTGCCACATATTTTGCAATGTGCACACAGCTTTTTTCTCTGTTTTCACAGTTTTTATTAACATGTACATGTATACATCCAAACAAGACTGTGTTGTATAATTTTGTATTTGTTTATTCTGTCATGGTTATGTAGTGTATATTGGAAGTGGTGACCCTTTGAGATGTTGGAAATGAAAATATAGCCTATTTATCTATTGGATTTGATGGGGCCTAAGTGGAAAATAGTGGCCTCCAGTGGAAAGTGACTTGAACCAAAGTTTTGATCTAGGATGATTTCATAATGTAGCAGAAATATTTGTAAACTGATGAACAGTTGTAGTTGCATGAGTATTTATGGAATAAGGAGGATGAAACCCTGAGAAATAAGGAACTGAAAATAGCAGATAGATGAAGCTTTTAGATCTGCACAGGTATAGGTGGAAACTGATTGTCAGTAAGAAACAACAAGGAAGTAAGTTGTGAAATGTGTGCAGAACAGTATAAAACTGTGGCTTGAGATGAGTTTGGGGCCACTGGCCTATAGCTGTCCCTGCTGGACCTGCTATGCCAGTGGACCTCATTTCAGTGGGTTATTAATGTAAGTGATGTTATGATGGCTGTTCATGATCTAAATTATTAGCAAGATATACCTCTGAATCTCAAAGTAAGAATTATCAGTTTGTGTTGCTGTCTTCTGTTTCTTTGATTGTATTTTTCCACGATAGAGACCTGTTTGCAACGAAATTTCATTTTTATGTATGCCGATTAGTGTACATTTAAAGTGAAAATGAAGCTATTCTATTCTATTCTATTCCAGATGGGAACCCAAAGGACAAAACACATCAATCTCATTGTTGTCTGCTTATATTCATTGAATGGAATTTTGTCTCATGCAACTTCCGTAGCTTGCTCTTGCATGCAGCTATCATTGTGATGTAGTCTTTAAGATCAGTGGGTTGAACAAGCTAGCAGTAAAGAATGAAGAATGTATGCATTCAACACAACTGGTTGTTAATTATAGAATCCCACAGGCCCTTGGATTAAAGCCATAGTAATTTCCTCAGTATAAAGCCAAGATGAATTAAGTCAACATTAGCCCTAGCATTGTTCAATCATGTGGGGATGCTTTTCACTAACACAGAATGAACAGGAGGGGAGGGAAAAAAATGCTGTTGGCCGTCTCTGTTTCTGAACTCCTCTGCAAATGCGTGCAACACACTTTTTCTAAAGCTTAGCACAGCTAGTTGTTCTTCATCTTGCCATTAAAAAAAAACCCAGCTATTTAACACTGTTCATTTGGTATTGTGCCACTAGAAATTACATGGAGAACAACTACATTCACCCGTAATATAGGCATCCAGCTCTGTTATGAATATTTTATATGGGTTTTGTTCCTTGCAGCAATGAAAAAAACAAGAGAAATTAGCAAAGAAACATGTTGAATAGTTCAAAATAATTCCAGTTGTTGAAAACCTGAAGACCTGCCAGCGTACAAGGGATGATGGGTTAAAGGTTTTTGTTTTGTTTTATCATTTTATATAGTCAGAGGTGGTATTCAGCCAGTTCGGACCAGTTGGGGCAAAGTGGTAGTGGCGACCTGCCTAATCCTAACCTGGCTCTATGCCGTCCTATTTAGCCACGTTTTCAAAGCCACGTGCACGCGTGCAAGCCACGCGCATGAGCAAAGTGCATGCACGGAAAGCATGCATGCTCATGAAGCAAGCGTGCACGGCAAACTGGTGGTAAACATATGTGAAACCCAACTCTGCATGTAGTCCTGAACTTACAGCACTTCCTTTGGTGACCGTTCAAAGTTATAACCGCACTGGAAAAAGTGACATGGCCATTTTTCACACTTATGACCATTGCACGATCACAAAATTCAGACCCTTGGCAACTGGTTCATACTTATGATGGTTGCAGAGTCCCAGGGCAATGTGATCGCCTATTGCAGGGGTGTCCAAACTTGGGAACTTTAAGACTTGTGGCTATGCTGGCTGGGGAATTCTGGGAGTTGAAGTCCACAAGTCTTAAAGTTCTCAAGTTTGGACACCCCTGGCCTATTGTAACCTTTGGACAAAAAAGTCAGATTCACTTAACAACCATGTTATTAATTTAACAACTGCAATCATTCTCTTTGTCAACTATGGCAAGAAAAGTCGTAAAATGGGGTAAAAAATCACTTAACAAATTTCTCACTTAGCAATATAAATGTTGGGCTCAATTGAGGTTGTAGGTTGAGGATTGCTTGTGGTTTATATTTTTTAATTTTGTTTTGTTGTGTTTTATTCATTCTGTTTCACTTAATCATTTAAAGTAAACCTAGAAATCATAATTGGCAGGGAATCCAAAGGAATAAAATAACAATTTATCCTTACATTCTTAGTGACATAAAGACAGGTTAACTGGGGGCATAGGGCTATTTGAAGCATTGCTGCTTAACTATGTGCTTCCCTAAATAAATGGAAGCTGAGCTTACTCATACGATACACTACTTTCCTTCTGTCTGAAAGTACCTTGAACACTATACTTTATTTAGAGCTTCCTAAAACAAAACAAATTGTTTTCCTTCTAAAATGCTAAGTTCTTTATAACTTGTATTGGCTTTAATCAGCTTACTTAGATATTTTGCCTACTTTATGGTGACATTATCATTTTATATCACATCAGATTCTCTGTGTTTGTGCACGGGACAACATATTGTCATAAATATATATATTTTTAAATGGTGCTAGAGCTTACCAAAACACGAGGATAAAGAATCATGGAACAACAGCAGAATTAATATTTCTGAAATATTAAGATCCAGTTGTTGTTAACTATGGTGATATTTAGCAATATTACTGCATAGGGGGAAATCAAAGGGTTGCAAGGCTGCCTGAAAAATTGTCATGGAACATCAAAAATGAAGACTGCATGACTGCAGTAGCAGTCCAACAATGCATTAACAATTAGTAGCACTGAACACATGATGTTTCCAAATTTTATTCTCTTGGGAGCCATTGGTCCTAGATTCTGGAGATATGCTTAAGTTAGTTCATTTGAGGTACCCTGGTCAAAAAAAATGTTGTCCTATGATGCATCTTTTCTTCAAAAAAAAAAAAAAAGCTAGGATGTAATGCAAATGTGTCCTACATATTTTTATCTATCACTCCTCAGGGTTGTAAATTAGTGTGACTCCAGATTTATAATGGTAGATATCTATATTAAGTTATATGTTTGCTTTCTTTTTGCAAACTTTGTATCAATGTAACAAAAAGACTTGTTAATGTTCTCTGAGGGGTCAGAGCTTAATGATCAATTTAGAAATTATCTTGAATTTTCTTTTCATAACATAATGTGTTTGGGAGTTTCTGTCCTTTTCTAATTCTTCTTGCCTTCCTCTCTCTTCTTTTGCATATTAAAACAATGTAAAATGTAAATATGTGCACTGATATCTTAAGTGCAAGAGAATCATAAGTTTCCCCTAATTCAATTAATGCCCCATTATGGGAAAATTGAGTGGGGTTGTTACATGTAGTTTATGACAACCAATTTTGTATCCCTGATATAAGAAGATTTGGGTTGCCGAAATACATGGAAGCATTAAATGAATACAGTGTGATGTAATGGTTAAGGTGCTGGATACATCAACCAACTTCTGGGTCAACTCTTAAATACAGAATTTCACTAGGTTACCTTAGATTAGGCATTTTATCTCAGCTATCTCCTTAGTAGGGTAGAAGGTTAATTGGAGGAGGGACTGCACTATATAGCTCAAACACAACACAAAGGCGCAGAAAAGGCTGCATTAACAGAGGGATAGAATCAAGATCATGAGAAATGATACTACCACTATGGTAAAGTGACACTTAGAATACTACATCTGATTCTGATCTCCACAATATTTTAAAAAAAAAGATCTTTAGACTCTGGAAAGAGTGTAGAGAACAACGACAAAAACAATTGTGGTGGCTGAAGGCTAGAACGGTTGCAGGAATTGGATTTGTCTAGTCTGGTGAAAAGAAGAAATAGGAATGACATGATAGCAGTGTTCCAATATTTGAGAGACTGCCACAAAGAAGAGGGGGTCAGCACCAGAAGACAAGACAAGAAGCAATGGATGGAAACTGAACAAAGAGAAAAGCAACCTAGAACCAAGGAGAAATTTATTGGCAGTAAGAACAATCAACCAGTGGAACAGCTTGCCTTCAGGTTGTGGGTGGCCCAACAGTGGAGGCTTTTAAAAAGTTTCTGGAGAGCCATTTGTCTAAAATGGTATAGGGTCCCCTGCTTGAGCAGGGGGATTGGACTAGAAGACCTCCAAGATCTCTTCCAATTCTGTAATTCAGTTAAAACTCTCATCTAGCATCCTGGCTAAAACTCTCATCTAGCATCCTGGCTATTATCGAGTTATTCACAGCCTACCATATGCTAGCATGAATAAGAACATAATTTAATTTACAGCTTACCAGTGATCAATTTGGTTCATTAAGGATCTCTTCATTTGTGATTTTTTTTTTGCTTCAAAAGGTGCAGGGGCTTTACTAAATGACAGACTAATAGGAGAAACAGCATGATTCAGATGGCTCAGGTACATTTCCTAGTATCTCTGCATGCTTCTGAGCAATCCAAATACTGGAAATTGCACAAATGAAACTTGTTTCAGTGTTTCCCACCACAAGGCAAACCGGAGTGCTGACAATCCCTGTGAAAATCTGCCACCACTGGCACCATGTGCAAATTAGGCATACACACTCAAGCACACAAACCAAACTTTCCCGGGTTGCATCCAAAAAGAAAACCCCAACAGGAATGTTTTACAATTGTCCTTAGCCGTTTCTCTGTGCTCCCTAGACCATTCCCCTATTTTTTTAAAAAAATAGGCCTGTTAAATGCAATCACCATGCTACTCTGGCAAGCGGCATGTAGAACATAATTTGCATGAAGGTTTAATTAATGCCAAGAGGTCTAACTGAGTTCCAGTTCACCTCATACTCTTCATCCAAATTCATCTGTCCATATGCTCCTGAAAGCTGTTATAGAATTAAAAGGTTCAGGACGGGGTTTCCTGAAAGAGGCATGGCTGAATGCAAGAAATACTTCAGAATCTCATGTTCAATCTTCTGGGGAAAAAAAAACATACATATTGGGATTCTGAAGGTGGGAGACGTCTTACTTTACCTCTACACTGCCTATTATTTTGTAAGCTTGGGTCACACACATATTCTTCTTCCCTGTGGGCTTAGTTATAAAGCGTATGTATCTGGGCCTTTTGGCATATTGCATTCATCTAAGGAAATTAACTCCAAGTCTCAAAAGGGAAGGAGTCTTATCTTCAAGTTGAATGTAATTCCATGTAAGCTGTTCTATGGCTGCGTTTATCACAGTTGGAAGGTGGCTGGATTAGCAGTTTTTTAGTGCCTGCCTGCCTGCCTGCCTGCCTGCCATCTATCTACCTACCTACCTACCTACCTACCTACCTACCTACCTACCACCTACCTACCTACACACACACACACACACACACACACACACACACACACACACACAATGTTGACTCGCTACACAATTTACTCACAACCAGACTACAATAATGGGAGGGAAGGAAGGAAGGCATTGGAATGTGAGGGTGATTTGGGAAGGAAACTCTGGAATGCCATCTGGACGCCTGAGACAGTTCCACCTCAAGGTCACCAACTCTGAGAAACTCCGAAGCAGATAGATCATTCTCAAAACAACCCAAATGCAACTGATTAATGGACAAATGATAATGGAAGAAAGGGTGGGGGGGGGTTATTTATTGATTGATTTGATTTGTCAATCATTTACAAGATAATAGGTATAAGAATAAACATGAATATGAATGAAATGGGTACGAGTAAATGGGGACAGTAGGATTGGGATGGTAGGCACAATGGTGCACTTATGTACTCCCCTTACAGACCTCTTAGGAATGGGGTGAGGTCAATAGTGGATAGTTTAAAGTTAAAGTTGGGGATTTGAAGATGTAACAGCAGAGTTAGGTAGTGCATTCCAGGCATTAACCACTTTGTAGCTGAAGTCGTATTTTCTGCAATCAAGTTTGGAGGGGTTTACATTGAGTTTGTATCTGTTGTATGCTCTCGTATTATTGGGGTTGAAGCTGAAGTAGGATGCTGTAGCAGATAATTTTGTGTACTACTCTTAAGTCCAACTATAGGGGGCATAGTTCTAGGTTGTCCAAGCCCAAAACTTCAAGACTGGTGGTATAGGATATCCTGTTGCGAACAGAAGACTGTAGTACTCTTTTCGTGAAATACTTCTGGACTTGCTCAATTGTATTAATGTTGAATATACAGTGCGGATTCCAGACAGATGATCTGTATTTGAGAATTGGTCTGGCAAAGGTTTTGTATGCCCTAGTTTGCAATACGATATTACTGGAGGAGAAGCTTCGTAAGATTAGGTCACCAAATCTTAATGCCTTTTTGGCGATGCTGTTACAGTGAGCTCTAGCACTTAAATCATTTGATATGAGTACTCCAAGGTCCTTGACAGAATGAGGGTTGTCTACGAGGTCATATTCGCCTTATGCTTTTTGCATGTGAAATGTTAGAACTGTTTTTTCCACTTCTGTACCCACATTGCTTTTCAGTAAAGTATACCCTTTATGTTTCAGAAGTTTCTTTTGCTAGCTAGCATATTGAGACTGCCTGCCTGCCTGCCTACCCCCACCCACCATCCATCCATCCATCCATCCATCCATCCATCCATCCATCTATCTATCTATCTATCTATCTATCTATCTATCTATCTATCTATCATCTATACATCTCTATTAGGATTTGAAACTAACTTGATGGCACACAATCAATCAGTCAGGTAGGCAACTACATCTAATTTGCTCCTTTGAAAAATGCAACCTTTGCTGTGTTTTCCTTCTGAATCCTGGTGCACCTGGGTTCTCCTTCCTTTGTAAATAGAAAAGAGCTTCTTGAACTGACAATGACATACTCTTCCCCATGCCTGTTTTGAGTCTAGCAGTTTTTGAACATTTCTTCAGTTTACTTGCAGCTGCTTGAAAATCCAGTATTGTTGTAGCTGTTGACTTGCTCATTAGCAACCATTGGAGAGGCAATCTGAACAGAAAATGGATTTCTCTCAAGGGCCATTCATGTTTTGTATGTATGCTCCTATTAACTCCACTAAAATGGCCACAAATAAGTAATAATATGAGTTGCAGTCCAAAATATCTGATCACAATATTGCATACATCATGAAAGCAGTACTTTCAAGCTCCTGTGATATCAGGGCATATTATTGTTTCTGGTCTATCTATATAAATTATATTATATGAAACTCTGAATAATATACTAATAACTTGGAGAGTATAAAAGTATTATTTAATGGATTTCCTTAAAAAATCATTTTTGCCAAGTTAGAGTTTATTAGGCTTCAGTCTCAGTTACTCATTGGTTTTCTGTTCTTTTTAAGAGATTTATATACTCCCTGTTATTGGAATCAAATTATCCAAAATTTTCCTTATAATCATGTGATAAGTATTGTCTTCTATTCTTCTTAAGATTTGCCTTTCAAACTACCAGTAAATCTATCACTTTCAAAGCAAATACAGAGACTACATGCATCATGATAATTGTCAATAAAAATTAAATCAAAAGAGTAGCAAATTTTATCTTTATATCTGTAGAGGTAAGACAGAACTATAAAAGCACGCACATGAATACAGACACATATATATGTCTCTCTGTGTGTGTGTTTGTGTGTGTGTGTGTGTGTGTGTGTGTGCATGGACACATGTTGCTATGCTTGAGATTAGTCTGGTTAAAACCATGCTGAACCGAATTGTATTTAGATGATGGTGAAGATGATGATGATGATATCTGTAATGATCCATAGAAGTTTTTACCATGCATACTCACAATCTCTAGAGAGGGAGTTTACATGTAATGTCAATCTAGCATACTGTAGATTCTCAATATTTTTTATCCTAATGGATATAAGTGATGGAATCATTAATGGGTGTCTCATCTCCCATTAGGATGGTTTTTAAGCAAGTGTAGTCTTTCTTTCTTGAAACCCAGTTCTTTGAACTGAAAAGACAAAAAGGGCTGAGAGATCATTGGTGTTCACTTCCAGCAACACAGGGCAAAATGAATACAAATCTGTTGCAGTCTTCCAAGCTACGGACCGATCATTCTTGTACCATATGGTCTCTTCTACGATATCTTCAAAGGCATGGCCAAAAATCAATGCAACTATTTTCACACAGCCATTTCTACATCAAGGTGTGAGATATACTCACTGGAGGTTTTTAAGAAGAGACTAGACAGTCACTTGTACGAAATCATATAGTTCTCCTGCCTGAACAGGAGGGTAGACTAGAAGACCTTCAAGGTCACTTCCAGCTCTATGAATTTATAAGTGTCTGCATTACCACCACTACTCCACACACACTGTTTGCTATTTCGCATGGGACTCTGGCTTTATGAGCAATTGGAAGTACATAAAAACAAAAATAGATCTATTTGCGGATTCCTGACATTTTTTCTAACTATTAACCTTTTAACTATTTACCTTTACATAGGTTCCCCTCGCACATGCGTGCTAGTTGTTCCCAACTCTAGGGAGCAGTGCTCATCTTCGTTTCAAAGCTGAAGAGCCAGCGCTGACCGTCTCCATGGTCATGTGGCCAGCATGACTAAACGCCGAAGGCACACGGGACGCTGTTACCTTCCCACCAAAGGTGGTTCCTACTTTTCTACTTGCATTTTTACATGCTTTCAAACTGCTAGGTTGGCAGAAGCTAAGACAAGTAAAGAGAGCTCACTCCATTACGCGGCACTATGGATTCGAACCACTGAACTGCCGATCTTTCTGATCGACAAGCTCAGCGTCTTAGCAACTGAGCCACCGTTTCCCTACAATAGTCAATAAGTATAATTAAATACTTGATATTTATTTATTAGATTTTTACCCTGCCTTTATTATTATTATTTTTTATAAATAACTTAAGGAGGTGAACATACCTGGCATTCCTTCTTCTTCCTGTTTTCCCAACAAGAACCCTGTGAGGTGGGCTGAGCTGAGAAAGAACGACTGGTCCAAGGTCATTCAACTTGCTTTCATGCCTAAAGCAGCACTAGAACTCACTGTCTCCTGGTTTCTAGGCAAGCACCTTTAAAACTACCCATCAAAATAAATCAGAGTAAAATCCGAGATACAGCAGTGGCCTGCCTAGTTTTAGGGCAGTTTCTAATATAGAATAAATCAAATTGTTATAATGTTCCATAGAATGCATGCTATATAAAATGGGTTGCATTTGTTTTGTATACTTTCTCTTATTTCTACTTGGCATAAACTGAACTTTGAGCTTAAACAAACAACAGCATTCTGGGCTGCAATTGCAGAATCATTTCTCTACACAGAAAAAAAAAAAAACCCAGTTTCCAGATTGAATTGTCCATTTTTGTCCTTTTAACTTTTTTTTTTTAGGAATACTGGTTATTTTGGTTATTTTCACTTCCCCTTGGCTCTGAAATGTGTTGGTGCTAATAGGCTTTTGTGAAGAATTCAGCTACATAACTGAATAATATTTCAGATTTTATTTAAACGACAGCAATTTGATATAAGTTCTATCATAACTCCAGACTTATAAGTCAAAAGGTTTTCTCGTTTATTTAGTGTTCACAGATGCTCATTTTTTGTTTTCTTTCCTGTGAAATTGGAACATTAAGCAATCTGTGAGGTGCTTCAGAAATAGAAAAGAGAACATTTTCCCTGGAGGATAAAACAAGAATGAGTGTGTGTATGTATGTATGTATATATTTCCTTTCCATTTTATATGTGTAACTGAAACTGACTTACTCTTATTTGCTTTTTCCGCTAACGGAATCTGCACAATTTTCTTTTTAGCATACCAGAGGTATCTTGAGTAAAAGATTCAGACATTCTGAAACATGAAAATTCCGGTCAAGGAAGGTCATTGCTAAGAATTTTGTGAACCTCTAGCAATATTTGAAAAACTTTTAGCTAAGTGTAGAATGAATCCATTCCTACAGCTCCAAGCCTTTAGAATAGATTGAAGATGGCATAATGTATTCTACTTAATATTCTAGGCACATGCAAAGAGGCATATTATATTCTTCAGACATGGGAAGCTGAGAACTAGAATAAGCAATTATTTGAAGTTAAGTATTAGACTTTTTCAGGTGCTGTCATAACATGATCCAGCAGCCATTGTACTGAGCAGGGAGTGAAATATGAAGAATTCATTTATTTTATTCTAAGGCAGATCATAAATGCTGGTATTAGGATCCCCTCCAGTTTAGACCCTGAAAGATGGTTGGCATATTCAGAAAAGACCTTTAAACATTACAATTCATGCCATCATTGAAGTATTTTTTTTTTCTTTTACATGGACATTCATACAAATTATCATGTTAATCATGAATATTTGGATGCCTTTTCTTTCTCTGATACAGAACATATTTTCCAAGCCTTTTATTCCTAATATATGCTTTTTTCCCAAAATTTGTCCAGTTGGCAGACATTTTTAATTAGAGAATTGCATGTCAAAATTCAAGTACAATTATTGAAGGATATTCCAGTTCAGTATTAATTTTGGAAATGCAAATAATATTTATTAATAAACCATTACCATCCATGTATTGAATACAGGAGTAAGGTAATAATTAGTATAAAGGTACAAGACCTGAAATATATATCAGTAGGTAGATGATAGATAGATAGATAGATAGATAGATAGATAGATAGATAGATAGATAGGTAGGTAGGTAGGTAGGTAGGTAGGTAGGTAGGTAGGTAGGTAGATAGATAGATAGATAGATAGATAGATAGATAGATAGATAGATAGATGATAGATAGATAGATGATAGATAGATAGTAGATAGATAGATAGATGATAGATAGATAGATAGATAGATAGATAGATAGATAGATAGATAGATGATAGATAGATAGATAGATAGATAGATAGATAGATAGATAGATAGATAGATAGATAGATAGATAGATAGGCAGGGAGGCAGGCAGGGAGGGAGGCAGGCAGGCGGATAGATGGATAGATGGATGGATGGACGGATGGACGGATGGACGGATGGACGGATAGACGGATAGACGGATAGACGGATAGACGGATAGACGGATAGACGGATAGACGGATAGACGGATAGACGGATAGACGGATAGATGGATAGTGATAGGGATCTATTTTAATGGATCTACTGGTCCATTAAATTGACTATTTACCACATTGTTAATAGCTCCACAGTGTGGAGGGAGGAAACTGTGGTGTCCAGATGTGGTTGAACCCAACAATCTTTATCATCTTGACTATGATGGAGTATGCTGGGAATTTTAGTACATCAATATCTGTAGACTCTTTAGGTTATCTCCACCTCTATTGAAACTCTGAAGATGTTTCAGTTAAACATGCAAGTTGAAATATGAATCTTTATCCCAATAAAACCAACTTCCAAAAAAGATTCTTTGGCATTTCAAATTGTCCCTAAAGACTCTGAATGCCTTGGTATGCTTTATTTTTTTAGGGGATTTTCTGCGATGTTCAAGATCTGAAATAATCCTCGACAAAGCTGCTTTCATTTTAACCATAATAAAATACCTTTCACTTGTGAGTACCTGAGCAGATTTTCCTATTAAACATGAACTTGGACAGCAATACTCGTAGTGAAGCAGTCAGATTCATTGTTGTTATTTATTATAAGTCAGTTCCAGTGCAAGAGCTTGGAATCTGAAGTGATAAATGCATAGGTCCTAATATATTCCAAGCACTATGTTTACATGCAAAAACCTTGCGTGTGATTTCTACATTGACTATGTGCCACAACATCTTGTCAAGGAGAAAGACTGAATCTTAATAGATTTCACCAAGCCACCTAACGCAGCTGAGCATTTCATAAGTACAATGATGAGCCTTTGAATGAACATGAATTTTCTTCGGTTTTGCATTTTGATACTTAGCTTACCAATAGGGTTTTAGGTTATTAATACAATTTTCTGTTAATACGAACAGTTGCTTCCTCTAGTGCATATTTCTTTTTTTCTTTTTTTATTTTTCAAATACAAATAATACAAACATAGTACATATACATCTAAATCCAAAAAAGAAAGAAAAGGGAAAAATATTATAGTGCACCCCACCCCCTGGAGATCCTTTTCCAACTCCTTATATTTCTTCATCTATAACAACTAAAAGATATACAATATATTGCAATTGTGCCCTTATCCCCTCGAAAACAACATATATTCTTGAGTAGATTTATTCCCTTTGCCTTCCACCAACACTGATTTTATAAAATCCCCCAATACTTCATTATAAATATTTGCTTTCATCATCCTTTTTTAAAATTTAATTTCTATTGTTAATTTATCATTTTTGCCATACTCCAAATTTCATTATACCACTCATTTCTTCGAATATCCCAATTGCATTCCCAATATTTAGCCATCACTAATCTAGTTGCAATCATCAAATTTTCAATCAATTTTTTTTTGTTTCATTTATATCCCATTTTTCCACCAGCAACAGTAATGCAATTCTTGGTGACATCTCTAGATTTTCATTCAAGAGTGCTCTAATTTCTCTAGTGTGTATTTCTAACCATCTCATTTTTTTTTGTTTCTTCTTGACACTGATGCAAAGTTGAAAATCATCAAAAGTATAAAACTGCAGTATTATCTGGGGCCTTGAGCCCTAAATAAAACAAACTGAATGATGAAATTATACATCTGGAGGCTATGTTGTTTTCATTCACCATCCTTTGCATTCTGATTCTGTACATGTGTACATATGTCTAATCGGTTAATCATAACACATTTGTTTATCAGTTTTCGTTCTGCTATTCCACTGACATTGAAAGTCAAGACATCTTATATCCTAAAGCAAACAAGCAATCACAAATTAAAGTCAAAGTATTTAAAGCAGAGATGCTAACATCTTTGAGATATTTTAACTATATCCAAAAAGCAGGAAATACAGAGAATACAAAATTCCATAGTCTGGAACCAACACAGTAGTCACTTGTTTGTAGACCCAATAAAAAAGAAACAAAATATTCAGAAAGCATTTGTGGATACTAATATCTTGACATGTTTCACGGGACAACTCATCTTTCTGACAAAGCACTCCAGTCATATTATAAGGCATATCAGAACAAGATATGTAATAATTGAATTAGAAAATCCATTTTTGGAATAAAGTCAGGAAATAAACGCGGGGTTAACTGAACATAACTTTATTAATTTAAATTGCAATAAAATCTAACCCTTTGCCTCTTTTCCAATCAAAAATGTCATTGAGTTTTGGGAACAGTGAAGGCTTACAGAATCAAGTACCTGTATTTCATTACTAAATGTTCCAGATTTAATTTTCTTGTATGTATTTGTACTTTTTTTGCCTGGGATTGTAAAGAAAAGAGATAAACCTCTTGTCCAACAACTACATACGTGGGACAGTATTCTATAAGTAAGTACTTGAATAGACAAATCTGTTTAGAACTTTTCCTTACCTTTTACAGATAAAAGTTCCTAGGAATTTAATGACACTATGACTAATCAGCCTGTAACTACTAAAATGCTAACAAACTCTAAGCATATCTGCAAATCCATTCTTCTCCTTATCAATTAGTTGTGGGGCTGACTTTATGAAGAAACCTTTATTTTATGTAATAATGATGTACGTATATCCATGTGTACTACTGTAAATATATATCTGCCTACTTTACATGTACCTGTTATGCCTGGTTCTTTCAAGAATAAATCAACTAAATCATGACTAGCCCACTGACTAGAAAAACAAAACAAACCTTATGTAATGGTTAAGGTGGCTCAGCTATTAGTCAGAAGGGCTTGCCTCTTTCTGTGTCTGAGGGCTGAGTCGGTAGAAGCAAGTCTACAGATCATCCATCACTCTTTCTGTCTCCTGTGTTTGGTTTCCAATACTGTCTTTGGGACTGCCCTTCACAAATGTGCCACCCTTGCAGGCCATAAAGCCATAACTTCACAGTTTTGAAAAATTGTTCATGTTCATTCCAATAATCACAGCCAAACACTGGGAAAATGGTTTGATGTTATCATTTTGATAGGCTAGAGTATACTGATGACACTTAACCCCAATGTTAATGAGTAACCTCACCAATGATCTTGTGTAAGGGTTAAACAGGATTGGAGAGAATGTAAATTCTCATTGGACAATGAGGAGGTTGGGCCAGTTTTGGGGCCTGGGGAAGGCTCTAATGGATGCTCAGCATCAGACACAGAGATAGAGCCAGGACTGTCCGACATTTCCCAGCCATCAAAGAGGCAGCTGCCTTTGGAGGCTGTTATGAGTGAGGAGGAAGAACAGCTGGGGCCTATTCAAGATGCACATAGGCATAGGATTCTTAGGAGAGAACAATTGAGGACAAGGAGTCAACTTGGGAAGTAAGGCACATGTGGACGCTGAATGGCCTTGTTTGGAGAATAAATAGAAGGACATGGGAGTGGCTGTCGTAGGAGACAACAGTTAGTATTTCTGAAGATTTTGCTCATCAGGCCACAGAGACTCCATGCTAGAACCTAATTTGCAGCCTTTTCGCTGGGAGCGCATGGCCTGGCAATTATCACAAGAAACTGATAAGGTGTGTTACTGAAGTTAACTTTTTGAAGGACTATTGCCCAGACTTGTGTGAATGCCATTAATTCACAGGAGGTAAATAAAGAGGGGTTTTTTTGTGACAAGGAGTCTGTTTCTTGTTTCTGCTAAGGTTGGGTCAGAATAAAATCTTGCAGAGCAGGATCTAGAACTAGATTTCTTTTCCTCCAAAAAAATATTGATTAAAATTGGCCTGGAAGGAACAAACAACCTATATACCAGTCTGAGATGAAAATTCATCCAAAAACAATGAAAAATTACAGCACTTTTTAAATAGAATTGCAAACATTAAAATCCTTGAAAAATATACAGTACCCTATTAATTGAAGAGTAGCTGCCACAGGGATATGTTTTCCAGCACTCTTCTCGTGATAGGTTAAGTTAAATGTGGAAGACATGAACAATGAGTTATACCAATTGCTTTAACAGAAGAGGGCATTAAGTGTAAAGAAGCAACTACTTGAAGTACCAGACTTGATTGGATAATGAAATGAGGATAAGCTGCTTGCTGACCCGGAACAACTGCTTTACTGTAATTGAGACACATAACTGATACTGCACTAAACAGCCCTGGAATGATGTATCGTGAGGTGTCTATAGCAATGTATGACTTATAATGTATGACTGTAGAAATCCTTATCAGCTAGTGCGGGGGTGTCTAAATCTGGCCGTTGGGGCTGTCTTAAAAACAGCAAAGGATCGCCCTGTGGTGCTTCTGCTAGCAAAAATGGAGCTTGGGAGGGCTATGCGCAGCCCACCCAAGCTATTTGTGCTGACAGAGGGTTGGGGGAGGCTGTCCCAGCCAAAAATGGAGCTTGGGAGCCTCTTTTCTCTGGCAGAGCACTTGGGCCACCATAGACACCCCTGACAAAAATGACGTCAAGCTGGCCATGCCCACCATGGGCATACCCACCCCAGCTCTTGAGGTAAAACACAACCCTGATGTGGCCCTCAATAAAATCAAGTTTGACATCCCTGAGCTAGTGGGTAGTGTCATGTTGTTTCTGCCAGGAACGCAGTAATCTGGGGAGGACAGAAATAGTGCAAAAAGTCTCCTTGAGTCATTTCTAAAGGACGTCTGGCAATCTGGGTAAATATTCAACCCAGGGTTTATATTCTACACTCAGTCTCTAATCTCACATAACTAGAATCAGACAAGGGGTATCAATTTAAATCCTTTAGCACAAAAGAATAAATTGTCAGTACAATTGTTCAACCATTAGAATTCTCTACCTTTTCTAGTCCTCTAAGAATCGATTAGGATGTTTTGTACAATTTTTTTTTTGGGGGGGGGGAGTTTTTAATAGCAACATGTTGCGGTATGTAATGTGTGATCAATGTATACCACACAGTGAAAAGAGGGTTGTTTTTTAGATAAAAGTTTGGATATTGTTGTTTGAGCTCTCTCATAATTCATTTAAATCTTTTACCTTCCAAATCTCCGATATTCATTTTTAACTACACTGTGAGGTTTAGCTATGCCAAATTTGCCCCAGAAAATTCATTAAACTTTTGAAAATTCCTGTACTATTACAAGAAAATGTCTTCTGTTTCTCTCTAAAAAAATGTTTTGAGCAGATTTTTGCTGCCAATTCCGAATGGTCAAGTTATAGGGAAATAAATGACAGCTTTGCCAAGATAAACATCTAAGAGAAAAAGGGGTTGGTTATAGTTGATAGAAACTATATTATCTTTAATAGAATTCTGTATTAATTCAGAGCATCCGTTCTTTAAACATGTCATTCATTTATGCACAACTAGCTACTGTAATTGACTATTCAAAGAACTCAGCTTCAGGCACAAGTTTGTCCTAGAAAAGAGAAAGAAGCTGATGCAAGAAGCTGATGCACCCTGATATGTGTACAACTGGGAGAAATCTGCCAGGAACAATCCCAGTTTCTGACTGTTAAAACAGAATGTCAACAGTGCTATAATTAAAAGATGACATATCTGAAATATATTCTATTCAGGACAGCATATATGTTATCGATTCAAGTTTTCAGAAGTGAATACTCACACAAGTGCATATACGCATGTATAGTCACACATGCACATAATATTCAGTGCAATGGCACTGGATTCCAGATCCCATTATATACCCCAACACAATTTATTCTCCTTCCATTCTACATTATTGGCAACTTTTGCTTCCAATTTAGAAAAAAAAAGAAATGCCCTTATGGGCAATTTTTCTTTTTCTTGCATTGACCTGGCTAGGTAATTTATTATTGATATCATTCTACTGTCATCCAATAGTAAAAAGACAAATACTTCACCAAGGAATGAAAATAGTGGTGAGAATGATGAGGTGCTGATAATTGTATTTTACACACACACACACACACACACACACACACACACACACACACACGTTCTGCTACTTGCAGCAGAAAAGACAGAGAACAAAAAAAATCAGTGCTTTGTTTTTGAGTCCTTGAAGAATTTATTCTGAATTTTTGTTTGTTTTTCCATTTTTGGAGAGTGAGATGTTCTAGTCACTTCAATTAAGAAGCTAAGCCGCCTTCATTGATGACACACAGAAAGTCCTTGGGTAATGATGGCAATTGGGACCAGAATTGCCTTCCCTAAGGATGTGATCATTAAGCACGTCATGTGACCACTTAGTGACAGCAATTCTGGCATTTCCCATTGCTATCCTTAAGCGAATCACCACAGGTTGTAAGTAAGGATATTAAGCGGTTGCTGTTTGCAATCTCCTGCCAGCTTCCCCATTGACTTTGCTTGTAGAAGGCTGGAAAAGAAAGCTTCAAGTGGCAATCTTCTGACCACAGGGAGGCCACGACAGTAAGAACTATGTGGATGGCAGTGAATACTATTTGTATAGCACTGTCATAATTTCAAACAGTCAACTGATCAAGTGGTTGCTAAGCAAGGATCACCTGTACACCAATAAAAGATAAAATCATGGTTGCACTCACTTACCTTCCCTACCGATTCACAAATTTGAGCGCCACCTCCACACATGCACTCAGCCTTCTGCACATGCACTTTTGGCTAAAAAGGGGCCTAAATGGGATGCCATAGAGCAGGTGGATGGGGCCATCTGCAATTTCCACTACCAGTCGTGGTGAACCGGTCAGAATTGGCAGAATATCACCTCTAGTTGCATTGGTTCAACCAGTATTATAAAAATACGGCAAGGAAAGTTTCCTTTTTCCTTGTCTCAAAGAAGTACATCTGACTTTCATGTCACAATTCTATGCAAAATTAATTTACTGTAAATCACAACCACGTCCTTCAGAGGAGCCAAAAGAAACTCAAAATAAAGCACAATTATCCAAAACCAAACATTTAGAAGAAAACAAAGATGACTATGTTTATCATTATATACTGCAAGCGGGGGATGAGGAATAAATCAAATGCATCGCCATTAAATTGATTAGATCATCTCCAATAGTTGTCAAGTTGCACTGTCTCATAAAATCAGAATGTCATAATGTGGAATAAAGGTCCTTTAGGCCACTGTGTCTTCAATCAATCCCTGCCCATTAAGTCAGCCTTGCCAGACACTTGTCCAGCATCCCCCCCCCCAAAAAAAGGACATTTGGTTCCTGTTTTGCTACTTAGGAAATTGCTGATATTTTAGATACTTCCGTTGCAAATACTATATGGAAGGATAGAGGAAAGAGAGTTCCCCACTTGCCTATGTGCAGGTCATTTTCTTTTTATCAATTGAAACCTTATTGAAAACATTTTGGAAATTCAATTCCTGAAACATCAACATTTTGCACATTTTATCCTACTCTCCAGTGCAGAGAAACATAGAAAACTGATGGTGAAAAATACCCAGTGATCCATCAAATCTGCCCTTTAAGTCATTTGTTGTTATTATTTTATTTTACATATTCATTTTTATTTTATTATTCATTTATTAATTTTTGTCAGATAATGGACATGTTTGTCCAAACATGATTAGAATTTAGAATAACAGAGTTGGAAGGGACCTTAGAGGTCTTCTAGTCAGTAGTGGGATTCAAATAATTTAACAACCAGTTCTCTGCCCTAATGACCAGCTGGGTTGGCATGGCTTGGTGGTCATGTGACTTGGTGGGCATGGCCAATTCAACATCACTCGTGTTGATGGGTGCTTCATCTTAGCTGTTGCAATGTAATAAGGGTTAACCAGAGAGGCAGTTTCTGTAAGCAGAGCAATAAAGATTAAGCTAGAAACAACACCATAATGTTTCCTACCTGTCTTCCTGACAGGATTAGCCATGTAAAGTGGAAAAAAAACAAAAATGAGATTTCTTCCAATAACCAGTTGTCCAAACTGCTTGGAAAGTTAGCAACTGGTTCTCCCGAATAGGTGCGAACTGGCTGAATCCCACCACTGTTTCTAGTTCAACCCCTGCTTAGGCAGGAAACCCTGCCTAATGATTAAACTCGGTTCCTGATGACTGAACCACTATCTCCACTGGAACAAACAAACTTCCACTATCCACTCTCCCTCTCCCTCCCTCCCCCCTCTCTCTCCCTCCCCCCTTCCCCCCCGTGTAAGAGACAAGATGTATCTTACAGAGTACTCTTTTTTTATATCAGATATTTTTTCAGGCTGTTTTCAAAATTCTTTCCCCCATTATTATGTTTTCTCTTTCCCTGGAGCAAAAACATTGTGCAAGCAAAGAATGAAGTAGAGGGTTTCCAGGGATCATAGAAGAACTTATTTGTCGGAGATGCAGAAATAGAATTTTTGGAATTCAGTATAGTGCTGACAAATGCATAATAGCACCATGATCACAGACTGTAGGCTGTTTCAAGAGAAACAACTGCATTGTCTTTTTTCTCTTCTCATTCTTTATTTGTGAGACCAAAGTAGGAAATGAAGGAAAGCATCAATTTCACTGCTGAAAGGATGCAATTCGCTTCATTATTGTAGTCCATGGACCAATACTGATTGATACACTCAATACATCTTTGTATATGCAATGACTATCGTCATCATCATCATCATCATCATTGACTAATATTGTGTTTAACATGCCTTTCAGGAAAACATATTATAATTTATATTTTACCTGTATCATATTTATCCACCCACGTTCATTACAATTACGACAATGATATGCAACTCATTTCTGTATTTAAATGGATCATTGCAAGTTGTATATGAATGAACCAACAGCTCCAGTTTAAGATTGATTATCTAATTCACAACTATTCAATCCTGCTTTTCATTTATTTATAACAATTCCAAACTCATACATAAAGAAATAAAAATGTTAACTTCAGGAAGTAAATAATCCGTACAACAGTCCCCATTTAGTGGGTTTATATCTGATGTGTGTATCAGTGACAGCCAAGGGAGTAATGCTCCCTAAAACATGCTTTCCCATCCCTAAAGGACACACACACACACATTTGGTTTTCCATGTGAGTGAAAATATCCATAAAATAGGCACTTCTCAATGGGAGAATGATTTTATGTGGCAGTTAAACTTCTCTAATCCCTTTATTCTCCCATAATATATGCTTTGAATGAGTAAAAGGAAGTTGTTTGAAATCCATACAGTGCCTTTAAATATCATATGCTTTAGCTTGATGGATTTGCATATTCAGTAGTCAATTATCATGGGCTTCTTTAAATAAGTATAGGTATCAGTTTAATTCTACACTTGATTGCTCTATAGTCAACAATTTAGAAGCTGAATGTATTAGCTGGCTCAGTTGCAAAACAGATGATAGGCAATTATCTGGAATGTTATTTCTGTGATGATTCACACATACTTGAACACATTTTAAGCCAGTCCTCTCATCTTTCCCTGGGACAGTTGCCTGGTTCAGCAAACTACTTTGGCTTCTGGTATATTTCTGCCTACATGAGGCCATACTTAATTTTCCTTGATCTGCTAGCTTTGGTTCTGGCTCCATGCCTGCCCTGCCAAATTCTCCCGGAGCTGTCCATGGTACGTTGGCTGCTTACTTTCTCATGTGAAGGGTTCTCTTAGCCAACAATCAAGCACTGCATTTTCTATTTTCCATAGAAACACTACAGTTGGGATGTCCTTTTAAGCTTGTTACTGTTGAGTCAAGTGGCCAGAAGGTGTTGTAGCTCTGTATGCCCTTTAGATTTTATTCATTCAGTGCTTTCCCTCTATTCTCAGTATTTTGTTACAGTGGGAAATACAGCTATCATCTTGTCATTATTACTACAATATGCCTGTAACAATCAGATGCATGTAAATCTGGGGTGGGCAAGTAATTTTTCCAAGGATCCACTTGGGAAACTGAGTCTGTTGTGGAGGGCCCAATCAATAGGGCTGTGAAGATTTACATATACAGTATGATTACAGTTATTTGCGGGATCGTATCATGCCCCATACATCCCTGCGACCAATTCGTTCTCACAGAGAGGGACTTCTCCGGGTGCCGTCCACTAAGCAATGCCAGAGGGCGGCACCGAGGGGTAGGGCCTTCTCTGTGATGGGCCCAGCCCTCTGGAATGACCTCCCCCCCAACATTAGGACAGCTACCGATCTCCGCTCCTTCCGCACGAAACTCAAGACCCACCTGTTCCAACTAGCCGGCCTGGCCTGAATTATAACTATATTTTCTAATCCCCCTGGATAATTTTTAAATTTTAAATTAAGTTTGACTTTGGGTATTTTAATTGTTTTTAATTGCATTATGTTGTTCTTAACTAATGGATTATTTATTTATTATGTATTGTACAATGTTTTTTGTATATCTCCTCCTCATTATTTATTTGTTGTGTAATGAATTGTACGCCGCCCCAAGTCCCTTGGTGGAGAGGGAGCGGCCTATAAATTGGATTAATAAATAATAAATAAATAAATAAATAAATAAATAAATAAATAAATAAATAAATAAATAAATTAACTGGAAGGGCTATTCTGAATTAAAAGGTTGTGGGAGGGGCAAAAGATGTCCACATGACATAACCTGTATGTGTTTGTGAGTGCATGGCTTGAGACAGAACACACACAATACACACACACATACATACATACATACATACATACATACATACATACATACATACATACAATAGCAGTCACCTTCAAGATAAAAGCAATGCAAATACTGTATATTGCATGTACGGTGTGCACTTATTTATATTTGATTTCTGATTTCTGACTGATCTCATACGGACAGGGACAGTCAAAGGGCTAGATGTGGGCTGGGGATGTAAAATGCTCAGGTCTGGTGTAAATGCATGTATTCTACTGACACATGTTAAAAAAGAATATGGTGTGCTACTATGCAATTATCACTAATAGTAAGAAAACAAAAAAAATAAATAAGGACAAGTATGCTTCCATTGTTATTAAGTCATTTCTTCCCACAGTATTTTCTTACACGTTTTTTAATCTCCCCCACTATTTTGTTCCCACGTTATTACCAAAAATATATTCCAGTTCTACATTTTAAAACTGTCACTATTTTACAGGTCATTTATACAGTGTATACAAAAGCACACAAGTGTTTGTAACCAGTGTTCTTGAGACCATCTGCTGTTTAATCCTGACCATTTCACACATCTGCTTTAAATAGAAAGTGAAATGTCACAAAATTAACCTTCAAGTCTTGTTCCAAGTTGCTGTTTGCAGTTCCTGATTTCATTATTGCTGATTATTTGTGTTATAGTTTTGATTAGAAAGCACAGCTGATTTCAGAGGCTTTAGGATCTGAAGCACAAAGAACAGTTAAGCTCCCAGATCAGCAATTAATTCTTACCAGAGACGTGGGATGCTGATGAAAAATGTCCAAGGCAAGATAAGAAACTCACATTGGAAGCTTAATAAAAGCCCGTCTCTAATGAAAGATGAAATTTAGAGGCTTTGAAATTCTATTCTAGCTTCAGATCAATATCCAGTCTGGATAATAATTGCCACCTCCACTGGATCCCCATCTTCTCTGCTTCCTTTTCCCAGCACTAAGATTGGTTATTTTCTACCATGCCAACAAAAAACATCCACCACTCCATGTCTTTATCTGTAAAGGATGAGGATTGTAACAGTGGCTGAGAGAGAGAGATTACATCCCTCTCTTATTTTTTTATTCCCTCTGTCCTTAATTTTGATACAAAATCATGTACATAATAATAATAATAAGAACTTTTATTTCTAGACCGCACCCTTTCCTAGGCAGGACTCGGGGCGGTGTACAATCATGTTAAAACCATATAACAAACACATAGACATGAACATAGGCATAGACATAGACGTGGACGTAGACGGAGGAGGTAAAAAATGTTCGCCTGTAAACCTGGATTACAGGTAAAACACAGTTGGCAAGTGTCTGTGTGTGTGTGTGTGTGAGAGAGAGAGAGAGATAGATAGAGAGAGAAGGAGAAAGAGAGAGGGAGGAAGGGAGGGTGGGAGGGAGGGAGTTGTGGGCTGCCAGCAGCCAGCAGAGCAGGTGGCAGACTCAGACAGTGAGGAGGTTAGGGAGGAACATGGGCCAGTCCTGGAGTCTGGGGAAGGCTCTGATGAGTGCTCTGTGTTGGAGGCAGAGATGAGGCCAGAGCCATCTGACAGTTATCAGCTGCCTTTGGAGTCAGAGATAAGTGTGGTTGAAGAACAGCTAAAGCCTGTTCACAAAGTGTGCATACACAGAACTGTCAGGAGAAGGAAACAATTAAGGAACAGAGGTCGACTTGGGAGTAAAGGAACAAGGGGACGCTGAATGGCCATTCCCATAGGGAATAAATAGGAGCAAAAGGGTAGTGGTGCTTGCAGGAGACATAGATTTGCTCATCTGAGTTCCTCACAAAGACTCCTTGCCAAGAATTTCATTGTACAGTGTTGTGCTTGGGGCCATCGGCCCGGCAACTATACAAGGACTGATAAGGTCTGTGGTTGCAATTAAAACCTAGAAAGGCTTATTGCCAGGACTTTGCTGGATGTGAATGCAAGGAATTCATATTAGCCAAATGAAATGGGTTTTTTTTTGGGGGGGGGCAAGGAGCCTGTTTGTGATTCTGTTAACCCTAGGTCAGTGGGGAGAGAGAGAGAGAGAGAGAGAGAGAGAGAGAGAGAGAGAGAGAGAGAGAGAGAGAGAGAGAGAGAGAGAGAAAGAGAGAGAGAGAACATTGCATGTTAACACAACAACTAATCCAGATTTACAGGTGAATTTACACACTGTACATACATGCACACACAATATTATGACGTAACTTGATGGCCCCGTTCAGGCATAAACTAAGGGAAAGGATCTCAGTCAGCACACTGAACTACCGAACTTTTTTCCAGTCTAATCTTGTGAGAATCAACCACTGAAAAATATTGCTCTCAGCTATAATATCGCTCATAGAAATATGGGATGCAATTACATCATTTCAAAAGTTATATAGAAAGGTACGTTATAGCTAATGTTAAAAGAGTAGGAATGTGTGTGCATCTGCAGACAAGCAACTATGAGGGTGGAATTAATTATAGCATCATATTAGTTTCTCTTCAGCGGGCATTAACTTAGGTGAGCTTTTGTTTGTGTGAGCATGTGTGTGTGTGCGTGTGTTTCTGAAAACTCACAATAAGTAACTCTACTGCAGCATGTAATGTCAGGTGTTAACAAGCCACCAAAATGTACTTAGTTAAGAAAGGCAGCTAGATTAATCTGCTAAATAAATTAACAAACAAGCATGCACACAGCCATCAAAGACCTCAAGTGTTCTTCCCCACACATTTTCCAGCACTTGAAACCCATTCTGTCTTCCAAAGGAAAGTGCTGTGAATTTGTGCGGAAGAGTTACCAATACAGGGCAAGCACTGCTAGGGGTGTTGTTGTACCTTCAACAGCCGTGCATGTATGTCTTTGTATATATGTATGTTTATATATGTCCTAGTGTACGCCGCCCCGAGTCCTGCCTGGAAAGGGAGCGGCTAATAAATTCAAATTTATTATTATTATTATTAAATGGCAAGAAGACATTTGGCAGGTTCCAATGGCTTTTTTCAGCACTGGGGTGCAATGAGAAAATCTACTTGGGCAACCTTCTTATTGTCTCTTTGTTTTTAAAGGCATTTATGCTTTGGGTAGTCCTTAACCTACCCTAAGCACACTCTTTTATTTATTTATTTATTGCTTTCTATTAGATTACATTTGGTCTTTTGGAATTCAGCTACAAAATTAGCATGGGAAGAGTTTCCCTTATTTCAACATTGCAGAAAATGGGCATGGAGAGCGTATGCAATTAAGATACACACTCCACAGTGTATTTCTCATATCTGAGGGTAATGTTCCATGACCTGGATTACATTGCTGTTTCATGAAATAAAACTCAATATTTGGGCAACTGCTAAATAAAAATTGTGATAGCAGAAATACGGGCATGGAGAAGTTTGCAGGGAGAGGCAAGCTTTACTGCGCTTAACTGCATTTGGCAAGTCTGCAGTACTTACCCCTTGGCACTTGATCCAATCCATTGGGCAACTGCCCTGATTTACAATAAGAGCAGGAAAAGGACGCTTGAAGTAAAATTGGGTTATTCACAAAAACAGTGATATTTTGCTATGCCATTGCACTGGTTTCACAGCTACATTTTAAGACTATTAAGTATCTGCCCTTCTCTGAAAGGGTACTCTTAATCTTAGTAGCTTTGCACAATCTCATATTTGATATATTTAGGGTTCATCTACCCAGCCTTCTTTCTCCAGCACAAATACCAGTTACTTCTCCTGACTATTGCCACCGCTCTTGCACTCAATGGTACAACAATTCTTGCAGAATCCTGCCCCAAGCAGCTGCACCACTGTGACAAGCCTCACAAAGACCCATTTCTGGTGGTTTCTCTCTGGGGGAGAGAAACAAGTAGGGCCGTGATGGCGAACCAGAGGTGGCACACAGAGCCCGCTCTGTGGGCATACACGCTGTCACCAGCTACTCTTCTGGTTTCTGGTGCCCATGGTTTCCAGCTGGTCTTCGTGGGTACCAGAGCACCAGAAAACAGCCTGAAAATGGCCCGGAAACAGCTCCCAAAACAGCCAAAAAAGAGGCACGTGCATGCAAGCCTTCAGGTTTTTGGTGCTCCGACTCACACATGTGTCCCAGTTTGGGCACTCAGTGCTGAAAAGATTTGCCATCACTGAGCTAGGGCCTCTGATGAATCTGCTTTCCTTGTGGGCAGCCTAAAGTTCATGAAAGGCAGGAAGGTGACATGCCAAGCTTGATCCGTACCAACACCTTGTGTATTAACCCCACTTTCTCAGCCTTCTACCCAAGCGAACCTTCTCCTCCTGCCGAGGCTTTAGGATACCTCGCAAGCGAATTCACCCACCAGTGCACCATGAACCACCCTGCTCCCGACTGAGGCAAATCTAAAGCAGGAAGAAGCTGCAGCTGTGGTTCCCAACCCGTCTGCTCGTTGGCCTCAAGCATGTTCAACCAGCGCCAGCAATGCCTGTTGTGGCAGCAGAGGCTGGAGCCAAAGCCCCATTTTTGGCTTCTCTGGAACGCTGAGCTGCACTGAAGGGTAGGGAAAAATAAATAAATAAGACATCCCCTGAAAATAATCCCTGTCGTTTATTTCACAGGTCAAAATAAAATAAGACTGGGTCTTATTTTCAAGGAGAAACAGTATGAACACTATGGGTTGAACCAGTGGTGGGTTCCTACTGGTTCGGAGCAGTTCTACTGAACCAGTAATAACTTGGAGGCCTGGATTGATGGAACCGGCAGTGACCCAGGACTGCCACACCCCTGAACTGTTTTTTCCGGTGGCGCCATATGCACCACCATCTTGTTTTTTGCTTCTGGGCATGCACAGCACAATTTTAGTTGTACTGTGCATGCACACACAGCACACATCAAGTCTGTATGCGTCCCTGAGCAGTAGTGTCTGCTGGAACCTACTCCTGGGTTGAATGGAGGAAAGTGTTGGAGATCTGCTGGACTTTGATTGACCTGCTGTAGGGCCACCTTCTTATGTCTGGCCACTGTGGTTTTTGCTTTTGCCTCCATGTCCATTTGTGAGAAGATGAACTTTCCTTACACAGGTATTTTCTCTTTGTGCTCAGGGTAGATGGGTGGATGTGTTGTTTGGTCAGAACACTGATATTCCTATTGATAAATGAAATGGAAATCTTCTCTCCCAACTTGAGGAATGGAGAGGAACAGCTATAGACTGATACTTCCCTTTCAGGAAGACACCTTAAGGCCATGATGGTGAACCTATTGCATGTGTGCCACACATGGCACATGGAGCCATTTCTCAGGGCACATGAGGCATTGCCCTGTCAGCTGGCCAGCGTGCATGCACATGCTGGCAAGCTGAGTTTAGCCTTCTTTTGAGGCCATTTTTCGCCTCCGGAGGCCCTACAGGCAAACCAGAACTTCAGGAACATACTTCCAGTTTGCTCGTAGGGCCAGTTTTAGCCCTCTGGAGCCTTCAGGAGGCTTCCCTGAAGGCTCCAGAGGGCAAAAAAATGACCCTATAAGCAAACCGGAAGCCTTCTGAAGGCACCTGAATGCTTGGGAGGGCTAAAGCTGGCCATAGAAGCAAATGGGAAGTACATTCCCGAACTTCCAATTTGATAGGGCCAGTTTTTTGTGCTCTGGGGGCTTCAGGGAAGCTCCTGAAGCCTCCAGAGGGCCTCCGGAGGGGTGGGGGAGGCTGTTTTCACCCTCACCAGGCTCCTATAAAGCCTCTGAAGCCTGGGGAGGGCAAAACAAGCATGCCAAAAGTGGGGAGAACACTGGCCGTGTGCACATGCGCACTGGGGTCATGCGCATAGCATTATGGGTGTGGCATGCGCATGCACGACCCCCCTGCATCTCTGCCCGCTTTTGGCATGCGAGCCACAAAAGGTTTGCCATCACTACCCTAAGGTATCTTTTCAAAATAGAGGTAGTACCCGGGGCTGAAAACTAATAATGCCTAAAAATATCTGCTGTTCACATCAGATAAGATAGGAGAGACATTATTCAGATCTCTTTTGCAAAACATTACTATTTAGCAGAACTTAGTGTGCCTTTTCCATAAATGACCCCACCTTATGGAATGCCTTCCCCCTGCATTACGGCAAAAGAACCCCACTCTTTAAGTCTTATGGAAGGCTCCCATCAAGACCTGGTTGTTTACCCAATGATGGTGTCTATGGATGTTGTTGGAGAATGACTTAATTTTTGTTTTATGGTTCTTATGCTTTTTTGTGGTTTTATTGTTGATGTAAGCTGCCCAGAGTTGTGCTTTAAGATAAGCAGCCATACAAATGTTATAAAGATGGAGAGAAAGAGGGAAAGCAGCTCTTGGCATTGGCATTTTAAACACCTCTTCATCATTCCTTGCCCAAGCAACCAACTATCTTACGTTCCAACTTCATATAGCTATGTTCTTCATTGTAGTCAGACTAATCATTGCTGATGAGAATTAAATTAGATATGAAGGGGGAAACAGTCAAATCTGAGGCCAAAGCTTGGCTGAAAACCTTGTAACTTGGTCTTGTGATCTTGAATTAACTGCATGCAGATCAGGCCAGAGATACATAACAGTCTTTGCCCTGGTATCAAAAATAGGTGAGTTTGAAAAAAACGAAGAACCATGGAAAAGACTAATTGGGTTCAAAGGAAGAAGGATTGTTTAGCCAAGAGGTGGAAGGGGAGAGGTATCTTATGCATAGCACCTTTCAACTGTTTAGGACATAACCTGGAGAAGCAGAAGAGATACATAAATAAATGTGGACAGCTGGTATTTCAGTCTCAGCCTCATTCCCCTCTTCCCTTTGTGTAGTCATTTTCTGCAGGAAAAACCATGGAAAGCTGAATGTGTAACCAGTCACTGCCCTGGAACTATGCTACCTTGAATTATGTAAGGGCAGTAACTCCTCTGGCTTTATTACTGCATGGTAACAAAGTGAAAGCTAGATTGTAGAAACAGATGTTTTCCTATTGGCATACCTTTTTCCCCCAGCCCAAGGATGGGAAGAAAGGATATTGCCAATGCTGTGTCAATGACCCCGAAGTCTAAGAGAGTGTTGCTTTGCTTCCCACTTGACTTTACTGCCAAACTGCAGTGGTGTTGCTGATTATCAGCAGCCAACAGCTTGTCTCTGAAATTTAATAACCAATTTTCAACAGCATGCAGGGAGAACTCTAGGGACCACAGCAAAAGCTTATAGCTACAAGCAACTGGTGACAAAGGTTTCCCACCCATCATCCTCTGTATTGTACAGAGAGTATTCAGAAGAAAATCTTGATGCAAAAATATCAGAGTTTGTTGCAGAAATCACATCCAGAAAGCACTCACAGAAACCTGATTCAGCAGAATTCATTAACGTCTTTATATACATAATAACACATGAGTAAATGTACAATACCAATAGTGGATTCTTCCAACGTGGTAGTAGTTACAGGCAAAACACGGGCAGAGGAGAGATTGGTTTCAGTTCAGAGTGCCGAGCTTAATACAACTAAGCCATTCCCAGACTTCTTACTTAAGTTTCTGTTTCCAAATAAGCCTCATTGTTCTGACCTTGTTACCATGTTTCTGCCAGTTCATGAATATTCTGACAAGAAAGACTATTAGAAGATCAGGCAACAGCAATGGAGCTTTCCCCACTAAAACTATAAATAAACAAGTTAGCTTTGTGGTTGTTATTTTCACATATTGATCGCTCCTTCAAGTCTGATCTAGATAGGGGTGCTGGAAGCAAGCTGAGGTTTTGACAAAAATGTGCCTGTAATGTTGTGAAACAAGTTCTACCCCTTCTTTAAGTTCCACATTGCAACATAGGGAACAAGAGGTGGAGGTTGGGTTGCAATACTATGATGCATGTTTTGTCCTTTGTCTTCCTTGCTGGTACCACTCATGGAATCCTATGGTTATGGCAATGCAAAATGAATTGAAAATACCACTGAACTTCCCACAACTTTCATTTCCTGTATTTTTGAGCAATTACCTTCAATTGTCTGCTGATTGAACTGATTTGACTTCCTGGCTTTTAAACAATTAATCGTCTTATTTTAACTGCATTCTCCTTAGAATATTTGGTATTCAGAAAAAGCAAAGGTAGACAGCTTCAGCAGTTCACAGGGTATATTTAGTAGTTATGCAGATAAATATTTTAGTCTGGCAAGATTTCTGTCTACCGGTGAGCAACAATGAAGAAACTACTCTGAACCAACTCCTTGTGTTCCTGTTTCCGTGGGTTGTCAGTACCATGGTGATAAATCAAAACTTCTTGGAAAGACATACTTTATTATGCTTATTTTTTTGACTAAATCCTGTGGATTTTATACGTGGCTAGTATTAATTATTAATATTCCTATGCCATCAAAAAAACATCAATGGAGATTGAATAAAACAATCACCACTATAGAAATATCCAACCTGCTGACTATAAGTCAACTTTAAATAAAGCGCTAAATTCTAATCCATATCCCGTCCCAGTTGCACTTGTTGCACTCGTTGAGACGGGGCTGTATTTTTGCCAAACTTGACATGGCTCAAGCGTACCAGCAATTGCCAGTGGACCAGCAATCTGCTGATGCCCAGACAATTGTTACACATTAGGGCACTTTTCGTTGTAAGAGACTACAATTTGGGGTGTCTATAGCCCCGGGATTGTTCCAAGGTCTTATGGAGCGGTTGCTCCAGGGGTTGGTTGGAGTCATTCCATACTTTGACGATGTCCTCATTGCTGCCACCTGCAGGGCAGACCTCATCGTTAAGGTACGGCTGTCCTCCAAAGGTTCAGGGCAGCCGGCCTCAAACTTTAAAAAAGTAAATGCCACATAGGAGTTTTCTCTGTGGAATTTTTGGGATTCTTAATCGATGGTAGGGGTATCCACCGTACACCCCAAAAGGTTGAAGCCATTCATAAGGCACCTACCCCGAGGTCTAAAGCTGAGTTACAAGCTTTTTAGGACTACTTAACTTTTATGTGGTCTTTCTACCACATAAAGCTTCAATTGCAGAGCCCTTACATAGGCTCCTAGATAAGGCAGCTGATTGGCATTGGGGAGACAGGGAGCACCAAGCTTTCACTGACGTGAAGCGTTTTTTAACATCTTCAGCTGTTCTCATTCAGTACAATGAGAATTTGCCTTTAACTCTTACGTGTGATGCTTCCCCATATGGAATAGGTGCTGTCCTGGCTCATGTGTTGCCAAGTGGCCAGGAAGCTCCTATCACTTACTTTTCCCACACTATGTCGACGACTGAAAGAAATTACAGTCAGGTCAATAAAGAGGCATTGGCAGCCGTAGCAGGGGTTAAGAGGTTCCATGACTATTTGTACGGCCGCCCCTTCCTCTTAGTAACTGACCATAAACCCCTCCTGGGGATTTTAGTGGGTGATCATCAAACCCCTCCCATATTATCTCCCCGGATGTTGAGATGGTCTGAATACTTGGCAGCATATTCGTATCGATTGGAGCATCAACCAGATAAGCAGGTAGGGCACACTGACGCTTTAAGCCTTTGTCCACTACCCTTAAAGGTGCAGGACATGGCACCGACCTCCAACATACTGTCGGTTGAGGACCTTCACTTGCCACTCACTTCGACGGACATCACAGCCCATACTCAGTGCGACCTAGTCTTGTCCCAAGTTTTAGACTAGGTACGCAGGGAATGGCCCATAGGCCCTTTAGCTGAGGGGTTTGTGCCTTTTGGGAGGCAACGCCTGGAATTATCTGCACTTCAAGGATGTTTGCTATGAGGCAGCTGGGTATTTGTGCCAACCACTCTTCGCAGGCAGGTGTTACAAAGGCTGCATGAGGGCCATCCAGGAGTTGTCTACATGAAGACTCTGGGGCACAGTTACGTGTGGTGGCCAAGAATGGATGAAGCCATAAAGATTTGGTTGGGGCAGTGCGAAGCTTGCCAAGCCTCCCAGCCAGCTCCGGCCATAGCGGAACCCAGGGAGTGGGAGGAACCCACAGGACCTTGGTCGAGGCTGCACCTCAATTTCACTGGGCCTATTCAAGGCACCCATATCATGGTGGTCATGGATGCCTTTTCAAAATGGGTGGAAGAGGTGTCCATAACCACGACCACCACAGAAGCCTCTATTAGGGAATTAAAAAAACCTGTTCGCATGCCATGGGTTGCCAGATATCATAGTCTCAGATAACGGGATGCAGTGGACTGCAGCCAGTTTCCAGGGTTTCCTAGTGGCACTAGGGGTTCAGCAGGTGTTGACAGCTCCTTTCCACCCAGCCAGCAATGGCCAAGTGGAACGAGCGGTCCTCTCAGCCAAAGAGGCCTTGGGAAGAATGACCACAGGAAACATGCAGGACAATATTTATAGGTACCTGTTATACCTGTACTCGACTCTCTGCCCAGTAACTAACAGGAGCCCTGCTGAACTTTTAATGGGCAGGAAACACCGAATCAAGCTTGATAGGCTTCATCCCCAGATTAGTAATGTCTCTTTGCCACCAAGGGCTCACCAGATGAGAGAGTTCTCGAGGGGGGACAAGGTATTCATGTATAATTTTGCAGGGCAACCAAAATTGAACTAACAGGACCTTGTTGTTACAGAGTCCTTCTGAACAACGGCCAACAATGGCGGTGTTACATTGATCACCTGTGCCACCGCGAAGTTCCGAACGACTTCCCTGCAACTGTGTTCCAACCTGTCAATGAGAGACTGGCCGCTGTCTGCCGGCCTAGCCAAGCTGCAGATGTCAATCCCAGCATGCACCCTACTGCAAGCATTGGTTCCATTCTGATTGGTTGCCGGTTTGACAGCTGCACTACAAATACCTGTCAAACCAGAGTTGCTTGTTCTTGTTCTCTCAGTAGTTGCTGTTAATAATAAATGTGTTCTGCTCCTGCTTAAATCGCCTCAGTAATCTCTTCAGTTGAGTACTTCATAAGGACTGCCACATATTAGTCCTAACAGACAATACCATGACTAAGGCGCAAATAAACAGGCAGGGGGAAACATGTTCCTCGCCCCTAATGCAGGAGTCCAACCTGTTGTGCCAGTGGGTGGAATCTCACCTGTCATCTCTCAGGGCAGAGCACATCTCAGGGGCCTCCAACGTCCAGGCAGACTGGCTTAGCTGGACAAAGACAGATCAGGCAGAGTGGAGCGTCCATCCGAACCTCTTCCATCGTCTCACACTACGATTCAGTCTCCCAGTCCTATACCTGTTTGCGACAGCAGACAACAACCAGGTAACCAGGTATTACTCACAGTTCATGATTCCCATGGCAGAAGGCGTAGGTGCCCTCAGGTGCCAGTGGCCCAAAGGTCTCCTGTATGCATTTCCACCCCTTCCCCTCATTCAGAGAGTAATTCAGAAAATGTTGGAGCAGGAGGCAGAACTGTTGCTGCTAGCACCAAATTGGCCATACCAGCCTTGGTATGCTGACCTAGTGACTCTGCCAATCTGCACTCCATGGCACATTCCATGGTTTCTCCTGTCTCTACACCAGGGGTCTGTTTGTCACCCCAACCACCAGTGGCTACAATTAACCACATGGTGATTGAGAAGCACTTTAACAGCTGATAACATCTCCCTCAACATCATTGTTACCATTCAAGCATCACACAGAAGCCCTACTAACCGCATTTATGATGCCACTTTGTGGGCATTTGCACTGTAGTGTACCAACCACACTGTTGACCCACTTAAAGTGTCCATTCCACAGACATTGCACTTCTTAAAGAGGGGACTTGATCAGGGCCTTACCCCTAATACATTACATTGACAAGTGGCCGCATTGGCTTCTGTCCTATACGGTCTGGCCTCCACACATGTACCTTCTCATCCTTTGATCTGGAGATTTCTCCATGGAGCATCCAACCTGTGCCCCCCTGCCATTCATAGGTATCCAATTTGGGACTTACTTTGTGTCCTAGAGGCTTTGACTTCCTCGCCCTTTGAACCTATGAGATCCACTTTTGAAACTGTTGCCTTTAAGATGTTGTTTTTGGTGGCTATAACATCTGCCAGACACACTCTTAATGTACGTTGGGCCCTCAAGATCTACATCAACTGCACCGCTTCATTCCCCCACTCAGAAGCTCTCTTTGTATCCTTTCGCCAGGCTTCCTTGGGTAACAAGGCTTCATTGTCGAGTCTGGGGTGGTGGATCAGGGCCTGTATTAAACTGTCTTATGAACTTCAGTCCTTGCAGGTTCCTCTACACATTACAGCTCATTCTACATGCAGTGCTGCAACATCTGCTGCTTGGTCCACACAAGCCATGTTGGAAGAAGTCTGCCGGGCAGCCACATGGGCGTCTCCCATGGTCTTCATAAGTCATTACAAGTTGGCAAAGTATGTGTTGGCTGAGTCTTTGGTATGTCCCAGTCTGGCTGCTGTCTCCACAATCACAGGAGAATGGTTGTTGGTTCTTACCTGATAGGCTCATTCTCTGTTGAAGTGGAGACAGCAGCCAGCCCCACCCTGTAGTGTATCATGCAATGGAACTTTTTTGTGTGGAGGAGAGATAAACAGAGACTATGGACTTGATATATGTATGTTTTGTTCTCACAATTCTCATTTGAGTCTACAGTTTTCCTTTGTCTGAACTGGGGAGGAGCCACAAGGGCCTGATGATATCAAAAGTGTAGACTCAGTCCAATTGGTTACTGGATGGAGCAAACCAGTCTGGCTGCTGTCTCCACTTCAAAAGAGAATGAGCGTATCAGGTAAGAACCAATGCCCAGTTTCTATGGGTCTCTGCATGGTTGGCCAATAACAGTGAACTGCGGAAATTGTAGTCCTAAACTTTAATATGAATCTATAAGCCAAATTCAGTGTGTTTTCTGGATAGAAATATTTCTGTGTAACATTCTTCTATAAGTTATAATACATAGAATATTTGAAACATCGTTAAGCTCTACATTTCCTTCTTAGCGTATCTTCACATACAATAATAACATTATAGTTGTTCTCATAATACTAGTACTGACAATTGTCATTTTTTTTCTTATCTCTATCTTGATATATTTTCTATTCTTCTTTTTACCTTCTTCTTCTATTTCCAAATTCCTTTTATATTCTCTAACCATTGATAAAACATTTCCCATATCATATAATAATCAGTTTGTTCTTTCTCCTTAATTGCCAATCTTAATCTATTCATTTCTGCACATTCCAATATTTTCCTAATCACTTTCTTGTCAGTAGGAATTTTCACTTTTCCAGTATTGTGCAAATACAATTCTAGCTGCAGTTAGTATATGAATAATTAAATATGTATTCTCTTTATTATAAATTTCAGGTAATATCCCCAACATAAATATTTCTGGTTTTAGCTCAATGGATTTTTTTATCTTCTTTTCCAACCATATCTTTATTTTTGTCCAGTGCTTCTCCACATGTGCCAAAATCATTATAGAACAATGCCAAATTGTCCACAGTTATGCCAGTAAGTGATTTAGTCTGGCAAGATTTCTGATAACATGAAAATAATGTTGTAAGAATTTCTTCATAAGGACCAATGTGTATTTTTACCTAAACACACAAATTAAAAGACATTTTTAGAAATCTGTTGGACATTTTGGAATGTCTGGAATAATATAATGAAAGGCAAGTCATACTGATTCTCTTAGATCCAGAGAAGGATTGGGCCAATTTGAAATTTGAACTGAGCTTTCTTGTTCAAGATCTTGGAAGATATGAATTTTGGAGAAAACTTGGGTAGTATCTATTTACATTTCACAAGAAAGTACAAAAAATGTTAATGGAGATCTAATAAAATGCTAAAAGGAACAAGGCAGGGTTGTGCATTATTTTGGTTCTTGATATTTTGAATATAGTTATAAGACAAGATGAGAGGATTATAACAGTAAAAATTAAAAAGAGACATACATGCATAAATAAAGAGCTTTTGCACATGATTTGGTATTGATTTTGGAAAATCACATAAAGAGAATTGAAACATTAATGGGTAAATTAAAATAATTTGATTGCGTTATCAGGTTTTAAGATAAATAAACAAAAGACGAAATAAATATTTTTTGTCTTTTTTTGTATAATTTACAAAATAAATTTAACAAAATAAATAGATGGATCAAACAGAATTAATAAATGAAGTGGCTTTTAAGATTGAGAAGAAAATAAAATATCTGGGTATCATTATGACAAATATGATTGAGGCAGCTATTTCTCTCTGGGCACAATGAGAATTTATCTGCTGAATAAAATTTCGCATTGGTGACACAAAAGGCATCCAGCCAGTAAACATGTTGCTCCTTTCAGTTTCCCAGACTCCACCCCACAAGGAATTATGAGATCATAAAAAGGAGGTGATGATCAAATATGAATTGTATGTTATTTCCAAATAGTGATGTTAAGACATGCTGTAGAATGAAATGTTTAAAAAGTTACGTTAAGATAGCAGAAATTACAATCATCATTGTTAGGGAGAATGTTTAGGATTAAAAATGAAAGTATCACCTAGAATGATATTTTTGTTTCAAAACTGGTTCTGATAACCAATGCACCATTTAAACAGTGGCAGATGGCTGTATCTAAATTTGTGCGGCAAGAGGAAAAAAATTCACAAATTAAATAAAAGGTGTTACAAGATGCAGAGGACAAAAAGAGGGTCTATCTGATTTGAAATTGTATTTTGCAGCCTGCTGTTCGCTTTGAATGAAAAAGTGAGTATGGCTGACAAATAGAAAGCTCTTGGGAGTTAGAAGGACATGACGTGAATGGTCTTTGGTGCTCTTTGAGCTTTGTTTTCTTGCAGATGTTTCAGAACCAGAGGTTCTGACTGGTTCTGGAAAACTGGTAGTGGAAATTATGGTAGTGGAAATTATGAATAGCTTGGAGAACTGGTAAATAGATGATTGGGCCATTTCTGACTGGCCCAATCCCCATCTATTCTCTCCCTCCCAAGTCCCAGCTGATCAGGAGGAAATGGGGATTTTGAAGTATCCTTCCCCTGCCATGCCCACCAAGCCAAACCATGCCCACTAAGCCATGCCCACAGAACCAGTAGTAAAAACATTTGAATCCCACCACTGTTCCGGACCAAAAACTAGGTGACATCATGAGAGCACCAATGATGTTACCTAGTTGGGGTAATGAAAACTCTGCAAGAAAACAACCAAGCTGAGAGAGCATCAAGGACCCTTCATTTCACTCCTGGGCTACATGTATTCTCCTTTATTGGAACATGAATTATTAATGATTAATTTTAATGCTAATTGGAAGTATTTTTTTCTATTTTCTATTTTTCTTTATTTTTTCCCCTTTCCTGCACTTTTAGTTTTGCCTTTGACTTCTTTAGGGCCACGGTGGCTCAGTGGCTAAGACGCAGAGATTGTCGATTAGAAAGGTCAGCAGTTTGTCAGTTTGAATCCCTAGCAACACGTAATGGAGTGAGCTCCCGTTACTTGTCCCAGCTTCTACCAACCAAGCAGTTTGAAAGCATGTAAAATGCAAGTAGAAAAATAGGGACCATCTTTGGTGGGAAGGTAACAGCGTTCCATGTGCCTTAGGCATTTAGTCATGCCAGCTCCATGACCATAGAGACGTCTTCGGACAGCACTGGCTCTTCGGCTTTGAAATGGAGATAAGCACTGCCCCCTAGAGCTGGAAATGACTAGCAAATATGTCCAAGGGGAACCTTTACCTTTACTTTGATTTCTTTCTTTTTCTTATTTTCTTTTTGTTTCTATTAGATTTTATCATATTTTAAATTTCCTAAGTAAAACTCTGTGTGTGTGTGTGTGTGTGTGTGTGTGTGTGTGTGTGTGTACGTACATATAATGTATGTAAAAAATGTAATATATATGGAAATGTAATCCTAAACAATATATCCTCCAGTGAAATCTATAAAATAAAATGAAGCATTTGTATTTCCTTCAGTAAAGCATCCATGGATTACACTGGCTGTAAGAGAAACTATGTGATATTAAGAATAATGACCTATCAAACCACTGCTTTTGATTCCTATTTCCCTAACCCTTTCTCACGCTGAACTCCATTTTATCTCCCAGAGAAAAATAAAACCTTTCTTTTCAAATTTCAAATAAAATAAAAACAATCCAATGAACAATGAATTGAACATTTCAGTTCTTGATTTACTGATTTCAATGTACATTCAATAAAATAGTTACGCATTTTCTTCTCCTGGGATGGGGCTGATAACCATGCAGACTTCTGCTGGTCAATGAGGCGTATGTAAAAATGAAATATAGATTTTCCCTGGAAAGAGGTTGAACGAAGAAAAACATTTAAAGTTGTATTATCTTTCCCAGCTTGTACTCATTTGCAACTATATAGTAAAAAAATATGCATGGGACTGACTCAGTAATTCTTGCAGTTGTAGCGACTTCTTTCCACACAACCTATTTCTGTGAGCTAGATCTCAGAGGGAAAAGAAGAAGATCTGATATTTCTTTGTTTTCAGATCAGTTTTGGATGTTCTTTGGCATACTTTGATGAAAAAAAAACACTAAGATTTCACTTATGTGTCTGTTTTGTGCAGATATATTAATTTTTAATTCATATGTCTGAGTCATAAGATTCCATCATGTTGCTTACTTCATAGGCAGCCAGATTTACAGCCCTGCAGTAGTACAGGATTATTACTTTACTAGATAAATGATTACTGGACACTTTCCAGATGATTTTTCCAGTTTTTCTTTGGATTGGATTATTTTAAAGGAACCTGGGCTGAAAAGGTTGATCTGTATTAATTAACCGGGATGCTGTAGGAATAAACAGACTTGTGAGTCCATAAACCTGACAGAAAACAAGGATCCTTCCTGCTCCTAGTCAACTTTTGCACAAATATGTCTTTGCTATTAACATGGACTTCAAGGAACTGGAAAATAGGGAAGCAAAGATTCCACACAAATGGCCATGCAGACTACCCAGTGGCAAGGCACACCACTCCCATTTTGGTAAGCAAATGTTTGGTAAGCAAACATTTGTTAAGTTTGTTTGTCAATAAATAAATAAATATATGCATTCAGCATTCATCTTTTGCAGGGGTGTCAAATTTGTGGCATCACAGTGGCGTCACGTGATGTATTGGGACTTTCCCCCCCTTCATTAAACCGAGCGTGGGCAGGGCCAGTGAGTGATGCATCTGGCCGATAGGCCGGGAGTTTGACCATGGTGATTTATTGCACGATCATTGTGAGGGTCACAACGGATGCCCTAATTAACTCATGAACTCAAGTATCCAGTGATGACATCATCTAATCAGTGACAGCCTGAATGTAGCAACTGCATACCCATCAGGAAGAGTTCATGCCGAGTTCTCAGTTTGGAAGAGGAAATGTGAGCATAATGGAGATTGAATAAATATGAATGGATAAATCAGCATGACACTTTGGATAAGAAAATGTCTTTTCACTCTTTCTTTCTCCTGCCTTTTCTGAAGTGGGCAAAACTAGAAAGAACAGTAGCTATCACTGAACAACTTATGTTTTAATAACTAGTGCCTACCTGCTTCTTTCTTTGTTCTCATGTCAAGAGACAATCAGGAAGCTCTCACGGTGAATCCCTCTTTCATTTCCTTGACCTTGGATTAAGACAGAAGCTCCAAGAATTGCTTTAAAAATACCAAAACAAATGGACCATGCTGAATATATTTTGCACACTTCGGGAGATCTGCTGATGTACCTGATGTATTTCAGGATTTTTCATGAACTCTAAAAAATCTCTCTGGAAGAATAATTTCACAGGTATGCTTCTCCAGCATCAAGGGAATAAGTAAATACATCACAAGGAAACTTAACTAGATATTCTCAGGAGTCCTTTTTAACTTGTCGCTGGATTGAATAAATAGATCAAATCAGAGCGATGTTTCATGGTGTCTGTATAATAAAAGGCAGGGTATAAATCAAAAGACTAAATATTATGCATATTGTTCCAGAGCTCATATTTTCAGATTATGACTTCAAAAGATGACTTGAGTGTCTTATTTCTCTTTCTGTAAACACAGAACTCCTGTTCTTTTCATTACAGGCCAACTAAATGTTTTATTGAACAGAAACTATGGGGAATAGAAATAAGGGGGAAATGGCCACATGTACTCAGAGGCAGTTTGCACATAGGGTTTGTGGGTTTATTTAGAAATTAGATACTGAGCTTGTTGATCAGAAGGTCAGCAGTTCAATGGTTTGAATCCCTAGCACTGCATAATGGGGTGAGCTCCCATTATTTGTCCCAGCTTCTGCCAACCAAGCAGTTCGAAAGCACGTAAAAAATGCAAGTAGAAAAATAAGGACCACATTGGTGGGAAGGTAAGAGTGCTCCGTGTGCCTTTGACGTTGAGTCATGCTGGCCACATGATCACAGAGACGTCTCCAGACAGCCCTGGATCTTCAGCTTAGAAATGGAAATGAGCACCGCTCCTAGAGCTGGAAATGACCTAGCACACATGTGCAGGGGAAACTTTACCTTTATCTATATATTTGCAAAATGTGAGAAATGTTTGAATGATTTTTTTCCATTTAAAATATATATCTATAATCAAAATTTCACCTACAAGCAAAATTAGTGGTCTTCGGAGTATCCAAAAATGTGTTATGAACACTGAATACTTTAATCAATTGTTAACCTCTTCTTCCCCACCCAAAAGCTACTTCAAGCTACTTTTGGAATCTCCTCCAAAATACCTTCTTATGTAGCACTATATACTGCTTGCTCATAAACACAAGCTCAAAGCTTCTTCAGTTCATTTACTGAACTGAGTGGTTCTTTAGAACTTGGCAACAACGCAATTTTATACTCTTAGAGCCATTACCAAGGTCCTCTATTACAGCCTATGAATTCTATGTACTTTTAAAGCATTATGTGCTACATTGAAGTGTTCAGTATATGGCTTTCATTGAAAGAATAACCACACTTCAAAAACAGAAGAGTTGTGAACTTCTGATCTAGGGTAACAAATGCTTAAAGTCCAACAGATAATTGGTATTTTTGAAATTGTTTTCCTGATCCAAAAGAAAGCCTGCTAACTTTCTGTTTTCATAGTGGGGAAGAGAAACAATTCAGTTCTTCGTGAACAGAGAAGGCACAAGTGTTTTCAGAACAATGGAGAGTAGAGAGAAAAACACAGAGGGTCCCTTGTTTGCTGTGCTCACCCCTATTCGTAATACTGTTAGCAATCAATAGGATAAAAGAGAAAAAGAGTTGATAAGAGTTCATTTTATTTGAACTGTAAACTATGATAAGCTAAATGAATAGATATTAATTTAATTAGTTTGATCTGGCAGTGATTTTTAATTTAACTGTACTTACTTTATTTTACAAATACTGCATTTAAAGCTATCTATTCAGCATATAATTAGTTAGCAGAGTTTTCCTATCTATGGTACATTTGAGTATCCTAATGTTTAAAAAGTGTAGACCAGGAGTGTCAAACTCAAAGCCCGTGGCACATCTGGCCGGCGGGGTGTTGAACTCTGGCCCGCAGGGCTGTCCTAGAAGCAGCAAAAGAGCGGCCCATAGTGCCTCGGCCCAACTCAGGCTGACCAGATGCTGATCTACAACCTGGTGGCAGCCATTTTCATTGGCAGAGTGCTGCAGGAGAATGTCACAGCCAAAATGGAGCTCGGGTGGAGCACACGCAGCCCTCCCAAGCTCCATTTTCACTGGCAGAGTGCTGCAGGAGGCCGCTGCCGCCAAAAACGGAGCACCCCTCCTAAGCTCTCTTTTCACTGGCAGAATGCTAACAAAACAAAATTGCTTGCCCTCCACTGCCTAGGCCGCTGGACAGCCTGCCCTACCATCCAGGGGTCCTCCACGTGGCCTGAAAGGGTTGACAAGGCTTCTCTGGAGGACAAGGGTTTGGCACTCTCCCTGGTCTCCCCTTCCTCCATTGGATCCCCCCAGCCCCACCCGGGCCACCACAGGTGCCCCTGGCACTAGTTATATCGGGCTGCCCTCGCCCAGCCCAGCCATGCCAACCCAGCCCCCAGATGTCAAAAATAAACCTGAAACCTCAATGAAATTGAGTTTGACACCCCTGGTATAGACTCAAAATACAAAGCCTAAGGACATAAACTGTACTAGCCCACCATAATTTCACAGTAACCAATCAAATGCTTCTAGAGTTGCTAATGAGCAGAAAATAGAGGTATATCCTTCCCTACAACTGGTGTAAGGATGCCTATTCCTTGAAACCCAGAGGTAATATTAAAACTTCACAACCAGTACCTATTAATAGATATATCTGCTGAAGGATGGAATGGATGGGAACAAAGTCAGACACAAGTGCTGTTTATTTATTATTAGATAAGGGTAGGGGTCAAAGTATATTCATACAGTAAGTGTTGTTTATATCTATTTATCATGATCTATCATTAGAATATGTATTCTAATGCCCATCATAATGTGTAGAACTAAACTAAATGACTTAATTTTTTTTTTTACTACTTTGGGTATAACACAAAAATGTTTTGCTAGTAGTTTCTCCTCCTCCTTCCATGCATACTTGTCCTTGGGTTGTGGAATACTAACAGCTCTTCTCCATAATACTCTCTTGCCCAGTTCTCCAGTACCTAAACCATTGGAATTCACTCAACTATGACTTAGGCACCTTCTGGTTCTTCCTCTGGCTGAATTTCCTTTGCGCTCTGCCTTTCTCAGGCATCGCCTCCTCTCCTCTATGCCTTGTCCATTCCAGCAGTACTGCCTGCCAAACCCTGGAGGAAAACTCCCTCCTGCTGTCTTATCTGTCCTGGTTTCCTTTATACTTCTCTCTTCTGAACGCTACGTGCCAGCTTGCAGGTGCTTCTAAGGGTTTTCAACCTTATTTTTCTCTCTCTCTCTTTCTCTGTGAGTGCCTACGTGACTAAGCTGGGCAGCTGACAGCCAGACAGTGCCGAGAAAATAACATTTGACTTTGACAGTTGCATGTAACACTTTGTTGTTTCAAGGCAGGTCATCCTTCCACAGTATCTTGACAAATTTATTTAATCCTCTTTTCAAGCCTCCTAAGTTGGTGACAGGTGATATGGAATGCCACCGGATAAATATGCCCTGGGCAAACTGATACTTTTTTTTTGTCAGTTTGAAGCATCTGCCAGTTTCATTGGATGACACCCTACCTTCCCAGTCCAACCCCATATATAATGGAGAAAAGTTTCTCATTGTCTATTTTTCCATGTTGTGCATGATTTTATACGCCTCACATGATTGCTCTTCAGTTACATATCTAGCATGGAATCTCCTTTTTTACAGCTATTGCACACAGAGTCGACATATACCTTGAGCTATTGACCCCAACAACTTTTTTTCTTGGATTGATTACAGGCAACTCAGATGCTTCAGAATATATACCGCCTAAGGTTAGGTTTCTTTGGCCCATTAATGGGCCCTTACGCTTCCTTAAATTGAAATGCATTCTTCATCTGATTGGCCATTTGGCCATAGACATCCATTTCTAATGATATTGCTGGCAGAAAGACAAAAAGAGAGCACAAGTTCCATCTTCTTATTCCTGCACTGTAACATTACTCCAAATATGTAAAATATAGAGTTTGTGCTGCAAGGTTACAAGACATGTTAGTCATTTTCTTCTCCTTACTGTCCCAGCTCTGTCACTCTAATCTGAGGCCCAGAAGGAGTCTTTATGGCCTCCAGAATGCCACCAACACTGAAATAGAGGCACCCTCTGACCACATGATTTTTCAGATGTTGGTGCTAGCTTTTTCACAGATCTTGTCTTGGCTTTTCCTATTATGTCCATCTATTCACCCATTTAGAATGTTGATCTTGTCTTTTATGGCATTTTTGGAAGCTCTGTATACTCCCAAACCAAATGCTGCCTGCATTCCTTCAGATATTAATGTTCAAGTATTGTTCTGCCACTTTTTGATCATGTTATGGACCACCAGCCAGCTTCCAGCTTTTTGTCACAGAATATCCCTCTGTTCTGACCCAGCTCCCAAACATGACAAACTCTCTGTAGTTAAACAAATGTTCCCTTTATTGGGAGCACCAGCAGTCCCAGCAAAAAATCTCTCTCACACACACAGCAGGCTAACAAGTCTATCCGACAGGGAGATGAATAGTTGTCTGTCAAACATATTCAACTCTACCCCCTGCTTTTTATCCCCAGAGCTAGGGTGGGGCTTTGCTAACAGCAGTGGATCTTCCGTCCCAAGGATCAGCCTCTATATTTCCACTGCTCTCCTCTCCTCTGCTTTCTGTGCATCGGAGTTTCAGGCACTGGACCCAGCTGTTCCTCCTCTTCCTCATCAGCCATATCCAGACCAAGGGGCTGTTGACTCCATCTGAGGGTTGACAGACAGCCCAGCTCTGCCTCTGTCTCTATCTCTGACAGCTCCACTCCCTCTTCCCCCTCAGAGCTCTCAGATTGCTTTGATGCTGACTCCCATGCCTCCTCCTCATCTGATTTGGTTGCTGGAGGGGCCAGCGGCCAACAGTCCACAACACTCTCACATGATTTATATGCCCAATAGTTGTTAGGCATTTAGTTGTATCTGACTGTCATCCATTCTGTGAATCAGCACTCTCCATGTTCTACCCCCTTCAGATCTGCCATGATCATCCTGATGTCATATTTTAAAGTGTCCAGCCAATTGATACTAGGGAAGGCCCTTCTCTGTTTTCTGCTTATCATTTCCAGCATGATTGACTTTTTGAGCAAGTCAGCTCAAAAAGTCAGCAAGTCAGCTCACATGACATGGCCAAAGTATGATAGCCACAATGTAAAAAAGATGTTGAGACTCCAGAAAGAGTACAGAGAAGAGCAACAAAGATGATTAGCTGACTGGATGCTAATACATATAAAGAATGGTTGTTGTAATTGAGTATGAGTATGAAATGAAAGACTAGGGTTGACATGATAGCTTTTTCTGATATCTCAGTGACTGCCACAAAGAAGAAGGAGTCAAACTATTCTCCAAGGCACCTGAGGGTAGAACAAGAAGCAATGGGTGGAAACTAATCAAGGAGAGAAGCAACTTAGAACTGAGGAGAAATTTCCTGACAGTTAGAACAATTAATCAGTTGAACAACTTGCCTCCAGTAGTTGTGAATGCTCCAACACTGGAAGTCTTTAAGAAGATGCTGGATAGCTATCTGTCTGAAACAGTATAGGGTTTCCTGCCTAGGCAGGGGGTTGGACTAGAAGATCTCCAAGGTCCCTTCCAACTCTGCTATTGTATTGTATTGTATTGTATTGTATTGTATTATATTATATGGTATTGTATTGTATTGTATTGTATTGTATTATATTATATTATATGGTATTGTATTGTATTGTATTGTATTGTATTGTTTGGCGATCTTGGCTTCAAGTGATATTTTTGGTGAGGTTCAGTCTAGAACATATTTGTTTGTGATTTTTGCAGTCAGTGGGATGCATAATAGATTGATACCCAATACAAATCCTACTTTTTTTTCCAACGACAAATTACTCTCAACCAAAACTTTTCACCTTCCCATAAAAGTATGGTCAGTATGAAAAATGTATGGATTCAGTATTCAAGGATTGAAGAAACCTCTAAATGATGACTACTTTTCCCAAGACCCGAAATCTGTTACCATAGAAATATAATGAAGGTATCACATCCTGGAAGTTTTGTCCATGTATTTCTCTGAATGTCTAAGATTTTCCAGTATGCTGTAGTTATTGTAGTTTCAAAGAAATGGATTTATTTCCTGAGAATCAGGTAATAGAACTAAACCTATAACTTCTGTCCAAAGTACATAGATAAACGTTTGATATACTGTGCAATAAATACAGAAAAACCTCTGATTTTCTGACTTCTTATTTCATACTATTTTAGTCTGTTTAATAGTATATAATTAATTTTAACTATTTGTATCTTTTTTTCTTTGTTCATATATATATATATATATATATATATGTATGTATGTATGTATGTATGTATGTATGTATGTATGTATGTATAAAACTTATTGTGATAATTAAGACTGATGAATAGTTTCTGGACAATTAAATAAGGTGTAGTAATCCAGCTAAATCAAGTCTAGTTGATGAACATATCACTATCATTTGATTTATCAAATTAATAGTCACTGGAGAAATCATCATTCTCAAATACAGACAATATAATTAGCATAATTTGCAGAGACTTTTTACAACAGGCAGTCATGTTTGGGGGAGGGGCAGATTGATCTGTAACATTGTGTGATGCATTTTGAGTATTATTAGTGAAACAATGAAACCCAGGCAGAATTTTAGTCTCAGAGGTGTTTTCCATTGGCCCCTTAGACAATTATGGATTCTGAAGCCTACCTTGTTTCATTTGGTATTTGCTTAAAAGCTGCCAACTTGCCATATGCTGTCGATTTTCAGTGAGTTGATAAACCACTCTGTTTTTTTGCTATTGGCATCTGATTCAAACAAGAAATAAGCTACAAAGAGTGCATCAACTCCACAGCTGGCCCTACTATATGGGTCACAAATTTTGAAAGCTAGTTAACATTACCATTCAGAAATGGTTTACATCAATCTTCTGTCAATAACTGTCATTTGTTATTCTTTTCCCATTGTGCATGGCAGAGAGCTAGAGAGGGTGGTTATGTGTCCATAATATACAGAGAGAGAGATAAATGCAGACCCAGAGAAAGAGAGAGGGAGGGAGGGGAGAAAGGGTGGTTGTGTGGCCATAAGAGAGAGCGAGAGACAGAGACATAGAGACATAGAGATACAGAGAGAGATAGAGATAGAGATAGAGACAGAGACATACATGCATACATACATACATACATACATACATACATACATACATACATACATACATATGTATGTATTTGTGTTACAACCCCTGGTATGCCCAAATGTGGGACGGAGCTCACTACTCCCCCTTTCTGTCCTTCGGCTCATTACAGAGGCAGGCAGAAAACCATATTTTTATTTTTTTAATGTTGCCTTTTTATATTTGTGTTGTATTTGTGCTGATAAATAAATAAAAGGAGACTATGGCTAGCTGATGAGACCTAAATAGGTTGAAATAGATCTATACTAGCCTCCTTTTATTTATTTATCAGCACAAATACAACATATATATGCTGGTCTTGTATTCAGGTCTTTTCCTGTGTAAGACTTACACAGGAAAAAAACCCAAATACAACAAGACCAGCATACCTACACCCATGAAAATCTATGAAAACACACAGAGAGAGAGAGAGAGAGAGAAAGACAGATAGAGACAGACAGAGAGACAGAGAGAAAGCCTGTTTGGCTTTCTCGTTACTATCCTATTTGGAACCAAAATCTTACAGGGCAGATATTTCAGAACAGGAGCTGATTTTGATGAAATTATCCCATTGTATATGAGCCATTTGGGCATTTGGCTGATGTGATAGCTTTAAGGCATCCATGTACAACCTCATTTGCTGGGTCTGGCATTAAAATACTCTTTTTTATTGCTTCTACTGATCCACTGCATAGAGCATTTTCTGGTCTCCTAAATGGAATGAAAGTGTCCCTCTCAGCTGGATTCTAATTTAAAAGCAGCAATTCCAGCTGTTACTGGCATTCAGTGGCAGATCCATTTCACTTCACTACAAGAACTCTTGTTGCTGATGGGAATAATGGAGTCATTTCTCTTATTGCCATTTTGGTGGAAATATCTTTCTCCGTCTTCAGCTTAATAAGGAAGCTGGAAACACTGCTAGGTGAATACCATGGTCCAGAAACTAATAGCTTGCAAATGAAAGGTTAGAAACCTTTGTAACTATCAAGGCCACATTTCACCACCATCTCATGATCTTTGGGTAAATCCCTTTAATGCTGGAGTGGAGGTTAAAAACTTTCAGATCCTTTTGAAACACCATTCCCAGCACCACTAAAAGCTGCCTCTGTAAATTGAGTCCTAAAGTTCCGCAATATTTAAAAGGCCACCAGTGTAGTGTGATGGAACTGGAGGGGGTGGGAAGTAAGATGACAGGCAAAATATGAAGTAGGGTAAATAAAGAAAAGTGTAAAAGTATTTATAGATATTCATAGAGACACAAGGGGAGAGAGAGAGAGGGAGGGAGGGAGGGAAGGGGGAGGGAGGGATGTTTTTCATTAAATATACTGTATATCCTGACTTTCTACCAAAGAGGATATTCAGCATTGGGAATAAAATGACATAGCATGACTATAATAGAAAGTCATTTTTTTTCCTAGTAAGCCCTCTGTCTTGCTGATGACAATTCATTCAAGGAACAGGTTGTTATTTTTTTCCCCTTCCCTTCCCACGTTTCTATCCTGTGGTTTGCAAGATTCTCACACAAGAATCTTTCCTTCTTGCAATTGTATTTTTTTTAAAGGTATGTCAATTTGTGTACAGGAAACTGTGATTAACTTATATTGATTTCATACTACCACACATAATGTCACTATGCTTGGAGAAACATCTTTTTTTTTTACTCTTTACAATTTTGCATTTGATAGTTTGCTTTTAATATTCTTCCATTTCTTTCAATTAGAGGCCAATAAACTATCTTAACTCCAAACATTTTTCAGCATGTTATGGGACCAGAACATCCTATCCTCTAGATCAGGGATGTCAAACTCAAGGCTTACGGGCTGGAACTGGCCTGCCCTTGGGGTGCTTAGATCTGGCCTGTGGGGCAAAGGACCAGCCTGTGGTGCCTCTGCTAGTGAAAATGGGGCATGGGAGCCCACATGCACCCCATTTTTGGTCTGGATGACCTCCTGCACCACCCTAACCCTCGTTCCCCCCAGCCAGCCGATGAAGGGTAACTACAATGCTGATCTGGCCCTCAAAGAAATCCAGTTTGACACACCTGCTCTAGATCGAATTTATCATCCTTGAAATTCTTCCTTCTTATATTATTGAGCAGCAGGAATAGTACCAATAGTAATAGGTGTTTTGGGGCAATCCCAAAACCTCTGCAGCACAATTTGAACACCATCAGCATTGATAAAATCACAATCAGTCATTTTCAAAAGGCAGCTTTACTTGGAACAGGTTACATCAGGGGTGTCAAACTGGAGGCTCGCGGACTGGATGAGTCACGCACAGGCCAGGCCCATACCAGCTCTGTGAAGGGGAAAAATGTTGTGAAACACCACATGATGGCAACGTGACACCGTGAGTTTGACACCCATGGGTTACATCTTGTGATAATACCTTTAACATGATCCACCATCCACATCTGTCTATCCCACTTCCTTGTTGTTGTTAGTTGCAAAGTCATGTCCAACCCATCACAGCCCCATGGACAACGTTCCTCCAGACCTTCCTGTCTTCTACCATCCCCTGGAGTCCATTTAAGCTCACACCTACTGCTTTGGTGACTCCATCCAGCCACCTCTTTCTCTGTCGTCCCCTTCTTCTTTTGCCCTTAATCTTTCCCAGCATTAGGCTCTTCTTCAGTGAGTCCTTCCTTCTCATTAGGCAGCCAAAGTATTTGAGTTTCATCTTCAGGATCTGGCCTTCTCAACTTCCTTGAGAAAGACTAAATAACTAGATAAAAATGTCAAACTAGCTTGAAGCTCTGGCTAACTGGTATGCAAGCACCTATAATACCTTGCTTTTCTTCTAGGAATTTAAGAGGTTCACTGACCACCATAGCAACATGAAACATGAGATTGATTGACTCAACTTACCACCTTTGGCTAAAGTTGGATTCAAACTTGCATTGCAGTCCTTTTTTGGCATTCAAAATGACATTTTGATACCACTCCAACCCTGTGATTTAACCTATGAGTTGCTTAGTATACTTAAATAAAAATCTAACATTGTATTTTTCAGCATTTTTTTTTTTGATGCTTCAATACGGGTAGAAAAGTCTTTGCCACTTACCAACCATGCTTTTCTATCATAATCCAGTTTTTGCTAAAATTGTTTTTGAAAGTCAAGCATTTGAATGAATGGTTTTCTAATCATTGTTGAACACTTTGGTGATATAATCAATAGCACCCGTCACTGCTTAACCTTGGCTAGATTATTTTTAAAGTAATTAAAAATAAAGGACTTTTGATCTCTATAGATCTTGTAGAGATCTAAAATGCAGTATGGTGATCAAGCTGCAAAAGTGACTGTACTCTACAATGTTCTGATTGGACTCAGGAGGCAAAGAATGGATGGGGGTGGGGCCAGTCAGAGGTGGTATTCACTGGTTCTCCAACTACTCAAAATGTCTGCTACTGGTTCTCCAGAACTGGTCAGAATCTGCTGAATCCCACCTCTGACCCCATACATCATTTGTTTCAGCTGCAGAGAATCTTGAGATTTTTCTAAAGTGGAGTGAATACTTCATTTCATTATTCTGGCTAATCATTAATTTGATTGAGCTCTTTACACTATATAAATTGTTAGATTTCTCAAAATTAACTAGCCAGACTGCTCTAGACTTTAACATTTTTTTCAGCTTTACTGCATTCCCAGACAAATCTACAGCATGTATTTCAGTTAGGCATTTGATCTAGTTTCAATTATTTTCCACATATTAGAGCCTTAGAGGTAAGCGAAGCAAAGTTATGTGCCATGCTCCAGATATTGCTTGAATCCTCCACCCCCCCCCCACTTCTGAGATGGTACATTCTTAGACTCGCTGTATTTGTATTTTGTATTGATATTTATTAGTTTGTCAAACATGTACAAGATGGCAGATATAAATATAAACATGGATATAAATGAAAGAAATGAATACAAATAAATGGGGACAGTAAGAGAGGGACAGTAGGCATGCTGGTGCACTTATGCCTGCCCCCTTTATGACTCTCTTAGGAATGGAATGAGGTCCACATTAGACAGTTTAAAGTTGAAGCTGTGAGGGTTAGAGGATGTAACAACAGAGCCAGGTAGAGCATTCCAGGCATTTTACCACTCCATTGCTGAAGTCATATTTTCTGCAATCGAATTTGGAGCGGTTCACCTTGAGTTTGTATCGAGTGTTTTCCTAGCTGTTATTGAGGTTGAAGCTGAAGACGTCATTGACAGATAGGACATTGTAGCAGACAATTTTGTGTACTGTGCTTACATCATAGTGCTGGCAGCACAGTTCCAGACTGTGGTACTTCCATACCAGGGTTCAATTCTCATGGCTATGTTTTCTGGCACAGCCAGTGTTTAACATTTGTTTCAGGAGTGCAATTTCTACCTCTCAGATTTCAGCAATGTTTCAGAAGTCTTGTACAACCATTTGGCTTCTGCTTACTTTCAACCAGCAGGGAGGTGGGCAGATGTAAAATGGGGACATGTTATTTCGTCTGTTAAATTTTTAATATAGACATGTGTTTGTGATCCATCAAGCTGAATGTCAAACAGAACTTATTAGTGGCTTCCTAAATCATCTTTTTGACATTCCCTATTAGAGCTCACAAAAAAGGGGGGGATATAGTAAGAAACCATTTGTATTAAGCTTGGCAGATAAGATTATATGGTTGATGCTTTTCTACAGAACAGACTTATCTGTTTGGATGCAGACCTTTTTACATTTACAGGTTCATCATCATCCTTACAGGATCCTTATCAGGAAGTCACCTTTATTATTCAGATGTGACCTAAGAGTGAGAGTTAAACCTAGGTAGTAAATTTATTATAAACAGGTGCAACCAGGTGCCTTGCAAGGAAGATGGAAAATGCTAAAGCCGTAAAGTAAATAGCTGGCTTGTAAGATACAGGAAGCAGAATTTTCTAAAATGGGAAGATAAGTAAACAAAAGAACATATCTGGGGAAGAAAGAAGAACATTTCCTTGAGAAATATTCTGAGGTCCTAGCCTAAAGATCCATCAAGCTGAATGACTTGATCGTGACTCATTTGTTCCTTTGATCCATGAGGTTGGAGCAGGGGTGGGCTTCAAAAATTGCAGCAATGGGTTTGCTGTCCCGTTGCTGGGTGGGCATGGCCATGGTGGGTGCGGCCTCCTGCACCACAGTGTGGGGGCATTTTTCAACCTCCTCAGGCTCCAGAAGCTTTCCTCTAGCCTCTGGGAGGACAAAAAGTGCTTCCCCAGGCTTCGGAGGCCCTCCGGAGGCCAGAAATAGGCCCTTTTTCAGACTTCTGGAGCCTCTAGTAGGCCCATTTTCTCCCCTCCCCAAACCTCCGCACAGGCCCTGCACTTACCTGGCATGATGAACATGGAGACTCCCGGCAGGGGCAGGGTGGGGCAAGGTGGGAGGGGCCAGCCAGGAGTGGATTTCGGGGTTCGCCAAACCATGCAGAATCTTTGCTAAAGGACCACCCAAACCTGTGTGAACCCCCAGCAGCCCACACCTGGGTTGGAGGGAGATAGAGGAAAGGGGCTACTTTGGGGAAACACAACATATGTATTTGTGTGAGAGAGACAGAGACCAAGTGAGAATGAGAAATGTATCATAAAGATATGTAAGAACTTGGGGTTTGATAAGGAAATGAAGAGAAAGAATGAGAAATTCAGAGAGTGAGATGGAAAGGAGGTGGGCAGACCATTTGTAATGAGCAGGGAGTCATTCCCTCTGCAGGAAGAAAGCTTGTTCATGCTCAATAAACGAGAGAAGGAAGGCTTGAGCTGCAGTGCCTGAATACTGGAAGAATGGTTGATATTAAATCAATGTGATGTGAAGAGCTTGAAGTTCCTCTGCAAAAAAAAAAAAAAAAAAGCAGCCTAGAAAGTTATTGGAAGAAGAGAGAGATGTTAGGAGGAGAGGAGAAAAGTGGATTGAAAACTAGCAGAATACAGGCACCTACAGAACATATTGGCCTAGGTGATTAGTATGAACTTATGTTACAAGCATGTAAACTCTTTGTGTTGGACATGTTTCCTAACAGTGTAAGTAAGACCTGACAACAGTTCACAGTTAAAGGCGAACTATTCTTGTTCTTTTGGGTTGGCCAAGAAGGGAAAGTATTAGTCACCCCTGAGAATCCACTTCACACCCTGTAGATTGTACAATAGTAGTGTATCCTGGCAAACCTTGGTACATTCAAAACTGCGTGTGTCATAGCTTTCTGAATAAACTGAAATCTCCAAATGTTTTTTTTTTTTTAAGAACAACCTGTCAGCCCTGAAAAAGGCCTGACTAAAGCCATTTTGAGATTTCAATGCTGACACACTGGAGAAGAGGGACAGGGAGGGGGGAATACAGATAGTTGGGATTTGTAGTCAAAACAAAATACTTTTCTCTTGGGAACCAAGGACATCCCTGCAGGTGTTCGGAAGGAGGAGTCACAGCAACTGGACAGTATCCTGATTGGGCCATGTGACTGATTGTACTAAGAAAGTGAAAAACTTCCACTTTTAATTAGATGACAACTGCGGGAATAATCAGAGTCGGTTTTCACCAGCATGTGCCAATATGACATATCCAATAAGCTTGTTCTTTGCGGAATCTACATGCCTTCAGAGTTTTGTTTGCTATGGGTATGTTATTTGGAACCCTGACATTACCTCCTGTAGTAGAATGCTTTGCAATAATTATCTCAGTGTCTAAAATATGAGTGCTAGCCAGCATGGCCTCCTGGCCTAGGAATGGGCATACCTGGCACATAAGATAGATCAGTGCAAAACCCTACTCAGCTACATTTTCCAGTGTCTCATCCTGTGAGTCCAGGATGACCACCAAATTGTGCATTAAATCATTACAGAGCTATGCTTCCCTGCTAACAATTGAAAATAAAGAACATCTGGGTTGAGAGGGCATATAAACCTAAAGCCACTCCATTTGGCTAGATTTGAGTCACAGCGAGTTCTTACTCACGATTAAAATCTATATCAGCTCTTAAGTAGACACAGAGCCCAGAAAACATATTGCACATCAGCTAATAAAACTTAAAGGAGATCAATATTTGTTTATTTTTATTTAACAGATCAAGCTGTGCATTATTAAGCAAAATCCATGTGTTTATGATGTATTCAGATATAATGTGCTCAAAGTAAAAATAAAGGCTGTATTATTATCATTAACTATTATTAATTATTTCAAGGGAATTTTTTCAGCAATTACTGCAGCATTGGGTCCAGATTCTGAATGGAAATAATGGGTTTTCAAAGAAAGCATTGTAGTAGCTGATTCTGCCTACTTCTCTGCTCATTGAGGTAGCAGTAGTAATAGCAATAGCAATAGCACTTAGACTTATATATTTAGACTTATATACTTATAGTATTAGGATTGGAATTCATCCCTATATATATTTATGTCTGTAGAAATCACCATATTAAAAGTAGAAATGTTGGGAATAGTCTTGTACAGTATCTATTTGTATTTATTTATATTATATATTTATATCTCACCTTTATTATTTTTGCAAATAAATCAAGGAGGCAAACCTATCCAATCCACCTATCTCTTTTTATTTTCCCACAACAACAACTTTGTAAGGTCAGTTAGGCTAAGAGATAGTGACTGGCCTGATGGCCTAAGGTCATCCAGCTAGCTTATATGCAAACAGACTTGATGTATACTTAATAGAATAAAAGAATAACAGAGTTGGAAGGGACTTTGAGATCTTCTAGTCCAACCCTCTGCAGAGGTAATAGCAATAGCACTTAGACTTATATACCGTTTTACAGTGCTTTGTAGCCCTCTCCAAATGGTTTACAGAGTCAGCATATTGCCCCCATCAATCTGGTCCTCATTTTACCAACCTCAGAAGAATGGAAGGCTGAGTCAACCTTGAGCCTGGTGAGATTTGAACTGCCAAGTTGCAGACATTCAACAGTCAACAGATGTAGCATGGAGTACTGCACTCTAATGAGTACAGCACCATGGCTCTTAATATTAACAGATAATAATAATATTTGTATTCTTAAAAATATAGAAATGTAGAAATACACTAATACTTTGGAACTCTCAAATTGGGTTATGTAAAAAGGATCATGTTCCAATTGTTATTAATCTCGGTGATGATGAATTGTTACAGTTACATATGGATATTTTTTCATATAATTAATTTTAAATAGATGATTTCTTTCAGCTCTGACTACTGATAAAATTGCTTAGAGAAGAAAGAGGATCACAAAAGGCAATAAATTGCCTCAAAAATATTAAATATTTGTGACTCATGCCTAATTCATTTTTAATTAAAGAGTTGAGACTAAAATTGGCCATGTTTCAGTCTATATCTGTGATCTGAGATAATAGGGTTCAGTAGTTTAATTCAATTGGTAATAATAATTAAAAAAAAGTTTCATTAATAATTGTAATGAGACAGCACCAAAATAACTACAGAGGTTTTTGATGAATGGAAGGGATGTCACAATAGGATGAAAAGAACAGGGATATTAAATGCCTGTCTCAGAAAAACAACACAGTTAGACAGGGGTGGGGTTTAAAAATTTCAGCCATGGATTCTCTTCTTGGTTGCTGGGTGGGCATGGCCATGGCCATGGTGGGCTTGGCCTTGTCGGCCTCCTGCACCATGGCCAGGGGACATTTTCTCCTTCCCCAGACTATGGAGGCTTTCCTCAAGCCTCTAGGAGAGCGAAAACTGCCTCCTTGGGCTCTGGAGGCCTACTGAGAGGCCCACTTCCCCCCCTCCCCAAGCCACCTGCAGGCCCTGCACTTACCTCGCATCCAAAATGGACTGCATGGAGACTCCTGGAAGGGGCGTGGTGGGTTGGCAGCTGCGAGGTGTGGTGGACGTGGCCAGCCTGGGGTGGGATTTTGATGTTCTCTGAACCAGCCGTAAAGTTAATGACAGGTTCTCCCAAACCCATGTGAACCCGTAGCAGCCCACCCCTGCTATTAGGCAGAAGGTTTAATGAGTTAATAAAACTCATTGGTTGTCTAGTTCTGTCAATGATAGAGAGCCCCAGAGACCTTCAATGTTCTCTACCTACGGACATGAAGTTATATCTTTTAAATTGTATATTACAATTCAAAAAGCAGCAGAAAACTGTGATCTATGAATCATTTTGAAAAGAAAACAACAACCATGAAATACTTTGAAGACATTTGATCCAACTCACAGCTTTGAAACAGGTGAGGTCCTCACTTTGATTCACAAAGCTGCTTTCCCTGAGATGATTTGATCAAAGTGTCACTGAATTGAAATGCCCCTTTGAAGCTTTCCACAGCACTAGGAAAAAGTATCTGTTGTGTATGCAATAACAACTTTCCTTTTGATTATGTAAGTACATTGGATAGTCATATCCAAAGTTCAAAATACTTTGTTCTAAGTATAGGATGGTTGACTTGACAAGCATTCTACTACTGCAGGGAGTCTAAAACAACAGAATTATTGGGAGTTACCAAAAGAATTTTGCCTTTGGCCAAACATTTTCCCCGAAATACATTTGAGGCCTGAGGAACAAAGGATCGGATGAATGTTGGAAGAGATACGGCAAGTATAGCAGAATTGCTAACTACCAATCTACACATATCTAGGACACACATTTAAACTTTGAACAAACTTGTCTAGGCTAAAAATATGTTTGCAGAGAAAACGCTATACAAACTAATGTAGACTCTTTCAATCAGAAAATAATGCCCAGATGAGGAATACCCAATGGTGGGATGCAACTAGTTTAACAACTCATTCGATGATTGTGTGCTTTGCACATTCATGCACATTTTGCACATGCACATGCTTTGTGCATGTGCACAGCATTTAAAAAACCATCCATTTTTAGCTTAAAAACCTACCTTCGATATCAGCACCAGTGAGTAAAAGGGCTGATGTGCCAAAATCCATTGTGCCACATGAATCAGCTGAGCTAAAAACCAGGGAAATATAGGACCAGAAAGGATAAGGGCAGGTGGACAGGGCCAACTGCTCACTGGAACTACTGGTTTGCCCAAACTGGTCCAAACCATCTGAATCCCACCTTTGGAAATACCTTTTTTTGACACTAGTAATGTGTGGAAAATATTCTTAGGAATACAATTGGGGAGAAATTGAATATGAGCTAAGCATGGCAGGGGAAAAACAAATATAATTTTTGACTGAACCAGTGCAATGATATTTCCTAAAATTATGAAGAGTGCATTCAGTCAACATTTACCAATTACCTATTCATTTATGTCCCTACATCAGAGAAATCACACCTTTATTATAGCTATAGACTAGTCCAGGAACGGTGAAACAACAACAACAACAACAACAGAACTAATATTTTTAAAGATATAAAATACAGTATATAAAGTATACAAAGTTAGAAAACATTTAAAAACTAAAATGTGTAGATATAAACAAAAATCTAAACATATAAAAAGGAATAAAAAATTAAGTATATTATAAAAACCATATCAATTATATCCCTATGTTTTTTTTCTTTTGCATTTAAATTTTCTGTCTTTCTTAACATATCGTATGGCAGGGGTGTCAAACTCAAGGCCTGGAGGCCAGGGCCGGCCCATGGGGCTGAGGTGGGTTGCTGTGGGTTCGGCCCAGATTGGGCAAATCGGTAGTAGTGGTGGCAGGAGTCTCCACCCACCAAGTATCACGGGCATGCACAGGAGCGTGTTCAAACTGGTATTAAAAAAATAGCAACCTACCTCTGCCATGGGTATTTAGATCTGGCCCATGTGGCCACCCTGAAAATATCCAAGGACCAGCCCGTAGTGCCTTTGCCAATGAAAATGCATGTAGCCCTCCCAAACTCCATTTTCTCTGGCAGAGGATTGCAAGAAGCCATTACATCTGGAAACGGAGCTCAGGAGCCCATTTTTCTTGGCAGAGTGCTCGGGCCTCCACAGGCACCCCTGGCACAAGTGACATGGAGCTGGTCATGTCCACTCTGGCCATGTCCAACCCTGCCCCCCAAGGTCGAACACAACCCTGATGCGGCCCTCAATTAAATTGAGTTTGACCGTCCTACCCTATGGAGAGAAGTACACTCCATGCGCAACCATTTTCACTTATTTTCATATAGATTTTTTCCTTTAAAGAGACCCTATACAAATTACATAAACTCACGAGGCTATGTTTAGGGCTTTGTTTATATTAAGCAGGCATATTTGTACTCTGAGCTATCTCCTGGAGTTTAATCTTGCAAGTCAATTTGTTTCTACGACATGGATGTTTAGTAACTCGGCAGCATTTCATTATAGTTTACCAATTGTGAAGTACCTAGGGAATTTTTATGCTAACCACAGAGAACAAACAACTAAAAACCCTGTAAATCCTAGACACTTCAGATACCCAAGGATGTAATTGACTTTTGGAGTCAACATACTTCAAGTTAAAATTGAAATAATTAAAATATACCTCCGGTTTCCTTCTTGTCTACATTCGCTTATTCTTAGCATTGGATAAATGCTAATCTTGAAAAGCCATCAATTTCATAAATAAGTCATTTGTAGGTGAGTTTCATAGATAACTATAAAGATAAGACAATTCATAGATAAGTAAGTAATTCCTTTCACTCTATGTAGTTTTGTTCTACACTGATACTGACTGTGGTTCTGTGTTCTCTCTGTGTTCTGACCTAGGCTTCCTAAGAGAATGAAGCAAACTCCTGGATCGGACAAAAACCTTTTTTATTAATTTACTGTGAATTCTGCTCATTCACATCCAGCAAAGTCTTTCAAAGGAAGATTTATAGTCACAGACTTTATCTGGCTTGGAGAGCTGCCAGGCTGATATCGGCAAAACTTGGTAAGGAGTCTCGGAGAGTCACGAACCAATCAAGCTAATTGTCTCCTGCAAACACCACTCCTCTTTTATTTCCTCTAGGAGGGGCCATTCATCATCCACCTGTGGCCTTACTCCCAAGTCGACACCTGTTCTTCAGCTGTTTCCTTCGTTTGGCAACTCTGTGCATGCACACACTGGGAACAAGCTCCAGCTGTTTGTCTGTCTCTCTGATGTCTTTTTTTTAAAAAAAAAACAAAGTTTTATTGGTTTTCAAATATATAGGGAAGAGTAAATAGGTATACAAAAATTTTTGGCAGCTTTCGTACTGCTGGTAGAGATCCCAGCACGGTACTCATTTATATAACATTGTGCAACAAATTTATAGAAGAAAACAGTAAACCAAATCTTACTCTATATTGTTAGTCTTGTATTCCTACATGTTTCTCTTTGTCATTTTCTAATATATCACTAACTGCTATTGTTCCAAATAATTTTATTTTTGAGATCTGAGCCTTTTCGATATTGCTTCTTCCTCCCTGTCGCCAGAGAGAGCCTCAGTGCCCCCCTCCTTCCCGTCTTGGATCTTACTGTCTTGTGTTTTACTGTCTCTTTCACTACTCCCACTCTGTTCCTCCTCTGAGAGTGAAAAATTCTTTTTAATGAAGGCCTCCGCCTCCTGGACTGTATTGATTCTGATCCTGTTTCCCTCCCAGAAGATTAACATCCCCTTCCGGAATCAGCCATTTAAACCAGATCCCTTTTTCATATAATTTTTTTTGCTAGGGAGGAAAATTTCCTCCTTCTATCTCTTATTTTTGGGGATCGGTTTGAGAATGGTGATCTCTTCACCCTTATATTTCAATGGTCCCTCCCTTTGGGTCGCAAGTACCTTGTCCCTTGTGGATCTCCTGACAAACTTAACATGTATCTCCCTCGGAACATTGTGTTTTCTAGCATATGCTGAATTAATCCTATAAGCTAGATCCATATCCCACCATATTTGTTTTTTTATCTCTCTTGAGATAATCTGCTAAAATTGTACTCATAATATCTTTAAGGTTTTCATTCTCTGTTTCTGGTAAGTTCTGGAATCTAAGAAAAAAAGACATTCTTTCAAATTCTACTTTTGTCTGAAAGTTTTCTATATCTATGTTTCCCTTATGCATTGCTTTCACTTCTTCCCCCAGCCCCACCATTCCATCCTCTAACACCAAAATTTGTTGTGTATTTCCAGCTATATGCTCTTTAACCACTCTGAGTTCTTCTTTGATTTCAGCCCGCATTTCATTCTGTCCCTTCATAAGTTCTTTAAACATTTCCGTAACAGATAATTCCTTAGGATCCTCCCCAGCCACTGCTTTCTGCAACATTGACGATATCTTAGACTGTTGCATCGTGGGACTTGGGGCAGTCGATGAGGGGGCTGAGTGCACTTTGCCGGTAGGGGGTTTCCTTGCCGCCATTTGTTTAAGTTCAGAGATGCAAATCCTTGCCAAGGGAAGTGGTGTCAGAGGGTTTCACAGCTACGCTGGTCTCCAAAGGAAAACAATCGCAACGGCACCCAATTTGCAGTTCCAAGAGTAAAATACACCAAGATGAATGGAGAGAAAAGTCAGCCAAAGATCAGAAGATCCTACACAGGAGGAGGTCCCAGTTTCCCTTTGGGAGAGTAAACAAGCAATCCACTTTTCTTTATTCTCTCTTTGGGAGTAACTTCAGAGGACAGACTTCATTTGCATAAAGACAAAGAAAGAGGGGCGAGTGCCATCTTGGCCCTCCCCTTCGCAGGGAAAGAAGTCGCCAAAAGTTTTTTGTTTTAAAACAGCAGTTCAGAGTCGTTTCCAGCAATTGTGAAAGTCATTTTCAATTAAAAGTCAAATAAATCAGTCTTTTAACCTCTCTCTTCCCGAGGGTCCATTTTCAAAGCCGCTTAGTCCGAGGGGGGGGAATGGTAAACCCCCCCTCTAATCTCTCTTCAAGGACAGAAACACAAAAGATTCACAAAGTGATTGTTGCTTTTCTCCTAAGTCCTCCAAGAGCATCGGTCAGGATCCCCACCTTCAGTCTCCAGCTGCACTTCTCCAACTTTTCTTTTAGTCTCCGGAGCCATCCGATGAGAAGGCGGGCAGCGCGAAGCTGTCTCTCTCCTCCCCTCCACTTTCCAGCTCCTAGGTGAAGCCAAAAAGCACCCCAGCTGGCTGCCGCCACATGCGGGGTGCCTCGGCCAGCCGCCCTTCAGCAGGACCCCCCTACAAGGGCTCCTGTGTCCCCTAAGGGACCCACTGGGGAGACGAGCAGCAGACAAACTTGTCCATCATCGTCCGACCCCAGAAGTGACCTCTTCTGTCTCTCTGATGTCTGACTCTGAAGGCAGCTGATAACTGGCATACGGCTCTGGCATCCTCTCTGCCTCCAACACAGAGCCTTCATCAGAGCCTTCCCCAGACTCCAGAACTTGCCCATGTTCCTCCCCAACCTCCTCACTGTCTGAATCTGCTACCAGTTCTGCTTGCTGCTTGCAGGCCACAACACATTTTTCATTTTTAATGTTGTTTTGTTTTTAATTGATAACAACTTGTTTTGAAACATTTCTAGCAGATTTCAGGGAGAAAAAGAATAAGAAGAGACAGGAAATAGAATTATGTAGAAGGAAAAAATCTTCCAGTTCTTCTTAGTAGAAAACATAAACAGTGATTGTCCTTGTGGGTCTCTTTCAATTCTATAGTATGTGTTTCTATGATTCAATAAACAGAAATCTGCTTATGATACAAAATTGCACTGTGTATTCTTCAGGGTCTCTGAAATTTTCTGAGTTTCAATGCAATGACGGCATTTCTACTTGCTTGGAAAACTCCAACCTTATAATTACAAAGTTGGTTATCATTGGGATGTTTCTGCACATCAATATTTTATCTGGATTTCTTTTTCATATTTCTCCCAAGTAACAGATGCTTTTTATTATTATTATTTCATGGCTAGAGTCACAATGCCCTCTTTTTGGAGACAAGAAAGTTAAAATGCATTATTAATTCACCCAAAGCGACATGTTGGCTCAGTGGCTAAGACACTGAGCTTGTCGATCAGAAAGGTTGGCGGTTCGGCGGTTCAAATACCTAGCGCCGCGTAATGGAGTGAGGTCCCGTTACTTGCCCCAGCTTCTTCCAACCTAGCACTTCAAAAGCATATAAAAATGCAAATAAAAAAAAATAGGGACCACCTTTGGTTGGAAGGTAACAGTGTTCTGTGTGCCTTCGCCGTTTAGTAATGCCAGCCACATAACCACAGAGATGTCTTCAGATAGTAGTGATTCTTTGGCTTTGAAATGGAGATGAGCAACGCCCCCTAGAGTCGAGAAAGACTTACACATACAGTATGTGCAAGGAGAACCTTTACCTTTACCTAGTTCACCCAAATACATGTTTAAGGTTGTGATTCTTCCCAAACTTCTCACTTTTCCATTTTTTTATGTAAAAAAAAATGAATCTAGTCATTCATTCTCTCCCTGTGATCAAACTACTTTAATATGTTTCTTTCATAATGGTCATACACATTTGTATTGAATCTACCATTATTCAGTACCCCTTTATTCTTGGCTTTATCTCTTCCTGCTCCCATAAAGGCCCATTAAGTATTTCATTCAACTAATATTTAAGTTTATCCTGACATGCCCATCTCCCACTTGCTTATACTTAAATAGATAAAAGCTCCATTTTATGTACAATGTTTTACCTCTTTTGACAATAATTCATTCATTGCAGGAGACAGTTTTTTTTTTAATTTTCTACCTTCCTAGCAACATTTCAATGTTGATGTTTTTAAGTTCCCATTTATATTAATACAAATGGGAATGAAGTTATATATCGCTCTATCTGCATCTGCTACATCAAGGAAGAGGGGTTGAGATTCTTGGGCGGGGGAGGGGGTTATCTCATGTAATCTGATCTCAAGCCATTAAAGCTTTAATGGTGACAACCAGCACCTTGAATTACACCTGAATACATACTGATAACCAATGCAGCTCCCACAGTAGTTCTGCTATATGTCTAGGCACCATTTACTACCCATGCATCCACCTTCTGCAGCAGTTGAAGTTTTTGAAAGTTCTTCAGGAAGCAGCCCCTTGTAGAGCATGTTGCAGTAGTTCAAGGCTGTGATGTTATTGAACAATGTTCTAGTTAGTGATGGTATGCCATTATTCTTTAGCAAAGGAAAAACAGCTCTCACACGTCACTACAATACTTCATTGTTCATTTATCCATTTCAAAATACTGTACATAGACATTCAAGAGGGCATAGTATATCCTTCTCTAATGCACTGTTTATTGTTGAGTTGAACAAGCATTCTGTTTTCCCACTGTTTTAATGCTGACATATATCACAATGTGTATATCTGTGTGTGTGCGTGTGCGCGCACGTGGGTTGTGTTGCATTTTTGCTGATAAATAAATGAAAGGAGACTAGTAGAGATCTATTTAAAGCTATTTAGCTCTCATCAGCTAGCCATACCCTTGCTGGGATTCGAACCTGGACTGCTTTTACATATTAGGCAGTTATATTAACCTCTAAGCCACAAGCTCTCTTCCCTTATCAGCTGAGCTGAGAGAATGATGAAGTGTTTTTTTTTTCTTTTGTAAAATCACCTGGTATGCCCAAATATGGGAGGAATGTGTGTGTGTGTGTGTGTGTGTGTGTGTGTGTGTTTGTTTGTTTGTTTGTTTGTTTATATGAAACAGACATTATGATCTCCGGAATAAGATATATTTCCCACTTAGTTTTTGTTAGCAACTGCTAACATCATCAGAGTGTAAAAGTCATTATAGAGATCTCTGCCTTACATAATGTTAATCGATTTGGCCGTTATGCGCATGCTAGGCTCATCCAACCACCTCCCAACTGTAAGTAACATGTAAGTAACATTCCTTTCTCCCTTATAAAACAATTTGAGTTGCTCATCCCCAGAAAAAAAACAAAACACTGAGCTGTCTGATGTTGCATTAAAGGTATTCTCTCTAGCTTCCTCCCCCACCTCTTCCCTCTTCTTCTGTCTTGCAGGGACATCCAATATATTAATCAGCTTCATTTGTTGTTTTGATTTTTCTTGGTATTTCAATGCTTGGTAAGCGGGTAGTAGGTCGATGTGACTATTGATGGAGTTGTTATCAGAAAACCAATCTTCTTTCAGTAGGTGTCCCCCTTTTTGTTATATCAGTTACACTTATATATTGTTATATTTGTTAGAGTTGAGAGGCGGTTGGATGAGCCTAACACAAACATAATGGCACACATAATAATAATATATATGAAGGGTGTGTGATGGCTCAACAGCTAAAATGTTTTACGTTTTGACATTAAGGTTGTCAGCTGGAGAGCTGCCAGCCCAGGTTTGAGTCCTGAGTTCTGCACAATGGGATAAACTCCCATTCCTGCCTCAGCTTCTGCCCACCTAGAAATTCAAAAGCATGCAAATGTGAGTACCACTTTGCACTTCAGTGGGAAGATAACAGCATTCTGTGCACCTTTGGCATATAGCCATGCCAGCCACATGACCACAGAAGTTGTCTTTGGACAACACTGGCTCCCTTAGCCAAGAAACTGAGATAAGCATTGTGCCTTGGAGTCAAACACAATGGACAGGGAAACCTTTATATTTAATGTCACAATGATTACAGTTAGCAACCCATCCTCATCACCGCATTCATACAAAATGTTCCATATATCAACCCCTTGTTTATTTCAGTTTATTTCATTTTTCTAAATCCATAAATACGAAATACACTTCCTTTTAAGTGCTTATGCACTTGTCAATAAACAGCTGTCAATGAAAATCTGATCCACACACCGTCTGCCCAAAGCAATTTTCAAATTTTCTTCATTATCACATTTTGTAATCTTTCAATCAGAAGTCTACAAAATATTTTCTTAGGCACAATTAAATAGAGAAATTATTCAGTTGTCAACAGATTTGGTGTTGAGTTTTGAAAGATCACTTGTCCCCAACTCTACTGTGAATGATTCAAAATGCCTTATTTCATTTTTCATTAAAAATGACAATTAAATGACACTCCAGAAATAAATGCTTTTTGATCTACATATTAGTTTCAGAAGTCAGAATTTTAAGGAATGCATGGACACTAAATGAATTCTGGATTAAGGGCAAACACTTTCTCCAACATTCATACTGTGATTCTCATTATTTTGTATAAATGACTTCAGACAAAACACTTTCAAATTAGGTATCAATTCTCTGTCCCTCCATTTGCAAGCTGGATCCAATTAATTAGTAATTGCAAGGGAAAGATAATCAGAAGCCCCATACAAGTTCAAAGAGAGAATAGTTCCTACCAAAATGCACCAGGAAAGGCAGCATTCATCATTTGAATGAACAAAGAACAAAGGTTTCTTTTGGATGTCCAATTCTGGATAATTTTGAACAAATATGAATATATGGATCCTTGGGAGAGATGATTGAAGTAAAGGCCATCTGTACTTTTTTATTATTATTATTTTCTGATTTTCACCCTGTTATGGAATTATTTGTAACAGGGTGAAAATCAGAAAATAATAATAATAAAATAGTATAGATGACCTCCACAATCATCTCAAACTGCTCTCCTGAGGATCCATTTTAACCCTGTTATGGAAATATGTCGTAAAGGAGAGGTGCTGTGGCTTAGAGGTGGAGCTCTCACCTCACAATCAGAAGGCTGTGAGTTCAATCTTAGGTAGAGGCAGATATTCATCTCTCTGGGAATATACACTGAGAATATATATGTTGAGCAAAACTCAGGCATTCGCAACAGGAAGGGCATCTGGTCATTAAAACTCTCTGCTAGCTCCATTCAGTTGCTCAGATTCCATCCGCAAGGGATTATGAGGTCATTAAAAGAGATGATGGAATATTTTGTAAATCACAAATCTAGGCTGGAATATAAATAAATAATAATAATAATGTCAACAAGCATATACATCAAGAATTGTTTGCTTAAAATGGGCACACCTTAAAGGAAAATAGACCATGAACATGTTGAAGTATAAATCCCCAAACAGTCCAAACTCAGATGAAACTTGAAATAGACAAAGTTGTCCGCCCCATATGAATTCAGAGAATTTCTTCTTTCTTGCTCCAGGTTGCTTTGAAATAGATGGTGTATGAGATGCTTTTCTCTGCTTCTAGATATCCCTCTGCTTTCTTGTTTTCTGCCTCTGCAGAGACCTTCCCATGATCTGATTGAATCAATCGGCAGTTCAAAGTCTCAGTTGCACAGGTCAGTATCCTGAAGCCATTCAACTACTGCAGCTATGTCTGCAAGCATTTGCTAGGAAGGTGGCTTAATGAATATGAATGATGTCTTTCTGTAGCACACAGATAAATATTATCATATATTAAAGAATACACAATAGTGCTGTTACGGCCAGTATTAATATGAAGGCATCATGATTAGACTTTATGATGAAGCCAGCAGGAGGGAAGTCAATCTGTTCTTATCTACCAGAACTGTGCAACATTTTGGGCTGAAAGGGGGGGGGGAATGTGATTTAGAGTGCACTCAAGCATACATGTAGCAACTAGCTGCAGCTTTTTAAAACAAATGCATCTTTTCCTGAGCAGGTTCAGACAATGCTGAGTATTTCAAATGAACCAAGCGATCTATCTCTTCCTAAATTAATTTGCCATTCAGAATTTTCTGTTATCATTCAAATTGCAATTTTGAGGAGTTCTGTGATATAGTAATTTATCTCAAAAATTGCATATAGAAAGATATTCTTGGAATACATTATGCACAAAAACTCGAGGAAAAATTCATACAAAAAGGTATATTAGAAGAAAAGTGTATACAAAACCAAATGAGAGATTTCATTCAAAATGGATGCAAGAACAGGACACAATTTATTATTGATCGAATATGCACAAAACTGACATGATTTTGAATTTTAAAAGACATAACCTGGAAACAGACATACTGTACACATTCACAACTTTAAGGCAAAGCATGTGATTTTTTTTAAAGTGTTATATAAATCATCTCTTCTGAACGATCAAAAGTACTTTATTGGTTTCAGAATATCCCAATAAAAAGCGTATTTGTATTTGAATTACAAAATATCAACAGAAGACAAATATTACATTCATGTGGAATGTCACTCTTAACAGGTTTAGTTAACTATACTTAACAGGTATAAAATGTGTTCCATTGAAATATTACTCCAATACTAATTGTTAAATTAGTTAATTAATTTTCAAAAAAAAAAAATGTTGGAAATTCAATAATTAGATTGGATCATTATTTTACATTTGGTGGCAATTTTATAAACCCAGGAGTTTTATTCATTTTTATCAATGTTTCATAAGCTATATTATTAACTATATTGATTTGATATAAGGCACCTCAATATGCAGCTCTAAAAATCTAATCTTAGATTTTTTTAAAAAAAAATGAGTCTTATGCTGCTTGTAAATTTATTTTTTTCTTTGGTTTATACTGTTTGCTTTATTTTCATTTTCTATGCCTTTTTGGTATTGTTTTCCCTCCTTGATTGTGTTTTCAAGTATCTAGACATATATTATTATCTAACAAAATGGGCAACTGAAATATTGTGATACATCTAATATCAAACTTTTTGTTCAATTCACTAAATAAGGGTAGGTATTAAGATTAATCAGAAAGTTCTTCAGTTTAAAAAGATTCCTTTAAGTGGTTCATTTTTCTTGTAACTGATTATTCACAGTCTCTCAAATAATGAAAATAAAGGTTTTGGCATACTGATGCAAATGAGAGTAGTTGAAAATTGTATGTTTGTTGGTGTTTGCACAATACATGTTTATTATAATTCTAATACTGAACTAAAATGCAGTATTCCCTCTCTTTCCTCTTCTCTACCCATTCATTTCCCAATTTATTTCTATTTTCACCCTTTATTCTTAGACTAAACTGTTTATTGGATTGGTAGATTCTAGTTATGTAAGAATAGTTATAGTTGAGAATAGCTATAATATATCTTGTCACGTTTAAGATCAGGGAGTAGTATTAAAGATTAAACTTTTTATATCTCTGCTGTCTTAAACATCTTTAAAATGCCTCCCATGGAAAATTGGTAGTTTCCACATTTATTAAAGCAATGGAGGGCAGTACCTATTGAAAATGTTTACATTTCATTCCTTAAAATATGCATTCATAGCCTTTTTAAAATTTTAAATAGAAGCCTAAACAGTAGAGACAATGTTTCCATGGACACTGCATTTTGTGACTCCCTTGAATTGTAGGTTGGATCTATAATTCAATAAAATTGCTAGTCACTGCAATCCCAAAGTTGCTTTTTAAAAAAAGCAACTTGACTTTCTTTGTTTTTCCTTGAAGATGTTTTGCTTATTATCCAAGAAGTTTCAGCTGAACTGTGGAAACTTGTTGGATGAGAAGTGAAAGGTCTTCAAGGAAAAACAAAGAACTGGTTGTTTTTTTGAAAAAGCATCTTTGGGAGAACCATAACCAGGATAACCTGGATGACCAGATGGAAACTACTCAAGGAGAGAAGCAACCTGGAATTAAGGGGAAGCTTCCTAACAGTGAGAACAATCAACCAGTGGAATGATTTGCCTTCAGACATTTCATATGGTTCATCACTAGAGGTTTTTAAAAAGAGACTGGACAGTCACTTGTCTGAAATAGTATAAGGTCTATTGCTTGAGCAGGGGGCTGGATTAGAAGAACTCCAAAGTCTCTTCCAATTCTATTATTCTGTATTCTACATTTCCCAAAGCATTAAAAATATACCTTCAATGAAGGGATAACTGAGGACCTATCTGCCCCCCACCAGAATTGGGACCAGGATGTTAAGTAAACTCATCCTGAGAGATGTAGTGTACTTCCTAATTTGCAGCTGTTTTCATCACTGGGGACATTGTAATTCTGCTTTTATTACCATATGTTCAGTGGTGGGGTGATTTTTTTTTTACTACTACTGGTTCTGTGGGCGTGGCTTGGTAGGCATGGCATGTCTTGGTGGGCATAGTTTGGTGGGCATGGCAGGGGAAGGATACTGTAAAATCTCCATTCCCACCCCACTCCAGGGAAAGGATACTGTAAAATCTCCATTCCTACCCAACTCCAGGGGAAGATTACTGCAAAATCTCAATTTCTTCCCCATCAGCTAGGACTCAGGAGGCAGAGAATAGATGGGGACAGGGCCAGTCAGAGTTGGTATTTATAAGTTATTCAAACTACTCAAACTTTCAGCTAATAGTTCTCCAAGAAAGTCTGAAAGTTTGAGTAGTTTGAATAACTTATAAATAACACCTCTGAATGTCCCTGTCCCCATCTATTCTCTGCTTCCTGAGTCCTAGCTGATGGGGAAGAACTGGTCATAACCTCCTGAATACCACTTCTGTGTATGATGCCAAGAACTACATTTTGACAGTTGGGTGGCTAGGTAAATCAACAAAGAAAGAAAGAAAGAATCAGGTTGTCTAAGAGTGGAGTATGCTTCAAAAAGTTAAAATGGCAATTGAATATCCTGAGCCCTACTACTTTTGGCTGCATGTTGATATCTTACCCACCTACCAATGCTGGGGCTTCAATCACACTATTGTAACCCCTAAATTGACTTTAATCTTTTTCTTATTTCCATCGCTGAGCATAACTACATAACAATGTCATGAAACATCTTTACATCCTATTTTCCTCAGTATTTTTATGAATGCCAAAGTTTCTAGACAAATTGGTGTTGAATTCATAACAGAAACACAGCAGGAAAAAATAGGTGATGTTACCTATTACCGTAAGCATTATTTAATCCACATAATTGATTGGTTGAACATAGAATAAATGTAGGAATCAGGAGAAGCATTCTATTTGTGTACAATATGTTCTACTTTTTAATACATGTCATGATTTTAAAAAAGGTAATATTATTGATATAAGCCAAGACTAGTAAATTATCTATAAAATGTATGCGTTGACTGATTTCAGAAAACATGTCCAATTATATTTGTCAGTGCCAGCTGGTATCTTAGCTTAGTGTTTTCAATAGATTGGGCTTATCAGTAAAATGTCATGAACAAAGCTTGAGAGAAATTGAAAACGTGAGTTATATGAAGAAGCGTTTGCTTTTTAAGTAATTGTTCAAAGCTTGTTCTTTCAATTCTTTATTTCTAAAATGGAAAAGTCCATAAAAAACAATTCATTTCCGAAGCCCTTCCATCAATCACCAAATAATGGTTCAAGGTGGTTCACATTTTTTTTAACTGCATGCAAAAGATTGGGACAAATGACCAGCTAGTGAGGAAGGGGAAAAAGTCTATTTTGACAGGTGAAACAAAGGGTGAAGTATCAATTTTGCCATGTCTTTGGAATGAAAGATGGTGTCCTATACTTTTAGAAAAGAAGCAGAAAGCAATTACTTGATGTTGCAATTCAAATATGTTTAATTGGCAGTAGGTAATTACATACATCATGCAATGTCTTTAAAACTAGACTTAAAGATCATTAATGTGTTGCTTTCAAACACTATATCATTATGTTTCTTCTTATTTGTTTATTTATTCAGTTTATATTCCACTTTTCTGGTCAGGTGGATCTCAAAAAGATGAACAAGATGAAGCTATGAGAACAACCACGACTCCAAAAACTACGCACCTAAATGCTACTTATACAAATGTCAATTCACAATTCAAAGGTTGTTGGAAGAGAGGTGTCTTTGCAAATTTTGGTGAATGCTGATGTTATTCTGCAGAACAGTGAACAATAGTTATTCATTCAGCAGAAAGAGGCCTATATTTGGTCTCTATAGTCTCTTTCCTTCAATAGAACACAGTTCCTAGTCTTTAAGAGGCAACCTTGGCCGAATCCATCCTAAAGGTGCTTTTTCCAAAAGTAGCTGGACTTTGCTTTTCCTTGAAGATGTTTCACTTTTCATCCAAGAAGCTTCTTCAGTTCTTCAATTCTCCTTTGGGACACTATGACCTGGATGACTGAGAATCTCCATAGAAACTTGGACCTATCTGTGCACTTCTATTCTTAAAGTTTGATTTTTTCCCCACAGCTTGTGCTCTCAAATTCACATATACTCCTTTCCCATAAGCCTTGGGGCTTTCTCCAGAACTCAACCAGAGTTTCAAATAAAACCAGATGTAAGTATACTTTTTTTTTGTAATGTATATGTTACGGTGAAAGACCGAAATTGGTGAATGTCAACAATCACCGGTGAATGTCGACATTCACCAGATACGCTTGGCGAATGTCCGAAAATACCCTTATCCTCTCGACACCCTTCTATTCGCGGAGTTTTTTTAAAAAAACCTGCAATCCTGCGATCGACATAAAAAAAAAAACTCCGCGAATAGAAGACCTTTAAAAGGAAGCGAGGAGCCGAGGTATTAGGCTAAGGGGATTAGGGTAAGGGTGTATGTCCGAAAATACCCTTATCCTCTCGACACCCTTACCCTAATCCCCTTAGCCTAATACCTCGGCTCATCGCTTCCTTTTAAAGGTCTTCTATTTGCGGAGTTTTTTTAAAAAAACCTGCAATCCTGCGATCGACATAAAAAAAAAAACTCCGCGAATAGAAGACCTTTAAAAGGAAGCAAGGAGCCGAGGTATTAGGCTAAGGGGATTAGGGTAAGGGTGTATGTCCGAAAATACCCTTATCCTCTCGACACCCTTACCCTAATCCCCTTAGCCTAATACCTCGGCTCATCGCTTCCTTTTAAAGGTCTTCTATTTGCGGAGTTTTTTTAAAAAAACCTGCGATCCTGCGATCGACATAAAAAAAAAAACTCCGCGAATAGAAGACGCTTAAAAGGAAGCATATCTGCCGAGGTATTAGGGTAAGGGGATTAGGGTAAGGGTGTTGAGAGGATAAGGGTATTTTCGGACATTCACCAAGCGTATCTGGTGAATGTCGACATTCACCGGTGAATGTCGACATTCACCAGATTTCGGTCTTTCACCGTAACATATATAAAAGTAAACAGTAGAAGCTGCAAATTAAAAGGAGAGGTGTTTTTTTTTTCCCCAATTGCAAAGTTCATAAACAGGGCATACATATGTACATACAACTAACAAAGCATTCAGTGGGCCTCAGTTTGTGTAAAAAAAAGGAGTGTCATCATTGCATGCTTTTTAGAACAATTATCTGTGTCGGGGATCCAAGAGATGTATAAAAATAATATGTGTTAATTCCACCGAAGGCACTGCTCTAGGGGAAGTATATTGCAAAATTTCCATTCCCTCCCCACTCTGGGAACAGCCAGAGGTGGTATTTGCTGGATCTCTGAACTACTCAACATTTCCACTACAGGTTCTCCAGAACCTGAATTTCACACCTGCTTCCAGGCCATTCTCCCTTTTAAAAGGCAATAAAGCTCAGGCTTTTCAGCTCTCTCTCTCTCTCTTAACTTTATGAGGAAAGTTCATGGAATGTTCTGATAAATTATGATCCTGACATAGGTTTGGTGTCCTTGTGAATGCAATTGCCTCAAACATGCAACTGCAAGCAAGCTATTAGTCTATCAAATTGCTGTTGGCACAAAGAATCAATATTTTGACAGTTGCCACTGCCCTTTATAACCCTAACATTTTTGTGTGTGGTTGGATCCGAAAAACAGCACTTGGCTTTCAAACTTCATTCTGCTTAAGTTGAGAATTCAGTTATTCTGTTCCATTGATTTTGCCAGGATATTAAGCACATTAAAGAGGACATTCTTTTGCCATTTTCTTCCAAGGATGTCAGTAAGCCTTAGACTTTGTCCTGAGATCATTCTGTTAACATTAGAATGTAGCTGGTTATACCTTTTCCTTCCTATCTACTGTGTAGATGTTATTGAAACTGCTTTCTGCATTTTTCCTTTGGATAAGGACAGAGGGCACCGTGCAAGAGAAATTATCTCTTCTTCAAAAACACTGGTCTCCTTCAGGGTTACAAGCATAACATTACTTATCTCTAGCTGACTATGCAGCTGTTTAATCGGATTTTTAAAATTAAAGCTGCAGTTGCTGAAAGAGAATCAGTCACAATGACATTGTTACAGATAATTAGAGCATCTTTCAGGGGTTTTAAAAAAATACAGAGCATTTTAGTTAGTGAGTCCATGGATTTATATCAGTCACTCTGGCACTTTCAACCAAGGCGCCCTGAATTTGATTCTACCATTATTATTATTATTTCCTTTTAGCACTGGTGCACACAATTGTTTAGATCTGCAAGGAACACAGGTATTTTTCCTATATACTGTATTTTTCGAACTATAAGATGATCTGACCTTAGTTTTGGGGGACAAAAATAAGAAAAAAATTCTGCCTCTGCCTACCAGCATCCATGGTATTCATCTGGCTAGCATCCTGTCAGTGTGTGAGAGAGTTGAGGGCTGTTTGGAAATAAACAGTATTTGTTGTGTGAGCAATAAGGAAGGAGACAGCAAGGAGCCTGGGTGTGGCTTGTTCTGTACCAAAGCTGCATGCTGTGCTGATATCTGAAACTAAAAGTGAAAGTGAAACTTCTCTTATCCGCTGAACTACCACGCTGGAAAACCAGCTTTTGGTATTGTATATTTGCTTAATGTGCTATATTATATATAAAGAGAAGTTATTGAATCCTGCTGAATCAGTTACTTGTGTGTGCTTTCTGAATGTGATTGCTGCTGCAAACTCTGACACGTCCTTGCAGCAAATAGCAAACAGCCAGGTCAGCTTCAGCACATTATTGCAGTCTGATTCACCATGAGCAGCTGATTGGTGGGTGGATCGGCCTCCCAAATATCCCCAATCAGCTGTTCCAGGCTGCAGAAATTGCCACAGACCATCGCCTCCTCCGTGCCTTGCGTTGTTGGCTATATTCGGTGTATAAGACGCACCCATATTTTCACCCTCTTTTAAGGGGGGGAGGAGGAGTGCCTCTTACACACCGAATGTAGCCAAAAACACAAGACATGAAAAAAACCCTGTATTTTTCGTGTATAAGACGCACCCAAATTTTTACCTGCTTTTAGGAGAGGGAGTACGTCTTATACACTTAAAAATTTAGTTCTAAACTAAATTTACCTTAAATTTAGTTCTAAACTAAACTGAAACAATTCAGTTAAAATGTTCACTCTGACTTGCTCTCATTTTTTCCCTGCCATTATCACGTTGTCACATCAAAGTAACTACGTGATGGTGTGCTACTTTGGGCAACAGTTCCTATCCAGTCTTGCCAAGGGGCTAATCACTGTCAATTGCTAGGGATAGTAATCCCAAATTAACAAACATTCTGCCTGCTTAATTAAAGATTATCCATGTAATAAAGGCAGGAAGGACACACAATAATCAGGGAGAAAAATGTAACACCATGGTAGCAACATGCAATAGAACAGGTACAGGCAAAATTTGGCCAAACGGGCACACTCTGTTGTGGTAGTTATGGATGTTTTAATTGTCTCCAGGAATCCTATGAATATATTTAAACAATAAGCTACTTAGCTATAATTGGGAAGGAACTTTGATGCTCGTATTAAGATTTAGAAGGCAAAAGCATTGTAATGTTGTTTTGTGGTTCAAACTATGGGACTTTTGTGAAAAATGGGGCATGCAGAGAGTTTGAGAGGCCTGTAAAGTGCTCCTGGAGGGATGGGGGAGCAAAAAATTGCGTTTTTTCGCAAAACCCGCCTGGTTTTTTTTGCCAAAAAAGGACATGCATTGCCTTTAGGAGGCTTGTAGAGTGCTCCTGGGGGGCTGGGGAGGGGCACAAATGAGCAATAAATGGGCCATTTTCACTCAGTTTTGACCCCCCCCAGCCCCAAGGAACACTTTACAAGAATCCCAACCCCTCTATATGTCCATTTTTGTGAAGGGGGTGGTATTTTGGGAGGCCAAAAATGCTGTATTGAGTGTATAAGATGCACCCATATTTTCACCCTCTTTTTTAGGGAGAAAAGGTGCCTTTTATACTCCAAAAATATGATATGATAGGATATGATATGATATGATATGATAGATACGATATGATATGATATTTATGTAGATGTTAAGCTTGATGGACCAGTTTGGTATCTTTTAGGATGCACATCCACACAAAGAAAAATCATGCCACTGAAGATCAGGATGTTTGACATGAAACTAGCTGCAGCTCAGCAGTTCAAATCTCACCAGGCTCAAGGTTGACTCAGCCTTCCATCCTTCCGAGGTGGGTAAAACGAGGATCCAGATTGTTGGGGACTATAGGCTGACTCTGTAAACTGCTTAGAGAGGGCTGTAAAAGCACTATGAAGCGGTATATAAATCTAAGTGCTATTGCTATTTAGAAAGCACAAATGTAATATTTAGGTATATAGTTTTAAACACTTTAATTTGAATAAATGATTCAAATTAAATTAAACATGTATATTCTTTGTCTTTTTATAGCAAATGTGATAGCATAGTCCATTATATTTAATAACTCTCTCTGTGTGTTTGTGTGTAAAAATAATTTTAACAACTCTAATTTTCTTTTTAATGGTAAACCAGAAAAAAGACAATTCAGCAAATTTATTTAGAAGGCTTTCATTAATTTACAGCTCTTGTTCATAATGGCAGAGTTAGGAATAGTGTCTGTTGTATATTTTGATTAATAATATGCTGGATATTAAAATGCTATTGTTTCAATTATCTGGTTTCCCAACAAAACTCTTAAGAAGACATTTTCAAATGAGCCTTACTTGCATGTGGTTTGTTTTATCTGAAAAATTTACTAAGTCATTAAAAAGGTCTATTTTACACTGTTACATTTACAGTATATATAAGTAATGAAGGAAACAGCTGTGGATTTTGTATCTAATTCTCCAATAAAATCACTGACAGACCATTCTCAAACTAATTAATTTAAATAGAATATTGATTTCTGAGACATAAAACCATATCTAGAAATATGTTTATAGAAGTGCAGTTTATAAAATAGGCCATGCGTCTGGTGGAAGACATCAAAAGATGGAATGGACTGATCTTTCTATTGTCTCTTACAGTCCAAGATTTTGAAGCACAAATTCATTCTATTATGGATCCAGGTTTTTTTTTTGGGAGAATTTGGCTTGTTTTGTGGCAAAAACATTTGCAGTTATTAATAAAAATAGATGCCTTTCTTAACATATTTCTGTCCTCCCCGCACCTTCTCATTTCTATAATGCATTTTGCTAAAATATGGTCTTTGCTAGATTGAACTTAAATGGTCCTTCAAACTTCTCCACCAAATTTGTGGAAGTACCAATTAGGAATGTAAGGGCTTTGCATTTTTTTCCAAAGGGGGAAAATGTTTTCCAATGATTTCTGAAAGGCAGAACTCCCTTCTTCTGAAGAAGCCCAATGAGAAGAGTTGCTTCCTGAGATGCTCCCTTGTCATTTCATGAAGACTTGTGGAGCTTGGGAGGTTGAAGACCACAATAATGATTCCACACTGAAAGTTAGGACAATTACCATGACATATTGACCACCACACAGCTAAATAAATATAATAATTCCATTCTCAAAAGTTCATTTTGAAATTATCTAAGTTAATTCAAATGTAATCAGTGGGAATAAAACGCAGAATATTTTGCTTAGCATTACTTTTGTACATATTTGGAGGTACTGTTTGTTCACTATATGCACTTTTCCCAAATGCATATTTGCAAAGAGATTTATCATTTGCAAATACATATATTAACTAAAATTATTAGGTTTTTGGAAAAATATTCCAAATGTACATATTTTAGAATATATTGTTCTCCTATTATGCATTTTTGGGAATACCTCCAAATGCATGAAAAATATAGTTATCCTCTTTATCCTCAAAAAACAAACAAACCACTATGTGTACAACATTGGAAATAGGAGAAATATTCATACTGAAAGTTATGAGTACTGTCCTTATTCATCCACATATCGTACAACACATTGCCAGTCCTGAATGATTGGGCAACATTTTTAAAAAAATGTTATGGAATGGGAGGGGGAAAAAAACCCTTCCTAAAAAAATAAGAGATGGACAGACAACAGTTGAAGTAAACTAAAAGTCCACATAGGAAACAATATTCAGATTTCTGCTCCTGAACTTACAGGGAGTTTGAGACACAGACTTCAATGGATAATTAAAACTGCAGAAAAAATAATTGCTACCAACCTGCCTTCCATTGCAGACCTGTGCACTGCATGAGTCAAAAAAGGGCTGTGAAAATATCTACAGACCCCTCGCATCCTGGACATAAATTGTTTCAACTTCTACTCTCAAAATGATGCTATAGGGCAGTGCACACCAGAAAAAAACTACACATAAGGGCATTTTTCCCCAAATGCCATCACTCTGCTAAACAGCTAATTCCTACACACTGTCAAAATATTACTAAGACTGAATTACTATTATACTTCTCATCCTTCCTAGTACTTATCTCTTCCCACATATGATTAAAACCATGTTGCTTGTATCTTTACAATTTATATTGTTTTATTTGTTTCCTAGTATAATTGGATTGCTTATTAGTAACCTATGACTATCACTAAGTGTTATATCTTATGATTCTTAATGAATGTAGTCTATTTTATTTTTCTTTATGTACACTGAGAGCATCTGCACCAAACACAAATTCCTTGTGTGTCCAATCACACTTGGCCAATAAAGAATTATGTTCTGTTCTATTCTGTAGTGTTCTGTTCAGTTCAGTTCTACTCTACTCTACTCTACTCTACTCTACTCTACTCTACTCTACTCTACTCTACTCTATTCTACTCTACTTTATTCTATTCTATTACCTGCCTGGGACTTTGGAATGTTATAATTCCAGAGCAGATGGTATTTTAACCTATTTATAACCTGTCCCAAAGATGCTTTTTTCAAGAGGCAACTGGACTGTCTGGTTTTTCCTTGAAGACATTTCACTTCTCATCTAAGAATCTTCTTCAGCTTTGACTGGATGGTGGGGAATGGAAGGATTTATAACCTATTTGTTACCCCTCATTTTATTTTCACCATAACTTTGTCAGTTAGGTAGAGCTAATTAGATAATTGCTCCAAAGTTGTCAAGCCTTTAGTCAATTAGTCCTTGGTTTTCCTAAGAGTCTAAGTTCAGAACCTGAACCACTAAACCAAGCCAGGCTCTAAATCTTTGTATATAGTTCATAACTGCTACATGAACCCTAAAGAAATTCAACGAGAAAGATATTCAATAGGGCACAGGCTGCTACAGTAAAGACACTAACTCCCATTAGATAATAATATTTAGGGGAAGGAACTAGATGTGTGCCCACACTATCTGACCAGGTAGGACAGGTAGATCTCTTTAGGGAAAGGTGGACCCACTGGTATCATGGTCCAGTGCCATGTATGGCTTTAAAGATAGTGATTAGCACCTTGAATCGTACCCCCAAAAGAAACTAGAAACCAGTGCAACTTATGCAACAGAGATTTTACATAGTCAAACCTAGGGGTCCCCACTACTGTGCACATTGCTGCATTCTGATCAGTTGACATTTCTGGGTGGTCTTCAAGAGCAGCCCCATGTAGAACATATTGCAGTCATCCAGAGTACATGTTCCATATAAAATATTAAGTCAAAACGTTTGGGTTTTTGTGGGTGTGGTTGACTAAATAACACTTAGCAGTAGCATTAGAATTATGCACTGCCCCAACACTCTCTGGGCAGTTTACATGTTGCCCCAACAATTTGGATCCTCATTTTACCAATCTCGGAAGGATGAAATCTTGAAGTGGTCAGGATTGAGCTCCCGACTGTGGGCAGAGTCGCCTTGCAATATTGCTTTACAACCACTGCATCACCACAGCTCTTGTTGACTGTCAGTCACCTTATGTCCATTATTATAGAGACACTGGCCATGAGTTCAGATGGAAAAAAGATTTTTGTATGGTTTGTCAAAGTCTGACAACTTGCAGCCATTTGCTTGGGGAATGGCTGATGGCCATCCTGTTTAATATTCCACTAATTGGTGGATTGCTAGTAAAAACATTTATATATTATAAGATGGGCTCATTTATAATTAACCAGGAAAGTTTCAAAATGTATAAGATGATAATGAGGGATTGATTGTGAAAATACCACTTTTAAAAAGACTGCACCTTGGTAACATTTATCATGATCAATCACAGTTTCAAAATTAGTCATTTCTCCCTTGTATGCCATATCCATTTATTTAAAGGTCCAGCATTTTAATTTACCATCCAGTAGATTATGTTTCTTAATGAAAAGCTCCACATATTCATTTCCATGGCTGAATATAGCCTTGTTAAAAATGATTACAGTAATTGTGTATCCCATATTTCAGTGTTGCTGTAAATAGTGTAGCTTCTTATGTATCCTTCCTTTGATAGTGTTTTTCCCCCCTAACTTAAGGCTATAATCCTGGACATAGTTTAACTATATAAATTTCATTGATTTTTTGCCCCTGTGTTTAATTAAAGAAGACAACAATAACAGTCAGAACAATAATGTCATAAAAGAACCTAGCCACAAGAATTTGGGGAGCAATAATGTATATAGTGTTTGTCTTGTTGAGACAGTGTTTTGTTTCTCTTTTTTCCTGTAGTTAATTATAATTATTATATGCAGTATCTTGAAATGGGGAGGTGAACAGTATGGAGAACAGGAGGGAAAAGAGGAGGAGGAGGAGGAGGAGGAGGAGGAGGAGGAGGAGGAGGAGGAGGAGGAGGAGGAGGAGGAGGAGGAGGAGGAGGAGGAGGAGGAGGAGGAGGAGGAGGAGGAGGAGGAGAAGGAGAAGAAGAAGAAGAAGAAGAAGAAGAAGAAGAAGAAGAAGAAGAAGAAGAAGAAGAAGAAGAAGAAGAAGAAGAAGAAGAAGAAGAAGAAGAAGAAGAAGAAGAAGAAGAAGAAGAAGAAGCAGCTGCATAAAGCAATGGAAATGGTCACATTATTGGGCAAAAAATTCTGGAGGGTGGTGGTGGAGAAGGAGGAGATTATTACTTCTTTTATTTTTATTTTTTTGTTTCTTTTTAATCAGCTGCCCAGTTGGAATAAACACTTAGAACTGAAGAAGCTTCTTGGATGAAAAGCAAAATATCTTCTAGGGAAACGAAGAGAGTCCAGTTGTCTTTTGAAAATGCACCTTCAGATTAATCTGGAAATATGATTCTGAATATTGCCTGAGTATGTCACTCTCACCAGAGCCTTCTGGAGATTTGAGAAGCCCAGGAACATAATGTGGAATCTGGGAATTCTATTTTAATGCATTGGTTTTACTACCTTCAGTGAAGAGGTTTGTTCCATCTGCTTGTTTTAAATGTTAGCCCTCATTTTGGATTGGGTCTTCTATGTGAATGGGGCCTTAGGCAATTATCCTACTATCCCTTCCTAAAAATACTGCTTTGGCTGCTTCGAAGATGGGTGTTTTTGGAGCCAATCTGGATACTGAAACAGGAATGTTGAAATGTGCTTTTGAAAATCAACTCATATGCCTATGTGTTTGACCACATAAGCCAGTATCGCTTTAACCATTAAAGCATTTTAAAATGTCAGCATAATAACTTTCCATTTATATTAAAAACACTGTCCTATACTGCATTTATTTGAAATACCAGACACATCACCTTTTTTTTCCCTTAGTAATTTGTATCACGGTGATCCTTTTGTAAAATTGCTGTGTTCAAAATGTTAGCGTTTGTTAGTTTCCCAAAAGTACTTTGTTTCAAACTGACAGCTTTATTACAGCATCCATGATCTACTGGTACACATATAGGATAGCTATTACAGGAATTCATCAGTCACCTCCATCTAAACCCTTGTTGAATTCAACCTGTGCCTTCAGATGGATTCTACTGTACTGCCGTAAAATGGCTTCAACTGTGCAGCACAGTGGAGTTGCCATGGTAATGGCTCCACAGTACTCCACAAGGGGGCTCCCTCTGGTAAGGGGGAAAATCCAACATTAAAAATGATGTTTAGTCCGGTCATTTCCCCCCTATAAATAAATACCTGGGCAATGTTGGGTTATCATCATTAGTTTACCCATATACGTTAAGAGGGTGAAAGATTTGAATTTGAATATATCTTATATCAGAACAAATGTCATAAGTATATGAAGTCTTTTCTGTCTTCTCTCTCGCATGTCAATGTATTACTTTTATAAAGAAATTTAGCTGTACTGGACCCCTGAAGGTAAGACATGATTATTTTTAAAATGAAAACTTAAAGGAAATCCCATTCTTACCATTTGTACATCTGAATTGGGCCACTCTATTCATCTGGACGCAGTGGCTCAGTGGCTAAGATGCTGAGCTTGTCAATCAGAAAGATCGGCAGTTCAAATCCCTAGTACCGCATAACGGAGTGAGCTCCCATTACTTGTCCAGGCTTCCACCAGCATGTAAAGAAAGCATGTAAAAATGCAAGTAGGAAAAGAGGAACCACCTTCGGTGGGAAAGTAACAGCATTCCGGGCACCTTCGGCGTTTAGTCATGCCAGCCACATGACCACGGGGACGTCTTCGGATAGTGCTGGCTCTTCGGCTTTGAAACAGAGATGAGCACTGCCCCCTAGAGTTGGGAACGACTAGCACATATGTGTGAAGGGAACCTTTACCTGTTATTCATCTGGATATTACTAAACTCCAGTTCTTAACACATGGAGCCAACTCTCTAATATAGTGTCCATCTGTAGAGCACAGCTTATAGCTGTGATGGTGAACCTATGCCAGAGGTGGCACACAGAGCCCTCTCTGTGTGCATGCATGCCATCACCAGCTGCTCTTCTGGTTTCCGGCACCCTGATCTTTGCATGTGCCAGATCACCAGAAAGTGGCCTGAAAAAAAGCATGAAAATAGCCAGAAAAATGACCTGAAAACAGCCCCCAAAACAGGCATGCACATGCCAGCCAGCTGGTCTTCAGGTTTCTGGTACTCTGTGAAGATGAGCTGGCCAGCGCACATATGCATGCCAGAAGCCCAAAGACTAGCTGTATGGCACATGCATTTGCACCAGCCAGTTGGTCTTTACATTTCCGGCATGCGTGCATGTACATGCATGCACACATGTTCCGGTTTGGGCACTCGGCGCCGAAAAGGTTAGCCATCACTGGCTAATAAGAATGAAGAATAATCATAAATGCCCCTCGAAGATATAGGTGTCAATAGAAAGGACAAGTGACATCACATATGCCATGATGTTATTGTGCCTATGAAGTTGAGAAGAATATCTCTCTTCTTCAAAATTATCTGCTTGGGCAACCGATAGACATTTACCCTGTTTCCATTGGAAATGATCAACCCTTCAAATACATTCTGTAGCCTGTAAACATAATTTTCAAAGAAACGTCTAAGCTAGAGACCAAAGCATATAAATCATTTATAGCATAAGACAAAATTTCCAAAACCAATGTTCTCCGTACTGTATGTGATGAATATGGGTAGTTTTTTGTCTTACAACCTGCTGAAGTTACAAGGGTGCTGACAAAGTGACGTATGACCATTTTTCACATGTATGACTGTTTCAGGAACCTCATGATCATGTAATCAAAATTTGGACACTGGGCAACTGACTCATATTTATGATGGCTGCAGTGTCCCATGGACATGTGACAAGCAAAGTCAATGGAGAAGCTAAACTCACTTAACAATCGTGTTACTAACTTAACAACTGCAATGATTCACTTTTTGTCTGCTACAACGTCCTACCTGTCAATGACTACTTCAGCTTCAACCACAATAATAAAAGAGCAAACAATCAATACAAACTCAAGGTAAACCGCTCCAAACTCAATTGCAGAAAATATGACTTCAGCAACAGAGTGGTAAATGCCTGGAATGCCCTACTCAACTCTTTTGTTACATCCTCAAACCCCCATAACTTTAACCTTAAACTGTCTAGCATGGAGCTCACTCCTTTCCGAAGAGGTCTGTAGGGGGTGTACATAAGCACACCTGTCCTATTGTTCCCATTTATTCGTACCCATTTCCTGTGTTCATTTCCATGTTTATACTTATATCTGTTGTCTCGTACATGTTTGACAAACTAAATAAACTCAATAAAACTAAATAATAACTATGATAAGAAAGGTCATAAATTGGACCAAAACTCACTTAACAAATGTCTCACTTCGCCATAGTAATTTTGGGTTCAATTGTGATCGTAAGTCAAAGACTCCCTGTATTATTGTTTCCTAGAGATAAGTAAAAAACACAAGGCTGGATAAAGATAAGAATATGTTCTATTTCCAACAAACCTTATGATGTTTTAAGTTGGAAAGCATAGCCTGAAGTCACAGAATGAAAGTGGCTTCCAAATATTTCTACGTAACTCCTGGAGCCTCCTGTGAACATGTGCCATGTTTCATAACCATTGTCAGGAGAGAAATAAATGGAAGCTGTGATGCAAATCCGTACACACACATATATACACACACATATACATACACACACACACACATATAAACCATATCAATAGACATGTCAGCATCAGAAGACTGGTGTATGCATCATGGTGTCATTCTGCAAATATTCCAATTTGGCTTAATCATCTCATGATGTTTGATGAAAGTACATAATTTCATTCATGTGACAGCATCATGACACATATAATATCGTCTGTCTCTCTCACTCTCAGCCATGCCTAATTCTAAAAAGCATATTAATAAGAAAACATTGTGTCTCCTAGAAGATCTAATTATTCTCTATTTTCTCCATGCATGTGTTGCTTTGCTGAACAGTAAATGCTTCTAAGTTGAGGTAGAACTTTTCCCTTTTACTGTTGTGTCCTTCACACCAGGGGTCCCAAACCTCAGGGACCACTAAATTCATAATTTTAAATCCCACAGACGACTAATATGATCTGCCTAATGACCAACTGGGTGGGTTAGGATTAGAATTAGGTGGTCCTGTGATGGGCTGGGCGTGGCCAATTTGATGCCTAACCGGCCTCTACTTGCCCCTGCCCTCCCTTGCCTGCCTGACCAGGCTCCTTAGCACCCCAACAGGAAGTAATTGTTGGAGCTAAGCAGTCACCACAAGAAATCTTTGGCAAAACAGCTGGATGAATTCAAATTAGATCTGACTGAGAAGGAGGTTCAGCAGAAGCACCTCACTGAGGAGGACTATGAGCAGAAGCTTTCCAAGCAGAGGGAAGACTTGCTGGAGTGCAAGGCCAGGTACCGGCCCCTGGAGCTCACTAGGCTGAGATGGTCAACCAGTTCCAGACCACGATGCAGTCCCACTGGAACAAGGCCCACTGGCTCTTTGCCACCAGCGGCACTTCCCTCCAGCCTTTGCCCAAAGCCCCACACCTGGAGGCTGAAGCAGACCCCAAGTTGGAATTTCTGCCCCCCTCCAACCTGCACAAAAAGACCCCGAAGGGGGAGACACTCTCTAGCAACACAAGTGTTCATTGCATATATCCAGCCCAGAGGCCATAGTTTGAGGAGCCCTGATTTAATGCAATATAAAAAATGCAAATAATTTTTCTGCGGAACACCAACATTTTCTCATGGACCACCAGTGGTCCACGGATCACCAGTTGGTGACCGCTGCTTCACACCACTGCCATCCCATTCTCCTTGTCTAAATTTTATCTATTTGATCTACAAATTGATCATTCCTAAATTTTCATCCCTTCCTTCATCTCCTTAGTGTGCTCTTTGCCTTTTTTAAACATTCCTAAATAAGAATTCAGGATTTGGGATTTACATTTGGCTGATTGAAAACTGGAATCATAGAGAACTATGACCCATCCCTATTCATGTCCTTCACTCTAAAATTATTTATTTATTATTTAAATTATTTATTAGGTCTACAGATCTGCAAAAATCCAGGAATGGCTGGATAGATACTATCCATCAAATATAAGACAGAAAATATTAATGATAGAAAACCTTCATTCTTTATTGCCAGCCAACTGTCACCTGGCAGCCTTCCTGTAACTTCCATTTGGGATCAAAGATTTAAAGAAAACCATACTAAGTTTATGGATGGAGAGAAAAAATAGGAACCGAGGAACTTTCTACCTCCAAAGAAAGATATTACATTTAGGAGAAAAACAAGCGGCACTTGATTTCATCCTTTTGCTAAAGATGGAAGTTGTCCAGGAGATATGGCTCCCTCTCGCCCTTTCCCATGCATGTTTTCTGTTTCCTTTGCCATACTACTTTTTTTTTATTTTACTTCAAATTAATTAAATTGTGAGATTGCATGCAGGAAATGTTTTATATTGTAATCTCTGTTGAGTAGTTAAAACATTTTACAGCTTTCAGAATGGATTACAATTGCTACAGCCATATCTATCAACTGGCATTACCACCATTTTCTTCTCTGGCCAAAAGATTGTGCTAGTGTGTCAAGGCTTTTAAATAAAGAAATAAATGTTTTAGGATGCACCAGAGTGTGAGAATGGCAGTAGTCTGCAACAACTTAAAACTGCTGTTTTTTTTTTCCTCTCTCTCTTCAGGATTATATGGGCTCAGATCAAATCCAAGATCCTTCACAGATGTGGAGAGATAGAATGAGGGAGAGGGAGAGGGGGGAGGGAGGGAGGGAGAGACAGAGAGAGAGAGAGGAGAGGAGAGGAGAGGAGAGGAGAGAGAGAGAGAGAGAGAGAGAAAGAGAGAGAGAATGTTTGAGTTTTATTATTGGAAGTGGCAGATATACATTACAACATACAATGAATTCTGAAGCCACACATATGGACACATCAGCCACCACAGAATTAATGCAAACAGTCACAACTAGTTCATAGGATTTTCAGTAAAAAAAAAAAAAAAAACCAAGATAAAACTCTTTTCCATTTTGAAAATCATTTTGAAAGTCTACTTTTAAACTCAAACTGATGAGGATTAGTAAACAAATGAACTCTATCAGATATTTCCTAGCATTTGTTAGCAGTGTGTCTTTGATTCAATGGGTATGATCAATGCATATCAGGGTTGAAAGACAAGGTCTGCCTGTGAAGGATTAATTAAAATGATTTATTGATAGAAATGTCTATGCACAGGAATCATCTTAATTAGCACTTGCTTGGAATTTGATAACGGTCAATAGAATTCAAGAAACATTGGAATTTCACTTGTGGTTATGTAGAGATTCTAAGCTGATTCCTCATTTAACTCCACCCCCAGTTTCTGCCACTACTTCTCCTATAACAGCGATGGCGAACCTTTTTTGGCTCGCGTGCCACAAGTGGGGGGAGCGCAGGGGGGTCGTGTGCGGGCGTGCCGCACCCATAATGCAATGCGCGACCCCTCCCCATTTTACATGCTTTTTTCACCCTCCCCAGGCTCCAGAGCTTTATAGGAGCCTGGGGAGGGCAAAAAGAGCCTCCCCCGCCCCCCGGAGGCCCTCCGAAGGCTTCTGGGACCATCCGGAGGCTTCCCTGAAACCTTCGGAATGCTTAAAATGACCCTTAAGTGTTCCGAAGTCTTCAGGGAAGCCTCCGGATGGTCCCTGAAGCCTCCCGAAGGCCTCCGGGGGGCGGGGGAGGCTCTTTTCGCCCTCCCCAGGCTGCTATAAAGCCTCTGGAGCCTCGGGAGGGCGAAAAAATGGCTTTTAAAAATGGTGAACTCAGCTGGCTAGCGTGCGCATGCGCGCTGGCCAGCTGACAGGGCAGCGCCTCACGTGCCCTCACAAATGGCTCCACATGCCACCTGTGGCACGTGTGCCATAGGTTCACCATCACTGTCCTATAACTGTCCAATATGGTGGCTTAACATCAACTGTGTACCAGAACTTAGTGATGGAATTCACTTTTGGTACCAATATCTTCTGCCCTCTCTTAGGAAGAAAGGGCTTACAGTGGATATTTGTAGAAGAGATGGTTTTCTAAAGTAAGACCGTGGAACATTTCTCCCCCAAACAATGCAGCCTTCCATAGCATTTAACAGATTAACAGAGGAAGGGACCTTGTAGGTTATCTAGTCCAACCCCCCTGCCCATGCAGAAGACCATACATGGCATTCCACTCTCTTTTTGAAAGCCTCCAGTGATGAAGCTCCCACAACTTTTGAAGGCAAGTTGTTCTATTGGTTGATTATTCTCACTGTCAGGAAATGTCTCTTTATTTCTAGGTTGAATCTCTCCTTGATCAGTTTCCATCCATTTATCCTGCCCAGAAGTATAAAAATAGATGCCTTCTTGAACTTTTGGCTTAATGAAGATTAATGATAGACAAGGGATCAACAATTCTATCAATTTTTTAATTAAACCATATATACACCATTCAAACATTCAAATTTGTAAGTGATTATTGATGTTCATTTTGAGTATCTTAATATTCTGTTTACTAAGCATATTTTGATCAGTACTTAATCAGTCCCTTACTCTCACAACATATTTTTCTTAAGGTGTCGTTATTGGTATGGTGACGTGTATAAAAATTGTGATAACATGTGATTCATTACATATGTATCCTCTTTTTCTAGGAAGTTAAAAACAGTGTGAATAGGGCAAAGTTTCCTCTATCTTTAAAGCAATTTTTCCAGTTGGGATGAATGTAGAAATACTACTTAGCCCAAGCATCTAATCAGATAGGATTATGAACCTGGGTGTTTAAACTTTGAAGCCCAACTGCTGTATATCTTGGTTTCTCACAAGTGATTAGATTCATCAGAAGTGATTCATCCGATTAAAGGTCTGAGTGCAAATATAGAGACTGATTAATTATATAACTTTCTTTTATATATGTGCACATAATGTAGTTTAGTAATATCAAGAAACAAACAAATGCTTTGCAAATCCAAAGGAGAAATTTCTAAATCCTGTACATGGATGCCTTCCAAATACTAGTATTATCTACTTTTTGCTTAAAGTACTCTGGGATCTAATACTGTCGTATTTCAACTTAATTCCTAGTTAAACCTCTCAATCTTATTAAAAGATTGTCTTTTATTGCTTGTGGTAAGTTTTTTAAATATCTCCCTTAAGAATGTTTGGCTAGGCTTTCCACATTTTAAGGGAAAACAATTCTTTATCATTTATTAGCCCATATAACTACTTGAGGCCTAATTAATTCTCAGATGAATAGTATTTTCACCCAGAGCATAACTTCAAGGCGAATATAAGGGATGGAAAACAAAGCAGCAGTTTCTAGCTTGGCAGCCTGATATTATTAATATGATTGTGTGTCATACTAATACACACACACACTTCATGTATACAAAAGATTATTTGGGTACAAGAAAAGTATGATGAGTATTTGAAAGGCATTCAATAAAAATGGCACCAAATGTTGAGATTTTCGAACCTGAGAGCTAATAGCTCACTTATATTGTTTTATTGAATTTTTCCAGGAGATTCTGAAATAGATTAGATCAGGATCTTAATTCTTAAGAGTGAAATTCATCACATTTTTTGGTGGCAGTTACAAAAATATCTATGCTGTATTTGTGTGTGTGTTTGTGTGTGTGTGTGTGTGTGTGTGTGTCATGGTTGGGTTCCTGCCAGTTCTAACCTCTTCTATAGAAGAGGTTCCACAAATCTACAGTGCCATTTAGAACCAGTTCCAGCTCCTTCCCCCCTGCCTGTCCGCACATCATCAAGATGAAGAGCGAGAGGAGGAATTCTGGGAGTTGAAGTCCACAAGTCTTAAAGCCGTCAAGTTTGAATACCCCTGGGGTTTTTTTTTCTAAAGGGTTAGGAGTGCAAGGGTCTTGTAACTTGACAGCTTTAAGACTTGCGTGCTTCAAACGCCAGAGTTTCTGAGTCAACATTTTGGTTGCTAAGCAAGAGCGTTGTTAAGTGAGTTTCACCACATTTTACAAGTTGGCCACGCCCACCCAGTCACATGGCTGGCAAGCCACTGCCACTCGGTCTCATGGCCGGCGAGCCACTCCCACAAAGCAGGCCACACCTACAGAAAAGGTTCTAAAAAATTAGAAACCCACCACTGGTGTGTGTGTATTGCACACATCTCTGGAAATTGGTCTGTCACTGACAGATGAAAAAAGCTAGGATATTTTGATAAAACCCTGAATTTTATTCTAGTGCAAACCCTCAAAATTACTCCAAATTCCCATAGCTCAGAGTTCAGAGTTGCTTTGAGGTCAGATCAAATATCATTATTACGGTCTTTGGCTAGCCTTTACAGTTCTATATCATCTATATCTAATCTATATCTATATCATCTGTATCTAAAGTATATATCTATATCATCTATCATCTATCCTCTCCCTATCAACCTATCATCCATCTGTCTGTCTGTCTGTCTATCTATCTATCTATCTATCTATCTATCTATCTATCTATTTATCATATGTCATCCATCCATCCATCTATCATCTATCATCTATCTACCTATCTACCTAATTATCTATCAGTCTGTCATCTATCATCCATGTGTCCATCAATCCATCATCCATCTATCTATCTATCTATCTATCTATCTATCTATCTATCTATCTATCTATCTATCTATCTATCATCTATCTATCTATCTATCATCTACCATCTACCATCCACCATCCACTATCCACCATCTATCATCTATCCATCTATCCATATTAAAGGAGAAATGGCTTAATACAACTATTAGTTGTTAGGGAAGGGAGAAAAATGAAGCAATAAATAAATAATGCAACGAACAATTCACAATACAATAGTATGTCTAGCTAAAAAAAATTGCAGAGTTATGTATTTTGATTTTTAAAAATGAGGTATTGCATTTACAGATATATGTGTACATTTCTCTAAGCACTAAATTATGTCTCATGTTTTGGCATTCACAGAATCTAGACAGCAACAAAAGTAGAACAGTTTCCTCAGTCCAGGTAATTTTGTTTTAAGAATCATTAGGTGAATAAATATATATGGGGGGGAAAAACCAGGGCCTCTAAAAAGAGACTGCATGGCATGTATTAAGTCTATCTGTCAAATCTGGACTAGTCAGCAGAAGAAACTTCCTAGAGGACTCAAGTATTGCTATGTTTAGCAGAAGAATTTATAAAAGTCTCTTGATGATAGCAGGGACTGATGACAGAAACATATCTCAGGCCTAAAGGCTCTAGTAAAAAAAAAAAAGTAACAAGGTGAAGTAGTTTAAAGAGTTTCCACAACCTAGAAAATGTCAGTTTCTATAAAATCTATTCAGGAGTCATGATGGAAATTCAACATAATGCATTGCAGGGGTGGCCGGATGTTCTATTATAAATTCACCTCTCTCACAAACATGGTCTAAAGAAAAGATGGCTAACATCACAATTCTATTTGTTTCTTATTCACTATAAGTAGTGAAATTTATTTCTCCACAATTATGCATCAGATTGTATTTAAAATTATACCTCTGACATTGCCATTTTCATACTAATCCAAATGGAAATAATGCAAACAAACAAACAAACCCTCAAGTAAGTTATACCTTGAGAGTTATATAAACAGAGAGCAAAGTATAAATATATTATTATTAATAATGTTTTTATAAGCCTTTCCCCCCCCCCAGAAAATGAATAATTGAATCACCATGATCTTTCAGTATGAGAATAACAATCCAAAATATCTGGAAGTCTAAAACACATTTGATGTTCACAGCCTAAAGGGACCCTATATTATTTAAAGTCTGTATGCTTCTTACAGGTAATCTGCAAATTAAGCTGTGTTCCATGCCTAAGTAGATACGCAATGGCAACAGAGATGTGTAAAAATGGAAATCAGTTGCTAGGAGCTGGAATTTCTATAGCAGGCCCAATACATGCTGAGTAGATCATCTTTCCAACTATACTGTTTGCAGGTTTGCCCCTCAAATAACTTTTTTATATTGGAATGACTAAAAATAGCTCTAACCTGCAGCAATAGGAATGAGATGAAGGTGACATCATGAGGACTGCTAACCTCTAAAATGGTTAGCAATGCAGAACTTGGCAAGCAGAATTTGACCATGAGTCCAAAGTACTTTGGCAAAACGAACAGCATCACATTCAAACCTTTATATGAATTGGGGACACTTTGCACAATCTAATGAATTATTATTCATTATCATGTTGTTTTTCAAATTTACTTCCAGCCTTCTGTTTGAAGCAGTAATCTTATTTGTTGTTCCATGATGAAAGCAAAATGTGGGAAGTGACCATTTTGTTTTGACCCAGACTTCCTTAACAAGCAGGAAGCAGAGTCTTGGTCCGGAAAAACCCCTTTTATTTACACAACTGTGAATTCTTTTCATTCACAGTCCACAAGGCTTAGCAAACAGTCTTTCAGAGGGTTGTTTATCAAATACAAATCTTATCTCATTTGATGAGCTACCAAATAACTAGTTCCAAATTCAGGGCAAGGGAAAACTTGGCACAGAGTCTCTTATAGTTACAAACAGAACTTTCCTCTCTTGACATGATCAAATGAACTTATTGTTTCCTGCAAAAGTCCACCCCCGTTCGCTCCTTTTTTGTTTCATATGGGAAGGGTCAATCACCTCCAAGGTGTGGCTTTGCTCTTAAGTTGACCCTGACTTCTTAATTGTTCTTGTCTTCTGGCAGCTCTGCACATGCACACACTGAGAACAGGGCCCAACTGTTCCTCTGCTTCGCTGCTCCCTCTCTGCCTCCGATGCAGAGCCCTTGTCTGAGCTTTCCTCAGCCCTCAGGACTGGCTCCTGTTCCTCCCCAACCTCCTCACTGTCTGACTCTTCTGGCCACTGGTGGGCCACAACATGTTTAATCCAGTCTTCTGCTCAGTGCAGGAACCCAGATGAAAAAACCCTGGTAAATTGATGCCCACTGTGAAACTGCTGTTGTTATTAGCTGGCATTGAATTGAAATCCGCCTTCCTGTAACTTAAATTTATTATTCTACATGCTGTACAACTGTATGATATTGAACGGATCTCACCTTCCTTTTGTGGGAAAGATTCAGTATCCGTTCATTACCAAGCTAAATTTCCACCTTCAGTATTTGTTTGTTACCAAGCGAAACTTCCCAGGTCCTTCAATCTCTCTTTGTAGGACTTGGTTTCTAGGCTTCTCATCAACCTTTTTTCCCTTTTCAGAATTGGATCCAGTTTGTCTGAAGATTTATTAAAGATGTGGTATCAAGAAATAGAGATAGTACTTAACATGGGCCTAACCAAAGCAGAATAGAATATAACATTCCTCCTCGTATTTATAAATGATACTATTGATGTAACCTGAAATTGTATTTGTCAATTTGAAACCACGTCACACAGCTGAGTTATATTTTGTACAAATTCCATTACAAGGCCAGGGGATCCACATTTTATATTGTACTTGTACATTTCATTTCTGTTTCCTAAGTGATGACATGTGTCTGCTAAATTTCAGAGGTTTCACTGTGCAAAATGTTAGATACTTGCTCTAACTACAGTGGTTTCCACCAAGGTGGTTTCCACCAAGGCCAAAGCCTCACGGTCCAGCTGGCTGTAGTTCTGCTCTGCAGCGGACAAGGTCCTGGAGTAAAATGCAATAGGGGCTTCGGTTCCATTGGGCATGCGGTGGCTGAGGGCGGTGCTAACGCCGAACAGGGAAGTGTTGCAGGTCAGCACCAATGGCAGAGTCTGGCTGTACTGAACCAGAAAGGAATCCGCCGACAGGAGTCGTTTTACCGTGGCAAATGCTTCACATGGGTTGCCAGCTAAGGTCCCACTTAGACCAGCTACACCCCAATTATTCTTCCTCATCACCACCAGATTCCACAAGCAGAAGTCAGACATTTAGCGTAGGGGATTTGGTATATGCCCACAACTATGCAGGGGGAACTCTGTGGATTCCTGCCACAGTGATAGGCATCACCGGCCCTCGCTCTTACCTCCTAGAGCTTGAGGACAGTAGGAATTGGAGAACGCATATTGACCAACTCCGTGGCCGACTCTCCAACTCCACTCTTAGACAACCAGAGGTAATTCCTGCATGAGTTAGCCAAAGCCCTACCCAAATGGAGCAAACACTCACTCCTTCCATGGCCAGCTCAAGCCTGAGGGTACCGGGAAACTTATCTGGTTTTGTTGCAGGCCTGCAGCGAGCTCCAAGCGAACTGGCTCTAGAAACTCCAGCCCGGCCTGTGAAAGGTTCCAGGAGCTTCAACCAAGCAGAGCTGTGGAGCAAACAGGTCCGTCCGACCTGTCCAAGGAACCCCCTCCTACTGAACTGAGCAGGTCAGGCAGAGCTACCCAAAAACCCGCCTACCTGCATGACTACGTAACAAGCAGGATTGTTCCATCCAAGAGGGGAGGGGTGTTAGATAGTTGCTCTAACTACAGTGGTTCCCACCAAGGTTCTCTGTTCTGGTGGGAACAGAGGCTCAATCCTATTGGTCGAAGGGTCCGACAGTTCCCTAGAAAAGGGCTGCTGTCAGACTCAACCTTTGCTGGATTGTTCTCACTTGTTGTACATAATAAAGAGCTTTTGTTACCGTTAAGCCTGTGTATGCCTATCCATTACCCAATCTAACACAAAACCTGTTATTAACAGCACAAAAATGTACAAATTACATAGCATATGACTTTTATAAGAAACATTCTGTGACATCCATAGAAGAGGGTTAAAATTGCAAAATGATGGATAGAGCATTGAGATACTGTACAACCCTTTTCTTTTGATGCAAGTTCAAAAGTGGGTTTGCATTTGGTGACACCTTCTCTTCCATCTTGTCGATTTTGCCAAGCTCCCACAAATGTCACTGAAAACAATCAAGTACACAAAGTAGTACTTGTCACCTGACCTTGAGTAATTCTTACTCTTTCTTCTTGCACTCATCAGTTGGCGAATGGTGGCAGGAAACCAGTCATTGCAGACACATATAACCAAGATCTTAATTTTAGTTTATGTGCTGTTTGTCTTTGACAGCTACTACAATTCTTGTGGCAATCTCAGTTGCATTAACTACTGGTGCTTTGTATAATATGGACTTTTTCAAGGCAAGTTATTTGGAATGGATACCAACTCTTATTTTCAAATGGAAAGGGGGAAAGAGAGGCAGAGGGAGGGAGGGAGGGAAAGAGAGAGAGAGAGAGAGAGAGAGAGAGAGAGAGAGAGAGAGAGAGAGAGAGAGAGAGAGAGAGAGAGAGAGAGAGAATGAAGGAGATGGTGTTATGGACTTCTAAATAAAAAACAAAGTTTGGCACATTTGAATGTGATGATCCGAAATCTCCTTGGAGACTGGAAATTGTCAGCTGTACAAGCACAACACCAAATCATTTTGAATTTATGATATCCTTCTATTTATTGGGTAGTAGCAGTGGCTGTGGGATATCCTTGACATATAAGCCAATATATTTTAAAATTTATTTGGCATTGGCTTAGATGGCTGTGAAATAAATTAGGTGCAGTAGTAGTAGTACTTATCCTGGAACTCAACCTTTCTGTCTGCTTTCCTTTCCCTCATGTGTTTTGTTTATTGCAAATTAATAATATATATCAAATTAAAAAAATATATAGTTTGTGTGCAGGCAGAAGGGATACTCAGTAGCTGATCCCGCTTGTTTTAATAAATCTTTATTGTAAGTGTATAAGGAAATGATATGTACTTGTCAAGCAGCATTGTTAGAGTCATGTTAAATCATCTACATTGTTATTTAAGGATAACGGCATTGATAAAATGTAACAATTTACTTAGATTTTCACATCACATGGTACATTCGCCCTCACTCCCTCCACTTTTTAAGAGGAACCTGGTCACTGATCAGAAATGCCCTAGGGTAGGGATCCCCAATCCCTGGACTGTGGCCCAGTATTGGGCCATGGCCTATTCAGAATCAAGCCATGTGAGTGGCTGGCCGGAGCGCATGCGTGCCACTCTCACAAGGGTTGTGTACAGATGTGGGTTGCTGCCGGTTCGGCCCGGTTCAGCCGAATCGGTAATAGATTTCAGGCAGAACCGGCAGTGACCCAAGCCTGATACCCCCCCCCCCCCGAACCTGTTCTCCAGTGTTGTCTGCCATTGTCCGCAAGGTTCTGTGCATGTGCAGAGCAATTTTTACTCAAATGCACATGCCCAAGCAATGTGTGGCTGGCATGCGCGTGAGTGAAGCGAACACAGAAGGAACCGATACTAACCAGTTCAGGAACCCACTCCTGGTTATGTGTGTCCACACATGTGCCAGTCCGCTATTCACATGACCCAGTTCCTATTTCCCCTCCCAGATGGTCGCCAATCAGAGGAGGCGCAGAGGAGGGTGAGGTACCAGCAACAGTGGAATACCCAGAGATGCTCTACGGCAGCCGGGATAAAGTGCCTGAGGTCCCAATGATAAGCAATCACATCCATCCCTTTATCAATCCTGTGACCATGACGGAGCAGGAGGTACAGGGCCCTGATAGCCACAGGATACACAAGGTGCCTCGTTAGCTGGATGGTAAAGCGGTTGGCCCATCCCATCAAGTTTGAGTAGGTTGGCTCCCTATTGGAGGGGGGGGGGTTCTTGCTGCTCACATGACTAAGCCTGTCTTCCCGCCCAGATGGACTGCCAAGCCACAAAGGTTGGGTATGAGATCCCATGGCTTCTGTCCTCCCTTTCAACTCTTTGATTCTGTAATCTAATATTCCCCCAAAAACCATGAAATAAAGATGAATGCATACTTAATAATGGTTGGGAAAAAACACAGGATTGTAGAGATATTAATTTAAGGACTACTGAAAGTTATATACCACCTTTTCTGCACACAAATAAAGGATGCAATTTTTGTTACAAGTTGCTTCTGTCATTGTTCCAAGTACGGTTTTCCAATGGTGAAGTTTCTATGGCATGAATGTAGAGAATTCTAAGCTTTCTGATTTCTTCAATTGTTTGCTCAAAAAATCCTAATTGTACCAGATCTGGAATTGGTGTAGTTGATTTCTTGCCATGAAAGGAGGGGAGAGAGGATGCAAGGAAGAGCTTTCTTTCCATTCTTACCTATAAGAACTGGCTGGTCATTGAAGAAAATCCCACCCTCTTGTTGATATTTCTCTGTCAATTTCAAGAGAAATTTTGGCTTCCTTTCAGGTGTCCATCTCACTTTTCATTCCCCTTCCCCTTCTTTTAAAAATAGTGTGTATGCATTTGCATCCAAAACCTTCTACTTTATTCCATTTATTTCACTATTCAATTGTTCCAAATTTCTCCTTAGCTCTAGATTGCTTCTCTCCTTGATGACTTTCCACCTATATTTTGCACCTTTGTAATTCTAGACCCGTGATGGCAAACCTATGAGACGCATGCCACAGGTGGCATGCAGAGACCTCTATGTGGGCATCACCCCAGCTCAGCTTCAATGTGCATGCGTGCACATCTCCTGCTGGCCAGCTGGCTTTTTGGTCCCATGTGCGCCTGTACACAGGGACCGGGGGGCGCAAGGAGTTCACGTGTGCATGCATGGGAGTGGGCCACACAGGGGGTTGAGCACACATTGCATTTTGGGTGTGCACATACACACAACAAGAAAAAGATTAGCCATCACACTTCTAGATAATTCCCCTGGTGACATATACCAACAATTTCTTAATGTTTGTCTTGATTATGGATTACAAATGTTTAACATAGAATATAAATGGAATCAAGAGTCCACAAAAGACAGAAAAATGATTATTATTTTGAAAATATATATATAAGATATTACTTCTCTATAAGTAAAAGAAAACTGTATTAGAAAATAAGGGTTCAAATTGTTTGAATATAAAAATTTGGAACAAGAATTTAATTATTTTTTTATGTTTTGTATTTTTAAACCACCCATCTCCCCTGCTAATTTATCTAAGCAGAAAAAAGAAAGGGGGGGGGGAGAATGAATATGTTTATTAACCACCATTTAAAAGCAGAATTTATATTTACTGGTGAGCATGGTAGATTTGTTGGGATTGAAATTAATTTGCACACTGCTAAGATTATGCGATAGTGTTGGGAATTTATGCCCAAATTGAGAATAAAATGATGTTTTGCAAACAATTCCTGGGGAGGTTAATAGTTATAGGTTGCTTCTCTCCTTGATTAGTTTCCCTCCATCTTTTTGTGTCTTGCCTTCTGGTGCTGCTTCTTCAAATTCAAATATTTAAATAATTATTAGTTTTAAGAGAAACCAATCTCCACAGTCCTACAACAAGCATTCATTTGCAAGCCCAGCTTTCAAATTGTTTCATTGAAAGCACCACTTGGAATCTTTAATATGAAAATATGTGCTGCTCGAGAAAGCTTTTATCCACATTTTGAGCATACATCATGCTTTTAATTCTGGCAGCTTTCACAGAAAAACATTTTATTAATCAGCACTTCATGTTTTGCAGTTAGAGTCAAGGTTTAGGTAGAAAACATTGTGCCATTTATTTGCCTCCATTTAAAAGGTGTTTCAAGTGTTAAAGGAATTTTACCCATGTAGTTAAATCAGCTTCCTTGAAGGAATGTTAATCTGATTTGCTGCCTTATTAAAGTAAAGAAAAACAGGTGGTAGCAGCTTTTGTAAAGCAGATAAGTTCTCTGTTAACCAAATGGGTGAATTGGGAGTTTAAAGTAATAGTAATTGGCCTATTAACAATAATTCATCAGAGAATTAGTTAAACAAATTAGACTGATACTATATGGAACAGGAATCTTCTGGAGAATCCAAACATTTTTATTCTTATTCAATCAAGTTTATTCTACTGAAATCAAGTGCTAATAAATTGTATTTTGCATGAAATAAAGAACCTCTCTTACTGATCATAGCCGAAGACTTAATGGGCTACAGCAGGGGTGTCAAACTCAAGGCCCCTGGGCCGGATTCAGCCCACAATGTGGTCAGATTTGGCCTGCAGGACTGTCGCGGTCTAACCAATGTGAAGAGGATAGATCAGGCCAATGTGACATCATCCAGGTCTACCCAATGTGAGGAGAAACATGGCAGCAGTTTGGGGAGTGGCTTCAAGCTGTCCACGCCCACTCAGTTGGCATGCCCACTCAGTTGGCTATGTCCACCCAGTCAGTCAACCACAGCCCTGACCCGGCGGCCTTCAATGAAATTGAGTTTGACACCGCTGGGCAAGAGGTGGGTTCCTACTGATATGGTATGATTGGGCCAAATAGGTAGTAACTGCGGTGGACACGTGACTATACCGGTTCTGTCCTTGGAGGCGCCGTCTTGATTTTCTGTTCTGCACAGAACAATCTTCATTGAAAAAAAATGTTATTTTTTCCCTTTTTTAATGTTGTCCGCATGCGCAGGCCATTTTTAATGCAAATGTGCATGAGCAAGGAGTAGACATTTGGCCTGTGTACAAGCCAGTAATAATGGCAGCAGTAACCCACCCCTGCCCTAGGCTACAGAATTATTTACAATTCAGTATGTATCACTACATTTAAATTAAGGATGAATCAAATTGGTGATTCTATAAACACGTTTTTGTGGAATTCTCTTCTTTCTCTTGCTTTGTTTACCATCATGCCTCCCTTGCCCCCTCTCCCCCAACAATCCAATGTAGCTTATAGTGATGAGATTTTGTGATTGCAATCTATGCATATTCATAGATAATATGGTATAATAGCAGTGGTGGCTTGCAGGCGGTACGCCCTTGTGCGGGCATACCGGTGCCAGCCGGGAGCACCAGGTAATGTTCCAGTATGGTGGTCCGGAGGGCCCACCCATCCACCCACCATCTTTACCTGTATTTCAGCTCTTCGGCACTTCCTCAAACAATCATGGAGTGTACAGCACTGCATGACACTCCACCAAGCAGCTGGAGCATCGCAGAGGTGTCGCGGAGCGTCACAGGAGGTAAGAACAACACATGTGTTCACTGTGCCCATGTTCATGCATGCTGCACATGTTCATGTGGTGGACGCCTGACTCCTTTGCACCGTATCAGTTGCAACGGGATCCAGAACCTACCACTGTATAATAGTTAAGGCACTGGTCTAGAGCAGGGGTGTCAAACTTATGGCCCGCGGACTGGCTGCATCATGCGCTGGCCATGGCCATGCCCGGTTTAGCGAAGGGGAAAAAGTTGTGATACATCGGGGGTGGGATTTAGATGGTTCAGACCAGTTCAGGCAAACTGGTAATTCCGGCAATCAGTTGGCCCTGCCCATCTGCCCCAGCACTAGTCTGTCCTATATTTCCTTTGTTTGAAGTCCAGCTGCAGAAGAAGCTAAGTTTTAGAGCTGTTATGAAATGCACTGCAAGCGCTCAGCGAACCAGTTGTTATACAGGTTGAATCCCACCACTGCACATGATGCTGCTGTGACAACACAAGTTTGACACCCCTAGGTTAGAAACTGGGATATCACGAATTCTAGTCCTATGTTAGGCAGGAAGTCAGCTGTGTGACCTTGGCCTATCTATCCCTTTCCCACTCTCTTTCTTCTCTCCCTCTTTCTCCCTCGCTGCCTCTTTCTCTTCCCTAAGCACCAAGCCAGAGGTAGGTTGTTGCTGGTTCGGTCCGGTTCGGTCGAACTGGTAGTGGCCCGGAACAGCTGAGAGCGAACCGGTAGAGTGGTATGCCCGCCTGCACTCTATACCTGTTTTTATGGCAAAAGGCAAATTGCGCACACGTGCACAGCACCTGCGTGAGCCCTGACAATCAGCTGGTTGTTGCAGGGGTAGTGGATTGTGCACACGTGTGCAGCACAAGTCAGGCAGACGCGTGAACGGAATGCGCACATGCACGATCAGCAAACTGGTAGTGAAGGTAAGTGCAACCCACTAATGTAGCAGGCAATGACAGATCTCTTTTGAAAACTTTGTCCCCAAAACTTCAGAGATTTCTCTTGTCTTATATAACCAATATGCAACCATTTGCTGTTTCTGTTCTATAATAAATTCAAGGAGATATTCAGGAATGCTTATATACCTTCTTCTGGAATCGCCTAATACATGGTGAGCTCTAGTGGCTTTTGAATATTTAAAGGCTGTGATATGCTTGATGGTAGCTAACATTTAAAAGCTAGGTCCGTTTATTTATTCTTTTTTTTTTCAATATTTAATTTTCAGCATCTCAGAGTTAATAGAATGGTGTATGCTGCATATTGAATAAAATTCAATTCCCTCTGTTTAATGAAACAAATGATTGCTTTTTTAAATGATACTTCTTATTTATACAGTATTTTCCTTCCTGCATTTCCCATTCTAAATCCAATTGATAAGTGAAATGAAGCCTATTTTGTCCCATACCTCTATATATTGAACTATTCAGATGTTTAGCATTACTCATCTGTTGCTTGGAACACAAACATTATGTTTGTTGCATATACAATGAACATTTGTGTAGAAATCCCTGATTGCTACTTTTTGATAGGTATTTCAAAATGAAATTCTAATATTCTTCAGCCAATCTTCAGTTTCTTCACTTCAAAGAACTTTCATAAAAGAATTGGTGTCCTTTTAAAAACGAAGTAGAGATTGTTGGCAAATTACAGGTGACTTTTTGCCCATATAATTGTGGATTCTGCAAAACTACTCTGAAAGTAATCCGTATAACAAAGAACAAGTCAACAAATAAATTCAATTTAAGGCAAATGCGCCAATTAATTTGGCACCAATTAGCAAGCATTTTGGAAACAATGCAGCAATTACTAGAATCTCTACAACTATAACTATTATACTAGGTTGTCAATCACAAACTTTATATGGGCAATGTTTATTTCAGTTTTGTAAAGTGATTAGGGGATGTTGTTTGCATGGTTTGACTTGGTTTCACCCAAGCATTTAATCTTTTCTGTTAAGCTTGCTGGTTAAGTGAGGTATGAAACTAAAATACATATGTACATAAATGTCCAGAAATCCAGCTCAAAGACTGTTCATTAACGAGATAGTGTACCACAAAATTCTGCTCTGAACCTTGTCTTGGTGGACATTTTGATTAAATAACACAACAGAAGGAATGTTTATCCATTTGAAACGGACAAAACATTGGGTGGGGTACGGCTAGAATAAGGCTTCTCAACCTCCTAAAATACTAAATGAATTAATATGATCTTTCAATAGAATAGAATAACAGAGTTGGAAGGGACTTTGGAGGTCTCCTAATCCAAACCCCTGCTTAGGCAGGAAGCCATATACCATTTCAGGCATGTGGTTATCTAATCTCTTCTTAAAAACTTGCAGTGTTGGATAATTTACAGTTTCTGGAGGCAAGTCATTCCACTGATTAATTGTTTTAACTGTCAGGAATGTTCTTCTTAGTTCTAGGTTGTTCTCTCCTTGATTAGTTTCCACCCATTGCTTCTTGTCCTGCCCTCAGATGCTTTGGAGAACAGTTTGACCCCCTCTTCTTTGTAGCAGCTTCTGAGATATCGGAACACTGCTATCATGTCACCTCTAGTCCTTCTTTTCATCAAGCTAGACATATCGAGTTCCATTCTTTATATGTTTTAGCCTCCAGTCACCTAATCATCTTTGTTGCTCTTCTCTGCACTCTTTCTAGACTCTCAACATCTTTTCTACACCGTGGCGACCAAAACGGAATGCAGTATTCCAAGTGTGGCCTTACCAAGGCATTATAAAGTGGTATTAACACTTCACGTGATCTTGATTCTATCCCTCTGTTTTAATGCAGCCTAGAATTATGTTGGCTTTTTTGGCAGCTGCAGCACATGGATGGTTCATATTTAAATGGTTGTCCACTAGGACTCCAAGATCCATCTCCCAGTTACTACTATTGAACAAGGTACCGTATATAGTGTACCTATGCATTTTGTTTTTCTTGCCTAACTTTACTTTTGTCACCATTTAATTTCATTTTGTTAGATAGTAATAAAATTATTTCGTTGGGGTTTATTCTCTCAAGAATTCTATCATTTAGCTTTGAATAATTAAAATTTAAGTCCTAAGTCATATAAAACAATAGAACTTTATAATATAACGTTAAATATAAAATATAAAGAAATACTGATTTATACTAACAAAAACTCCCAAAAATAACAGATATTCTATATACCAGTCCTACAAAGGAGTCAGAGTTGTATTAATATTTAGAGGAGGAAGACATTTATTAGTAGTCATTGTCAATAGATTTCTAATATCTGATGATCATTTGTCACGTGGTCAATAAATGTCCAGGGAAATTCTCAGTCATCCAGGTTATTGTTGTCCCAAAGGTGCTTTTTTCAAGAGGCAACTACGCTGTCTGGTGTTTCTTTGCTGATGTTTTGCTTCTCATCCAAAAAGCTTCTTCAGTTCTGATTGGATGGTGGGGAATGGAAGGATTTTCAATAGTCCTTTCAACAGTTCCAAGAAGGCTCCACACCAATTTGCACCACTCAGGTGACCTTAACGACCCGCTAAAAGAATGCAAATGACCAGCTGTTTGCAAGGAGTGCAAATCCTTCCACTCTCCACCATCCAGTCAGAGCTGAAGAAGCTTCTTGAATGAAAAGTGAAACGTCTTCAAAGAAAACATCTTCAAAGAAGCAACTTAGAACTGAGGAGAAATTTCCTGACAGTTAGAACAATTAATCAGTGGAACAGCTTGCCTCCAGAAGTTGTGAATGTCCCAACACTGGAAGTCTTTAAGAAGATGTTGGATAGCCATTTGTCTGAAATGGCATAGGGTTTCCTGCCTAGGCAGGGGGTTGGACTAGAAGACCTCCAAGGTCCCTTCCAACTCTACTATTGTATTGTATTGTAAAAGAAGTTCAGTTGCCTCTTGAAAAAAAACCACCTTTGGGACACATGATCAATAGTTACAATGTGCACAAATCAGCACTGAAAACATAAATCCCCAACATACATTATGCTTTAACTGAAGTATATCAACCTTTTCAAATCATCACATATTTCAATAGATGCATTAAAACATTTTTTCCTGAATAAATAGGAAAGTATACTGTATATATATATATATAAAGCTTCCTATTTACCTGCATCAGCAAGATGCCATCAATTCAGAGCACTGTACTTTAGGAAGGATTTAGATCAAGTGGAACAGGTTCAGAATACGACAGTGTTTTGTTTATGGTGGGGATCAGCAATAAATCACTTTTGAGCCAAAAGGAGAACCATGTGTTTATGAAACTGAAGCCAATTAAATCCAGATAATTCAGTAGGTGAGTTCATGAAATGAATGGAATTTACCCAAAGGCAGAGATAAAGGAATTATGCACAATGCAGCTACTGGTAAGACTGGGAACCACAGGCTAAAAACTGCAAATCTTATATTCCCTTCAAGATGGGATTTTAATGGCTTCAGACCTTTAACCTGTCTTGTCAAATCCCTTCCTTTTTTTTTTTTTTACATCAGTCTCAAGTCACAGCTTTTCACTGATTTGGGGGCTTACAAGATCTGGATCCTCATGTTTTCTGGGTGGCAGAAAAGAGATTGGGAAAATTCAATTTAACTGCCTTCTATGCTGATCTATGGGATGGAGTGACTGTGGCTAAGACACTAAGCTCATCGATCAGAAATGGTGGAGTTTGGCAGTTCGAATGTAATGGAGTGAGCTCCAGTTACTTGTCCCAGCTTCTGCCAACCTAGCAGTTTGAAAGCATGTAAAAATGCAAGTAGAAAAATAGGGACCACCTTTGATGGGAAGGTAACAGCGTTTCGTGCGCCTTCATTATTTAATCTACACCACTTCAGACAAATGATTATCTAACATCTTCATAAAAACTTCCAGTGTTGGAGCATTCACAACTTCTGGAGGCAAGTTGTTCCACTGATTAATTCTTCTAACTGTCAAGAAATTTCTCCTCAGTTCTAAGTTGCTTCTCTCCTTCATTAGTTTCCACCCATTGTTCTACCCTGAGGTGCTTTGGAGAATAGTTTGACTCCCTCTCCTTGTGTTTGTTGTTTTCTCTGGATAGAACTTAATGAATTTATTTTTTATTCACTCTACTCTTCCCCAAACTATTTTATTCTCTCTCACAATCACTTTGCACATATACAAATTCTCGTAATTTCCTGTGGTAGCTGTTCAAGACCTAAAGGAATTGGGATTTCAATGTTCTGCAGGAAACAATATTTTATGGGCTTATATAAAAGTACACAGAACTAGATGAGTATTATGGCTGTGACTAAGCATCAGTGTGATTAAATTCCTCTGAATCTTATAGAAGGGGAATGGCCTCAAAGCAAATAGATATGAATGTTCTTTCCAGGGATTCAGGAGTTTGTTTTTTTCCCCTCCAAAACCATATTTGCTAAGGTGGTTGTGTAATAGTTTTTAATGATTTTGTTATTTGTCACAGTGGAAAAGGTAAAAAGAAGGCACCAGTCTTAGTAACTGTCAAATAATATATTAAATCAAAATTGCACTTGTCATTAATCAAAAATTGCACTTGTGATTAATCCTAAATCCAGTTTCTGGGCGGGGTAAAAGAGAGAGATTTAGAGACGTTCTATTTTCTCCACTTTATTTTCATCCAATCTTTTCTTCTGGACCAGCAGTCCCCATTCTTTTTGGGTTGGCGACTTGGCAGGGGGGGGGAGAGGAAATAGTTCAAATTTGCAGATGACACCAAGCTGGCAGGAATAGCCAACACACCAGAAGAGAGGCTTAAGATACAGAAGGATCTTGACAAACTTGAACATTGGGCACTATCTAATAAAATGAAATTCAATGGTGAAAAGAGTAAGGTTCTACATTTAGGCAACAAAAATGGAATGCACAGGTACAGTATAGGTGGTACCTTGCTCAGTAGTAGTAACTGTGAGAGGGATCTTGGAGTCCTAGTGGACAACCATTTAAATTTGAGCAGCAGCTGCCAAAAAAGCCAACACAGTTTTAGGCTGCATCAACAGAGGGATAGAATCAAGATCACTTGAAGTGTTAATACCACTTTATAATGCCTTGGTAAGGCCACACTTGGAATACTGCATTCAGTTTTGGTCGCCACGGTGTAGAAAAGATGTGGAGATTCTAGAAAGAGTGCAGAGAAGAGCAACCAACAGGATTAGGGGACTGGAGACTAAAACATGAAGAACGGTTGCAGGAACTGGGTATGTCTAATTTAATGAAAAGAAGGACTAGGGGAGACATGATAGCAGTGCTCCAATATCTCAGGGGTTGCCACAAAGAAGAGGGAGTCAAGCTATTCCCCAAAGCACCTGAGGGCAGGAGAAGAAGCAATGGGTGGAAACTAATGAAGGAGAGAAGCAACTTAGAACTGAGGAGAATTTTCCTGACAGTTAGAACAATTAATCAGTGGAAAAGCTTGTCTCCAGAAATTGTGAATGCCCCAACACTTGAAGTCTTTAAGAAGATGTTGGATCGCCATTTGTCTGAAACGGTATAGGGTTTCCTGCCTAGGCAGGGGGTTGGACTAGAAGACCTCCAAGGTCCCTTCCAACTCTGCTATTGTATAAGTTCCTTGTGAGTGGCAGGGGAGTGGCTCACCCCACTCACACAGGGGGAGCTTTGCACTTGAAAGTAAAATGGCCACCATTCATGTGAGGGGAGCTTTGCGCATGAGGGCAAGTGTCCACTACTCGTGCAAGGGGAGCTTCGTGTGTGTGCCCTGTTATACAAATATTCAGATTTTTTTTTAAAAAAAACACAAAGGCAAACCACAAGCAATAAATCTTACTTTAAGATCAGAGGTTTCTGGTGTCTAATAATTTGGAACAAAAGCAAAAGATATAACAACCAAAAACTCATAAAGTCAAATCATTGCAATGGGGCCCAATGACACATAGCAGATCCTACTCAGCCACCACCTGCACGGTCCAGTTCAAAATAAGCCACAGCCCAGTAGCTGGCTGCAGCCCAGGGGTTGGAGACCCCTGCTCTGGACAGCTCAGTGCAGAGGTGGGTAGGTCAGTGCATGTGCAAAATGTTAAAAAATGAAAATAAATTAAATTTGTGCAATGAAAATTGCTTTACGTCTGCGCAGAACCAAAAATCAAGATGGCACCGCTGTAGGAGAACTGGTTCAGGGGTGTGGCAGGCCTGGGTCATTGCCGGTTCCAGTGACGCAGGCCGTCAAACCACTACCAGTTTAACTGAACTGGTCTGAACCAGTAGGAACCCACCACTGGCTCCATGTTAATAATTTGTGGATTGTTTCAGTTTTGCATTTTGGCCTAGCTATTGAGTATCTACTGACATTTCTGAAAAGTTTATTTTACAAAGCAGGATAAACAGCGGTAAGCAGTGATAAGAAATAAAGAGGAATCTGCCCTGTCTTAAGCTTTCTTATTATGATTCATCATGGAACTTACTGATGTCAGTTTAAAACACTACGCAGTATTGAGGGACTTTAATGGTATCCAGATATACACCGAGACATCTTAAAATGCATTATAATTATGAGCTGAGAATCACACACAAGCAGGATTTTATTTTGTAATTAGGTAAAATCTTCAATAGCTTGTATTCAAAATTCTATGACTTTGGGTATATTTTCTCATCAAGTAGTGATGAGGTTCTGATGAGAGCAAGTTAATGCTGATGGAAATGAGTCCTAAAATTATAGAGGGAGGGATAGATCTATAATCATTCTGGAGATTTTTGCTTCCTTAAAAAAATCGGCAATTGCTTTTATAATTTGAGTGTTTTATCTAAATCATTCAAGTATTTGGTCGATGAGAATGAACTATGCTTGTAAACCTTCCTCCTAGAACAAAGCACGAAGAACTTATTTTTTGTATATATAGTTTTGGAACCTCTGATTATAACCTCTGAAAATACTTGCTGCCATTTTCAAAACCAACTGATCTTATTATGGCAATTATATCAGAATATAACTATCATAGTAGTATATATGATACAAACCCACCCATCCCCTCCTCTCTCCTCTCCCCCCCACTCTCCTCTCCCTCTCATCTTCTTCTCCCCTCTTCTATTCACTCTTTCCAGTTTGATCCATCCTGGTGTCTCATTTTGTTCTTTACCATATTAACTATTATCTTGGTGCAGTGGGATATTATCTACAGATGAGCTGTGCTTACAATCTAACTCTTGGATATTTCCCACCTCTCCAGAATCTAATTGTATTGCAAAAGACAGAGAATATGGTTGACTTCAAGAAGACCAGAAATGAAGAATAGGTCTGAATGTTGTCATTTTACAACTGTCCCCTTTAGTGAGATGTAAGTACATCATTTGGATTGAGCCTAAGCAAATCATTCCCATTGATTGAAAACAGAATAATACTTCTGTGCTACAACTTCAAAGAAACCTTCCTTCCATCCATCCATCCATCTATCCATCAATCCATCAATCCATCCATCCATTCATAACTTTATTTTGTTAGTGTATAATACACTAAAGAGATACACCAAACTGAGTGCAATATTAATATTTTTTCAATATCTAAAAGTATTTTAAGATAGAAGTTTTTTTAAGTACATTAGATGGGATTGACTCACACAGTAGATACGGTACATACAGGGAATTAATGAATATTGAATAATATGATTTTTTTTTTGAATACCAGGAGAGAGAAACACATTATCTTTCCATGCACATAAAATTATACTCATTAAATATTGCTCAGACACAAACACACACAATGACTTCTTTTCTGCAATAAAATAAGAAGTAGTCTGAGTCATTTTATTGTCACCCCTATTAAATAATTAAAAGTTATATCGCCTTGCTGATGTATCACATTCTTCCAGAGATCTACCAATGTATCCAGATTTTTTCTGGGCCAATTTGGACTGCAAAACTTAATAAAAATAACTGGGCATCAATTTCTATTCTTGGATGTGATTCATCTAAAAAAAGAATTCCAAGCTAAATTTTTATTTCCTTCCCTCCCTCCTTTGTTGCAACTGAACAATTTTTTTTTTAATCTGGCACAAGACTTGATGTTACATTCTTCTGGAATGTAGAAAGTAAAATCTAACTGATTTTATGGCACAGCATCAACAAATAATGGCAGGTGTTTTATTCTAACATAGTTTGCAGTAATATGTATTTTGCAAATATTTGTGAGACTGTGGGAGTCTAGACAAGATAAAGAGATTGCATTAGTCAGAGTAAGAAAAACACCATCTCACTTTAGATGGAGAAAATCCAGATACTGAACTAGCTTTCTGAAATCCAGAAATCTACCTGTGCATACACAAATGCTTCACCTTGCAATCAGCTATGGCATTGAGAATCCTGAAGGATTTTCAGTTGTTTTGTTTCATAAGGATTTTTTACTTGCATGATGGACCTGAAAACTATTCTAAATGAAGCAACCTCACAATTGTGATGTTATTTGAAGTGTTTGTCCTGGTTATCACAAAATACCAACAATATTTATTTATTTTTGTCTCAACCAACACAGGTTCTTTGCAGCAGTGGGTTTCACTTATTTTTACCACTGGTTCACTTTGCCTGCGCGCGCAACTTCTGTGCATGCACCCAGCCTTCCGTGCATGCGCTTTGCTCATGCACACACCTTCAATACATGTGACTGGCCTCAAAAACGTGGGTAAATAGGATGGCATAGAGCATGGGCAAGCACACCCATGATCTCTGCTACCGATTTGCCTGAACTGGTCTGAATCGGCTGAATACCACCTCTGGTTCTTTGTTGTATGACTAGGGCAAGTTTGACATTTTTTCCCCACTCTGTTGGAAGAGCTTTTGATGTTATTTCTAGTTTTCAAAATGACATGATGGTAGGACTGGTTGATCATTAGGACCTCAGAAGCTACTCTATAGTTGGGACTCTGTTTATAGCATCTTCACTTTTCCAGCAGCTCACGTTTAACTTGTTCTATCCAACTGTGTTGTTGTTGCTGATTCCATGCTGTTGTTAATATTAATGACTTTTCCCCCTTACAAAACGAAAACATGAGTAAAACATTATGTTCTTCGTGACATGTTTTGAAGGAAGCATCATCACCGTATTGAAATTTTGATAGGCAGTCCATGAGATTGCAATCTGTTAGTATGAATAAGTGATCTACGGAACCCAGAAACATTGCTAATAGGTAAATTATCAGCCAGAGTTGATAGTTAATGTGCATAACTTGATTCCAATTAATTTTCTGTATTTAGGGGGGGAAATGAAGGAATATGTTTTTTTATCTTATAGATAAAATTGAACCAGAAAATGAACGTTCCACATTTCAACCTTTTAAATAATATATACACATCTTCATATTATATACTGTATAATGTGTATTGTGTGTGTATTAATTTTTTTCTGATTTTCATAATACAGACTATAGTTGTGAGGGTGAACCTATGGCATCTATGGGCAACAAACTGTCACCCCAGTTCAGGTCTGTTGTGCATGCAGGTGCTCCTCTCACTGGCCAGCTAGTCTGCGGGTCTCTGCCATGGATGCACGGGGGTGCATGTGGGAGAGGTTTGCGCATGCGCAGGGGACAGGGCACATGCAGAGGGTTATGCATGCATGTGCGGGGGGCTGGATGCATTGCATTTTAGGGATTTGGGTGAGCGCATGTGCATGCATGTCCATGCGCACACACTTTGGGCACTCGGTCCCGAAAAGATTAGCCATCATTGGACTAATGAAGAAATCTCATTTCTTTAAAACATTTTGACACTCATTTATCAAGAGAAATTGATACATTGAAGCATGTTTCTGTTTATACAGTACGGCTAATGTGGCATAGCAGTCCTTATCCGGGACTTTTGATCTGAAGAAGCTTCAATACATATGGAAATGTATCATCCAATGTTCTTGAACATTTGCAGGAGGATCATTATAACATTAAAGTATGGAAAGATAATCACATATTTAGAAATCTCACTGCCTGTTTTAGATTGTCCCTGGAAAACTTGAAAATAAGATATCAGTTGCACAGATATAAGATATCAGATACTTTTAAAAAAAAACAATTATGAGAGTGGAATAATCAATAGGAATTTGGATTGCACGTTTTGTTAGCAAATAAGAAGTGGATTCACCAATCACAAAGAAAAACAAATAAATCACATTGTGCCTTAGCATTGTGCAATAACCAGGCCATTGCAACCATGTGCAAAATGAAAACCATGTCATTCTGGTATTAACAATGCAAGAGTCGTATATATAATCATAAAAATAGGTATTAATGAGAAATGGTGCCATGCTGATAAGCTGCATGGGCAAACAAACAAAAAAAAACACCATTATTTCTGAGGTTGCACAATGCTAAAGATGCTATATGCAGAACACATAGAGAATATAGTCTAGAGCAGTAGCATTATTTTGCTGAGCAGAACAGAAACAAAGTAAGCAGTTGATCAATCTTGACACATAAAACAAGAAAGAAAGAAAAAAGGCTGATCAGCCAATTAAACAATATGCTTAGTTAGCAATGAGGGAGAATTTTTTTTGTGGGGGGGAGGTCACTATTTTTCATATTTACTAAACTCAGTGGAATATAATATGTGGAATACAATCCTACATTTCCATTATAGTGGTTTCGCAATGTGTTTGCTATCGTATGGAGATATTCAAATTCTTTCTTTTCTTGACAACAACAAAAAAAAATGTTTCAGCATAGCAAAAATTAAAATGAAAGTTTTTGCCAACCTGATTTAAATGTGTTAACTATGCACAACAAAGAATTCATGATTGTTCACTAACTGATCCCAAATTCCTAGATAATTTAATTAAGCGAAGTTACATCCATTGCTTTTGCATATTTTCTCCACTGTACTATGAATAAAATTAAAGGGATTTTTTTTAAAAAAGGTTTTAATTAAAAGAACATATGTTAGATTTCACATTTCTTTAAATCATGTTGTATAGTTTTTCTTTCAAAATGCCTGGAAGGCTACTAGGGTAGAGTTGAAAGGCAAAAGGGAAGTAGGATGCCCCCTCCCATATTTGGGCATACCAGATGCTTTGCCATAACTTTATACACACACACACACGCTATATATGTATACTGTATATGTGTATACAGACTTAGGTTTGTTGTATGTAAACTCAAAAAAGAATTGAACGTGGAGAAAATTATTTCCCTTCCCCAAAATTTAGCTTCAATAGGCAAAAGAAAAGGGAAAAACTAGAAGGAATATACAGTAAGTATACTGCTGAACCCATCCCCCAAAATTAAAGTCTGTTGAACCTTCATGTTAATGTAATCAAGGAGATTGCAAAAAATTATGCTTTTTCTTTATATCTTTTAATTAAATTATAAATATGCAGCGTACATATGTACCTTTCTATATCTATGCATTTATAACATTAAATACATAGATGTAAATATTACCATAAATAATTATGGAATCCTTGGAGCTTTCTGAGCTTGGTTGTTTGCTTGTAGATGTTTCATTACCAGTTTAAGTAACATCTTCAGTGTTAGAAGGGAATAGGATTTATCTTTGCTTATATGTGGCAATTTGCCTTCTTGGCATTTGTGTATGTGTTGTTTTCTCCTTGGGATTTCCTTGATTGGAAACAATAGTTTCTGTTGTTTACTGCTTGTTTGTTTGCCTGAATTGATAATTCCTTGATTGGGGAATTGTTTAGATTGCCTTGTGTTATTCCTGGTGTTGGTTGCTGGTGAGGAGGCATTCTTGTCTTTTTGTTTCATTTTTGGCTTTTTTATTGGCTTTTTCTATTTGCTTTTCGAAGTCAACTAAGGTTTGCCATCTAGTTGGGCAAATAATCAAACACATGGATGATAATTCTATGAATGCTTAACTTCATTTAGTTTTTGTTTCAGCTTTTTTTGTTTTAATTTAATTTAATTTTCATTATGACTGCTTTTTATGAAATTTAGTTTTTCACCGATCAATTTTCTGAAATGCATGCTTTGACAAACCAAAGTATTGAGCATAGTACACAAAATTATTTGCTACAATGTCCTACCTGTCAATGACTACTTCAGCTTCAACCACAACAATACATGAGCTCACAACAGGTACAAACTTAGCTAAACTGCTCCAAACTTGATTGCAGAAAATACGACTTCAGCAACAGAGTGGCCAATGCCTGGAATGCACTACCAACTCTGTGGTTTCATCCCCAAACCCCCATAACTTTAACCTTAGTCTGTCTACTGTTGACCTCACCCCATTTCTAAGAGGTCTGTAAGGGATGTGGAGAAGCACACCAGGGTGCCTACCGTTGATGGGCTGGCTGCTAAAATAAAGCAAGGTCATAGCACACACTTGAAAGTAAAACAGGAAGACCTTAATTGGGGGTGGGGGTGGGGTCTGTCAGCCAAGAACAAAGAATGCTCTTCAACAGGAAATATGTATGTGTAAAGCTTGAAGCAATTATGGCTAGTTAGAAAGCTGATAATAGGTAACAAGAATTAGACAACTTGCAGACCTCAGCTAAAAGTTAGAAATAGAGAAGGCCTGCAGCAAATGAAATGTGTATTAGATAATTCCTGGGGCGTTCATTAGCCAAGGCTTAGGAATGGGACAGCTATAAACCAATATAACAAATTGTAGAATTATTACTAAAATGTTTATCAGATGATATTTCTTGCTATCTCACCTTGTCCCGCCTTCTCCTTTAGTGAAAATATATAAAACTCACTTAGTCCTTTGTTCTTGGTTCTTGGCCTTTTGACCAGGAACCCTTTTCCTTGGAGTTCTCCAATAAAAAGCAATCAGAAAACCTGCCCCTCGTGTCTGGCGTGCATCATTGGCTTCGGCACCAGGCTCAGACCCAAATTGGGGACAACCCCATCCCTATCCTACCGTGTCCATTTATTCGTATCAATTTCCTGTATTCATAATCATGTTTATACTTATATCTATTATCTCATACATGCTTGGCAAAATAAATATAATTTAAAAAATAAATTAAAACAAATCATATGCCAAACATATTGAAAAAATGCAATATCAAAATGCAAAAAAATGCAGTTAAAGGAGAATGTTGGTACACTCTTTGATTTAAAATGCACAATTCAATTTGAATGAAGTATAAAGAATGATTGTAGTAATGCACGGAATTTAATGGTAACCAATTGACATGCTAGCTGGAAGACGTATTGAAGAGTGTTTTGTGTGTGTGTTATCTGTCTAATTAAAACAATAAAATTAAAAAAATTTAAAAAAAGAAAAAAATGCAATATCCTCACCATTTTGGAAAAATAAAATGCAACAGTTCTATTTCTACTATAGAAAATTCCCCAAAATTAATGACAAAGATAACAATAGACCTATCGTTGCCTGGATATGTTTCTGTCTCAGAAAAGTAACTGAAATGCTCTGGTCTTAAATATGCCAAGGTGGAACCCCTGAGCAGAAACACAGAGAAATGACACATCAGAATTAATGGCTTACAGATTTTTCTGGGCCAGAATGGATTGAGGCTGCAACTTACATCTGAATTTATGACTCTGCATGCAAGTTGAATCATTCAGGAGCTATGTTACATTCCATCCTTCCCATTTCCCTGTTCTGAATGTCATTTATCTACCCAGCTTTTTTTCAAATTCAACTTAGGAACAGAAATAGCTACATTACATACAGCCGACTGATGGATTAATTTTGCACAAGCAAGAAAGTATTGACTCTAGGTGACCAACTGTCTTAGAAATGTCTTCTCCAGGAAGATCTGTTTCCAATCTAACCCTTCAGATCTTGCCACTGTATTGACTCTGGTCCTCTTCCTCTCTTTCCTTCCCTTTCCCCCAGCATTATCAATTTTCCAAGAGCATTAGGCGTTTGCATAATGGAGTAGCGCAGTGGCCTAGAGGTGGAGCTCTAGCCTCATGATCAGGAGGCTGTGAGTTTGATCCTAGGTAGTGGCAGATATTTCTCTCTCTGGGCACAATAAGTAAATCATCTGCTGCAAACTCTGCATTGGTGAAGGAAGGGCTTTTGGCCAGTAAACACTCTGCTCCATTCAGTTGCCCTGACTCCATCCCAATGTAGGGGATTACAGGATCATTAACAGACAAAATTACGGTAGGTGTTTGCATAATATCAGTGAGTTAGAACAATTTACATTGAAAAGTCCACATGTGTGTTGTACGTGAATTGCAAACTGGTAGTAGAAACTGCAGCAACCCACCCCTGGACCACATGACCACATAGAGATCTTCAGACAGCACTGGCTCTTTGGCTTTGAAATGGAAATGAGCACCGGCCCCCTAGAATTGGGAATGACTAGCACATATGTGCGAGGGGAACCTTTACCTAGGCTTCTGTGTCTCTGCCAGTCAGGGAACATATGCATCTATAGTTTCTGAGATGCTTCCATAGTTGTTGCATTTATACTTCTTTGTATGTTAACATTCTGGCTACCGGTAAGTGGCATTCAAACAATAAAGTCTCCAGCAAGAAGTTAGATCATACAGGGTCTAGTTGAGATTTGGGAGGTTTTTACGTTGGCTCATCTATAACTATCTGCCACTTACACTTACCCATCAAACCCTTCGCATCATTGATGCCTACACACAGTTGCAAACAAGTCTAAGTCAAACTTAAGTATTGGAATGATTCCTGGATGTTGCATTCCCAGCATATCTGCAGGCAAAATACCACTGGGAGAGGAATCCTGATCTAATTGCCATAGGTCCTTTTTCCAAAAGCCAACTGAACTGTCTTGGTTTTTTTTCTTTGAAAACATTTTGTTTCTCCACTAAGAAGCTTCTTCGATTCTAATTCATCATACTCTTTTAACAACCCCATAATCCCTTGCTGGGTGGAGTCTGGGAAACTGAATAAAGTGTTTACTGGCCGGATGCCCTTCTTGTTGCTAATGCGGAGTTTTTCCCCCAGCAGATATATTCTGAGTGTGCTTAGAGAGAGAAATATCTGCCGCTACCTAGGATCAAACTCATACCCTCCTGATTGTGAAGCAAGAGCTCCACATCTAGGCCACCACACCACCCTTCTTAAATTCTAATTGACCCCACCAGTTAGTTAGAACTGAAGAAGCTTCTTAGATGAGAAGCAAAACATCTTCAAATAAAAAAAACCCAAAAGTGCAGTTGAGAGTCTTCATAGACATTCTAATCTAAATTAGATCGCTTAAGATATTTTCCCTACCTCAGCATGTTACATATTATAAGGAAGACAAAGTAATAAATCAACTTAGGCATTTAAAGAAATTCAGTGGTAAGATATCATTTCTCTTTGTGTTGTTGTCACTTCACTACAAGCCTCCCTAACTCTGATGCCTTCAGAAATAAATGTGATCTCCCTCCACTATTTGGAAAGGTAAGTAGCCTTTCATTAGGTTATAGTTGCACACTTGGGGTTGGAGATTTAAAGGAGGTTTTCCAACATTTATGGTTTCTACCAAAAAGAGATGCAGTGTCTCAATGGCTAAGCCACTGAGCTTGTCGATCAGAAGGTTGGCAGTTCAGCAGTTTGAATCCCTAGCATTGCATAATGAAGTGAGCTCCTGTTACTTGTCCCAGCTTTTGAGAACCTAGCAGTTCAGAAGCATGTAAAAATGCAAGTAGAAAAATAGGGACCACTTTGATGGGAAGGTAACAGCGCTCTGTGCGCCTTCAGCCTTTAGTCATGCCAGCCACATGACCACAGAGACATATTCGGACAGCGCTGGCTCTTCGGCTTTGAAATGGAGATGAGCACCACCCCCTAGACTCAGGAATAACTAACACATATGTGTGAGGGGAACTTTTACCTTTACTCTACCAAAATACATTTTAACTGTTAGAATTGGCTGACTACCAACTTTTGCACATTCCGCATTTGTGCTCTGCTGATTCCTGTAGAATTCAGACTCTTTGTTCACTTTTTTAATTTATTTTCTCCCAGGGAAAGCATTAGGCAGGGCTATTAGATAATGAAGTTTAGGTAATGAGATAAATTGAAGCCAGTGCATAATTTCATTCTAATGCATCTGATAATTCATCAGATTTAATCACAAATGCAGATGGTTAGAACTTTACAAATTCATAATTTCCACAGATAACTGAAGAGACACTTTTCATTTTAGGAAGATACTTCAACTGATGTTTCCTTCACCAAAAACATACTGTAATCACAGTGCAATTACTACATAGTGATTTCAATGCAACTAGTTCACGCAAAAAAAAATATTTAACGTTTTCAGACATTTGATGTGGTACTTGAATAAGGAAGCAGTAGAATAAGGATGGCAGACGCTACTGAAAAATGCACATAATTAACAGAATGAGAGAAGTTGGAAGGAACCTTAGAGGTCTTCAGGAGACCTGATCAGGGGTGGGCTGCTGAGATTCACAGGGGTTTGGGAAAACCTCTAGCTAAGATTCTGTGCATTTGGAGAACCCCCAAATCCCCCTCCTGACAGGCCTTGCCTACCCAACCCCGCCCCTCCCAGGAGTCCCCACATGGCCATTTTGGATCCAGGGAAGTACGGGGCATGTACAGAGGCTCGGGAATGGCAAAAAGACAGGCTTACTGGAAGTTTGGGAAGGTCGGAGGTCCAGAAGGCCTCCAGAGCCTGAGAAGGCTGTTGCAGGAGCCAACTAGACCACACCCATCATAACCACAATCACCCAGCATCCACAACTTCTGGAGGCAAGTCATTCCACTGATTAATTGTTCTTACTGTCAGGAAATTTCTTACTAGTTCTAGGTTGCTTCTCTCCTTGATTAGTTTTCACCCATAGCATCTTCTCTTGTCCTCAGATGCTTTGGAGAATAGCTTGACTCCCACTTCTTTGTTGCAGCCCCTGAGATATTGGAACGCTGCTATCATGTCACACCTAGTCCTTCTTTTCATTAAACTAGACATAGCCAATTCATTAAACTAGACATACCCAATTAGCTTCCTATTTGAACAGCACTGACTTTATGGTACACTTGAGAACGGTGTTTTCTTAGATTTCTAAACACATTGAGGAAAGTCTCTCTGCACAAAGCTGAACATGTGAGAGTCTAATCAGGTAAACCAGCAAATGTGACCATATCATATCCATTGTATCTGCAGTAGAAATCTGTATTAGCCTCCCATTATGACTTCCTAACTATGAATATCTGACATTTCAATTATTTCCAAGATTAAAAGGTGGCAGCTATAAGATGTTGTTGTTTAATATACAAAGACGCTTCGAGATCTCATTACAAATCTCTACTACAAGCAAGAGAATTTATGTGGGCTGCATTGCAGTGTGTGTGTGTGTGTGTGTGTGTGTGTGTGTGTGTGTGTGTGTATTGTGTCACAACCCCTGGTATGCCCAAATATGGGAGGGAACACACTGCTTCCCTTTTTGGTCTATTGGCTCACTCCAGGAGACCATCCAGGCAGAAAACCATATTTTTAATGTTGCCTTTGTTACATTTGTGTTGTATTTGTGCTAATAAATAAATAAAGGGTGACTAGTATAGATCTATTTCAAGCTATTTAGGGTAATATAAGGATATGGCTAGCTGATGAGACCTAAATAGCTTGAAATAGATCTATACTAGTCTCCCTTTATTTATTTATCAGCACAAATACAACACAAATATATATATATATATATATATATATATATATATATATATATATATATATATATATATATATATATATATATATATATATATATATATATATATATATATATATATATATATAAGAATTCATGTTGTTAAGCAAGGCAGTTGTTAAGTGAACCATGCCCAACTGTACAACCTTTTTGCTACAGTTGTTAAGTGAATCACTGCAATTCTTAAGGGAATCCAGTGCCATTAAGTGAATCCAGATTTTCCCCATTGACTTTGCTTGCCAGAAGCTGACTGAGAAGGTTGCAAATGGTGATCATGCATTCTCAGGATGCTGCATTGATCATAAATAATGCCAAGCGCCCAAATCAGATGACTAAGAGGATGTTGTGATGGTTGTAAGCAGAGCTAGTTGCAAGTCAATTTTCTTAGGCCTGTTGTAACTTAAAATGGTCACTAAACAAATAGTTTTCAGTCAAGGACTACCCATAAATCACAAATATAAAAGCAAATGAGAAAAAGCTACAAAGTTGCCTGTTAATATCTTCATGAAGGGAGGTCTTGGGCTCAGATATGTTCTAGTGACTGACAACCAAATCCATAAAATGTGGGGGGAAATTGTCATGATGGAAAAAAAATAGCAATGTCCATTTATAAATCAATTTTGCCATTAGTGCCCATTCTGGCAACTGTTATTATGAATTTGAACTGATGGCATTGCAGACGTCTCATCTCTGCCATGGCTTTAGCTCTCATTCAAAAGAACATTCTTTCATTTGGTTCACAAATATCTTGATTGATAGGTCATAAATGCAGAGCACCCATAACTGTCTCTCAAGTAATGAAATGCTCCATTCCAAGTACTTGAATCTCTATATATAAAAGCAAAATAACACTCATGCATCATCATGAAATCTCCAGAACTGTAAAGCCTACAAACCTGAAATTTGGCACATATGTTCCTCTTGGCTTCTAGCTGCTTGCTAAGAAAGGATTTTTTGAAATGACCATCAGATCATTAGTATTTCTTATATTATTAGTAACACGCTCTGATGCTAAGGAGTTAGATGGTCTACTCCCCCTTCCCACCAGAAAAGAATTATGTTTCAACTGCCACTTGGGTGTGGGCGTGGCCAGGACATGACTCATCCAGACTGCGGGCTGGCAGTTTAGACATTCTACTCCCCCTCCCCACCTGATAAATGCTCTGATGCTAAGGAGTTAGACTGAGGGAGAAAAGGGGATAAGATAGGAGAGGCCTCTGAGGGGCCAGCCTGAGGGACAGAGGGGTAGAGGAGAGTCCAATCGTAACTACTCATTAATTTTCAAGCTGTAAGTGTTGATTTATCAAGTTCAATCACATACTTTCATAGCAGAACATGGGTATCCAACTAGTACATTCATACAATTTGGCCCACCACATATCCCGAATAGTTCCCATGATGGCTGAAGAAGCAAATCCAGGAAAATCCACCAATCATGTTCCTTAATTTGGCCTGCCTTAACAATATTAATCCCAGAAGGGATTATTGGATGCATTCATTTTTTATTGGGGTGAGGTTTTCATCAAAATCACAGAGGCTGTCCAATGAAGCAATTTCACATAGTGAGTTTCAATGTGTTATCCCCAAGTCTTCTGTGGCCCTCAAGGTCTTTTAAAGCAATAAGTGAAGGAATAGTCTAAAGCAATTAACTTCTGAGTTTACTAGTGTTACAGCTATATGCTAATATTAAAGTACTTGATTCAGTATTGTATTTATGGATTTGGAAATTAAATTTGCAAGCTTCAGGTTTTAGATGTTTATAACAGTTCTGATTGTCCTTGTTCTGTTGATGTCATGTCAGGTTGATATTATATATTATTGTACCCTGGTTAAAATTTCCTTATAGATTTTTCTTAAAGTCACCATTGCACCTTATTCACTGCCTGAATATGACTTAGAAGGCCTTTTTTCATTTTAAAAAGGGGAAAGCTAGTTTTTATTTTATTTTATTTTATAAATTGGTTAATAATAAGTAATGTTGTTGAGAACTATTTTATTACAATTCCAGGTGGGTTTTTACTGCATATGAGATGAACACTTTGTATATATAGATGAATTTCTCCTTCATTTTGCAACGATCAATGGGGAGTATTTTCAGAGGCATTTGCTTTATGAGCGTTTTTCATTTTATTCCCTTTTTTATGAGATAAAAAAATTGTGTGTGCCGAGGTATCCTGTTGAGGGCAGCAAAACATTCAACATTGCCAAATCAGATAGTTTATCAGCTTTCTTCTATATTCTGTTTCAAATAATCTAAAATTAATCTGGGATGCAAAGCATTACTATGTATAAAGGGGGAAAAGACTACTGAAACAAAATAGATCTTTCATGTGAAATAAATGTCTGTTTTAGTTTAGAAATCCCTGCTCTTACCAAAGAAAAGTTAGAAAGAACTTAAGATGCTGATTGGATCATGCATGCTGCTTACCATATGATGTGTTTGGCTCATACATCTATTAGTGAAATACAAAGGGTTGTATTTCCAGGTAAAATTAGAAACTGTTTATTTAGATGCCAATTTTAATAAACTGAAATTTTGTTAGCTGAATTTGGATTCAGGAAAGAGTGAATTATATAAATACGTATTGACAAAGAGATAGAGCAATAGAAGGTGAACGATATAGAAAGATGAGATGAAGATGAGAAAATAGCTGTATACATATTGAAATACAGTAGAATTTTTTATAAGCATATTAAGGATAGAAGATGGAAGACTATGATTAGACATACTTGATTGCATTATTATTAATAACAGTGTGTACAAAATCTATTGACGCTGATAGCATTTAAGAACTATGAATTTAGGGGACTTGGAGACATAACACTGGGACTGACCAAACCTTATTAATAATTGGCCCTATTGGCATCTGAGATAATTTGGATATTGAAATTATGGTGGAATATGGAGTAAATTTTAATATATTGAACTAGTGGTGATAACAAATACATTGTATGAAATAATAGAATTTATTGCAATTACAATATTTACGTTAAGGTTGGAAGACTATGATTATGTATATTTAATTGTATTATTACTGTAAGCACTGTGTAAAAAATACATTGACCCAGTCAATACACTGCCCGAAAAATATGTAAGGTTGTAAAAGGATGAATGTACACCCCAGATACATTCAATCAGACTATATCATATGATAGATATACACATAGGTGTATATTCACTCACTGGCAGTATAGGAGCACAGTACTTAAAATGCTAGTGGAAGTTACTACATGAAATTGTGACAATATATTTCTTCTACATGACTGCAATTTCTTACTTTTTTAAATAATTTTTATTGAATGTTTTAATCTTTAAAAACAGTAAGGAGGACACAACCAGTAAAAACAAGATAAAATAAGACAAAACAAAACACAGAACATACATAACTATATACACTAATTTTACAGCTTTCTATATCGGCTTTCCTTCTTAGCTTTTATAATTCTCCCTTCTGCATTGCCTTCCTATCACTATAACCTTGTCCTATAATGTAACAAACATAATATTAACACTTATAATAATATTCATTATTTATATCTCCTTATATTTGTATTCTCTATTTTCTGTTTTGGCTTCTGACTACGATTTCTGAAAATGGAATCCATAAAGCAGGAGACTGTGAATTCTAGTCCCACTTTAGCCATGAAAGCTGGCTGGGTTACTTTAGGCCAATCAACAGGAGACTGTGAGTTCTAGTCCTACTTTAGGGATGAAAGCCAGCTGGGTGACTTTGGGCCAGTCACTCTCTCTTAGCTCATCTCATCTCACCTGACCGTATTGTTCTGGGGAAAATAGGAGGAGGAAGGTATGTTGGATATGGTCCCTACCTTATTTGTAAAAATAATAAAGGTGGGATACAAATACATACATATTGTACATACATGTATAAAAAGTGCTATCACAAGCACATTTCACTACAAGAAGAGAAACTTTAAAAAAAACCTGAAGGAACTAATTAAAAAAAAAAAACACTCAAGGGAAACCAATCTATTTTAAGTGGCCAGCGGCCATTTAAAGATATAGTTATAGAGGCTTCACTACACTGTACAATATTCCACCATATAAGAAAGGGTCAACCAATTGCAGCAAAAGAGCATCCTGGCTTTCCAATAGTAACTGAGAAAAGCCCACCCTAATGAGGAGTAGAAAAAAAGAGCACAAATGGGAATTAAAAAAGAAAGAAAGACAACAATGGAAAATAATTTGATGGGGGTGGATGGATGACAGACAGACAGGCAATAATGACCCCGTAATCCCTTGCTCCCGGATAGAGTCATGGCAACTGAATGGAGGTGAGTGTTTACTAGCCAGATACTCTTCCTGTCACCAATGCAGAGTTGGCAGCAGATATTTATTCATTGTGGCCATAGAAAGAAATAACTGCCGCTACCTAGGATTGAACTCACAACCTCCCAATTGTGAGGAAAGAGCTCCAGCGCTAGGCCACTGCTCCATTTAGACAGAAAATAAGAATGCCTTTAAATGTATCTGAAGTAGAAACCTAGTAAGGGAAGTGTTAGCTCATTAGATGAGATGAGCAAGAGGGATCCTCAAGGAAGACATGGACATCCTAGGGAAACTGAAGGCATCATTTGCCTGTCTTTATTACAGAGGATATAGAACAGGTCCTTGAGTGTGGGCTGATCTCCTCAGTGAAGAAATTGGAACAACTAAAGCAAATAGAAGTAACAGGAAGTAACAGGAAGCAATATTTTGAACATCTCAAGGACCCTCAACAAATCACTGAGTCATGAATGGCTCATTCCCAAAAGTTTTAAATAATTCATGAGAAACTGCTGACCTAGCCAAACATATGTAACTCCTCTCTCTTATAAGGTTCATTGCCAGAGCACTCAACTGCAGCCTACATGACACCAATTTTCAAAAAGCGATTCAAAAGGTATCTCAGAAACGATAGGCTGTTCTTCTAAGCAAATTGTTAAAACTGAAAAGAAAAGAAATAGCTGGGATTATAGAAGAGCAAGCTTGACCAGCATGGTGTCCTAGAAGTGAAGCTCTCATTTCACAGTCAATGTGTTTTTGTTGCTAGGTGGCAGCAGATATTTCTCTATTTGGGTGCAATGAGTAATTGTCTGCTGTGAATTTTGCATAGGCATCCGGAAAGGCATCTGGCCAGTAAACACCCAAGCGCTGTTCAGTCACCCCAACCCACCCTGATGCAAGGAGTTCCAGGGTCATTAAAATAAAAACAAAAACATAGAGGAACAATCTAAATGAAGGGCAGGTAGCATAGATTCTGTGAAAGTACGTATTGCCTCACTAACCTTCTATAGTTTCTAGGAATGTAGATGATACATGGAAGAAGTTAAGTTTATCCACACGTATACCATATTTTTCAGAGTATAAGATGCACCAGAGTATAAGACGCACCAAGATTTTGAAGAGGCAAATTTTAAAAAAAGGTTTTGCACTCTGCAGACCTCCCAAAAATGGCCCAATTTTCACCCCCAAGATGGCATGCATAGCCTTTTGGAGGCTTTGGAGTGCTCCCGAGGCCTGGGGGGAGCAAAAAAAAACAGCCCATTTTTCACTCAATTTTGTACTCCCCAGCCCCCAGGAGCACTCTGAAAGCCTCCTAAAGGCTATGCACGGCCATTTTTGCAAAAGGAGCATGGTTTTGGGAGGCCAAACATGCTGTATTCAGTGTATGAGATGCACCCAGATTTTCACCCTCTTTTTTGGGGGGGAAAAGGTGTGTCTTATACTCCAAAAAATATGGTACTAGAATTTTTGAGAAAGGCTTTGACAAAGTTCCTTATGAAAGTTCCTTGAGTTAACTTTGCACTAATGGGATAAGATGCTTTGATCTTTCATGGATTGATGACTCATTAAAAAACAGAAAGCAACGAGGGAAAATAAATGGCCAATTTTCTAAATGAAGGAAAGTGTCAGGCCACATACTGCTTGGAAAGGTCAAGAAAGAAGAATTACAAAGATACTGATAAGACATATTTAATGTTAGTCTGGGGCACATACAGAAACTTAAAAGTGCTGAGAGAAGTTTCCTGTTCTTGAATTGAATGCCTTGAAATGCTTCTCCCCAAGTGGGGCAAAATTGTCTTTTATGAGAAAATCTGTCAAAGAATCTATCTGCTTTGGTTTGGTGCTTATGTCAACTTTCTCTTCCATTCCTTTTCTTGCTTCCCTACAATCTCACAGGATGTTAATTCTCAAATTGACTTTAGCTGAAGCCATATTCTTTTTACTTCATTTCTTAGTTGCCATACATAGGGGGGGGGGACTACAGGGTGCAGGATAATTCCTCCCAGGTGTCAAACATAACAGTGATAAGGCCAGTGGGAATCAATGACATCTCAATGATTGAGTGGGTCCAAAGGTATTTCACAAGAAGAGTACTCCACTCCTCTACTCACAATAGAAGTCCTTATGCCACCAGGGTCGAAATTTTGAGCTTGGACAACATGGAATTGTGCTGTCTACAGTCCGACCTAAGCATAGTACACAAAATTGTCTGCTACAACATCCTACCTGTCAATGACTACTTCAGCTTCAACCACAATAATACATGGGCAAACAATCTATACAAACTCAAGGTAAACAATTAGAAACTCGATTGCATAAAATACAACTTCAACAACAGAGTGGTCAACACCTGGAATGCTCTACCTGACTCCATTGTTACATCCTCAAACCCTCACAGCTTCAACCTTAAACTGTCTACCGTAGACCTCACCCCATTCCTAAGATGTCCATAAAAGAGATGTGCATAAGCGCACTAATGTGCCTACCGTCCCTGTCCTACTGTCCTCATTTATTTGTACTCCTTTCCTTTGTTCATGTCCATGTTCATACTTATACCTGCTATCTTGTACATGTTTGACAAACAAACAAACAAACAAATAAATAAGAGTTCATAACAGCCAGATGGAGTAGCTTAGCAGACTGTCATCTACGTAATTGGCTAACGTGACCAGTGACAATGGGGGGGGGGGGTGATAACTATTTCCTTTATTATAACAAAACATGGGAAACATTTAGAGTTCATTTCACATGCCACTATGTACATAATGAAATATCTGAGAAAAGCCACAGCCACAGAGTCCTGAATTGACTGGGCCATTACTTGGAGCCATGACACAGGAAGTATAAGAGTTGTCATCCCATCTGGTCCCATGAATTGGGACCAGTGATTTTTAACTGAGTCATAAGTGAACTTTGTACATCATTGACCAATGAGCTGGCCAACTTTATTGGTGATACTGAACTATACAGAGTGATTAAAAACAAAAGTGTTGGTGAATAGCTCCCCAAGAATCTCTTTGAACCAGGTGGATGGGCAACCAACATGGCCAACCAAACTCTTAAGATCTTAAAGTGCACAAAGGTAATTAATACAATATAAATGCATATTGAGCTGCACAAGTGTAACTAAGACAATAGAAAAAACATATTGAGATATTTATATCTCAAAAGTTTGCTTGATCTCTTCCTCAGCAGCTGATGAAAGAATTGTTTGTTTTAATTTCGTTTCATTTCAAATGTCATAATAATGTGATGTCTCATGCTGGTTCAGAACAGAGGAGGTTTTGTCTAGCTGTGAATAGTGATTATTTCTATACAGAGCATGTGAACGCAATAACAAATATTGAAGAATGACTTTAGAAGTTATTTTAAAGCTGCTCTTGCAAGCGAACCTCATTTTAGATGATACTTTCTCCTTTCTAGAAAGGTTAGATGTTATTCTACCATGGATACTATTTAGGCAACACCTCTAGATCAGTGATGGGTTCCTACCGGTTTGGACCGGTTTGGCCGAACCAGTAGTGGTTTGGCGGCCGGGGGTGCTGGAACCGGCAGTGAACCCAGACCTTCCACACACCTGAAACAATTATCTGGGTGGCGCCATTGACATCGCCATCTTGGTTTTTTTGCTTCTGCACATGTGTCGAACAATTTTTATTGTACCATGCATGCGCATGCAGTGCACATCAAGTGCGCATGCACGCGGCATGCCCACGAGTGAACCAGCAGTAGTGACTGCCAAAACCCACCCCTACTCTGGATATATGTGACCAATAGCTCTCAGAAGGAAACCCTGTTTTTGTTAACTGATTAATAGTTTTAAAAAATCATCCTGTATTTGATAATTGATGGTCTTTTATAACTTCTCTTTAGGGTATTTTTTTTTTCAACAGAATGACTTTGATCTGAATTAAAAAAAAAAAAAAAACTTGGAAGGATTTTGTAAAACTTCAATTAGCCCACTAAATATATTGCTTGTGCACATTTGAGGCTATCGTGCTTTTGAATCAATATTATGCTGTTGTGAGAGCGTGTTTCATGTTTAACTAGCTATTGGATATGTTTAACTCTTTTGTCCGGCAAGGCTGTATGTTTAACTTATATGCAGAGCACATCATGAGAAAGGCAGGGCTGGATGAATCAAAAGTTGGAATTAAGATTGCTAGGAGAAATATCAACAACCTCAAATGTGCAGATGGTACCACTCTAATGGCAGAAAGTGAAGAGGAACTAAAGAACGTCTGGATGCAGTTGAAGAAGGAGAGTGCAAAAGTTATTGCTGTAGTAACTTAATTGCTATTGCTATTGCATAGAGTCTGGATCAAACTGGTAAGTGAGGTACACCAAATTCATGCAGTAGTTTCAGTTTACCGATTTATTGTTAAGCCTATCCACAGGAATTATTGCTAGCACCTGGTTAGAACTAAATAAGAGTCAACAACTTTCAAGGCTGGTTAGATTTAATTCATTTGTGGCTATGTAACGATTCTAAACTGGTGCCTCTTTTACCTCCTCCCTCTGTCTCTGCCAATCCTTCTTCTACACAACCTTAATAAACTTCTTGTTCTCCATGAGGATACAATACTATTGTTGGTGAAAGAGATACATATGACAGTATCTGCATAATTGTTTTCATGATTAAAACTATGATTTTTATGCTGAAGATAGTACTGTCATTAATTATAATTGATCTCTAATTGAGCTCTTGGGGAGTTGGTTCTTAGGCATGATTGATTGAATAAATTAATGCAGCAAAAGCAAATTTCATGACTCAGTTTCATATTTTCCATATTTGTTGCACAGTTGTTTTTGCCTAGTTAGACGTACACTAAGCTTTATAAAGTTAAGTGTCATTTATTCCTAGGTAAATTAGTAAAGGTTTGCAGTCTTAATCTACTAAAATCTCTATTCTTTATTATGCTCAAATAGGGTAAAATACATTTGTCAGTGATAAGGCACATGAGCCCTAATCTGCCCTCCAAATTTTTAATAATTATCTTTGATCCCCTAAATTATTAACTCTGAGAAAAACTTTATAAAATATTCTATTGCTAAAAAAAAACAAATATTTATTGTTAGATAAGGAAACTTATATGGTAGTACATGAGAAAATAAGTTTTCTTTAAGGATTCTTATTAAAAATGCTAATAGGGTAAGATGAATATGTATGATGACACATGGTAAGGGACCAATATGGTTTTTTTATGTCTGCTTGTCTGTCCTTTTGAGGCAAAGCTTCTAAGTAAAATCATGGTATCATCATTATTTGGATCATTGTTAATGTTCTGTCACTTCTGAATAATCCTTACTAATGTGATATAATTTCTTTATTCTAAATTTCAGTCAAAGTTCCCCAGACAAATGCTTTGCAATTCAGTATTTCATGATTAATAAGTCATTTATTTCTATGTTTTCGCTTCCAGGAATAATTTTACTTGTTACTATTAAATGATGACACACTACATTGAATCTCAAAAGAGAACTGACTGCGTCTTTATCCATTCAGGATCATTAAGTAAACATTTCCTATACACCAAAACGACTTAATGTTGTTTGCATTTTTTGTGAAGAAAAAAAAATCTATGCTGAAAAAGCTCAAGGCTATATCTGTGCCGAGCAAAATTGTTTCCAGAATTCTATGGTTTAGTCTCATGAAATTTCTGGAATAGGTTACGCTTCCATCATTCCAAAAAACAAAAAAACAAAAACCAAATTTGTAGCAATCAGCAAAAGTAGAAAGCCACTTGGTTGTAGTGATTGTCATGGTAGGGAAATGAATACAGACGTTAGGTTTCCTAGAAACCTTGGTCTTGCCTGTATTTTCTCACTGAGCAAAAATTACCCTTTAATTAAAAAAAAAAAAGTGAAAAACTGTCAATTCCATCCATTCATGAATAGTCAAAACTTTCACATATAATGTTCAGTTTTCCAGATTTTTGAAAGATTTGGGTATTTAACTCCTCCTTTCCTCCAGGATACTCTCAGAAACTCAAAATAAGTTTGGCATACTAGTTTTGATAAAGGCATGCAGAATGAAGATTGCATTTATAATATTATCCTTATTTGACAGCAACAGAGACCTTCTTTTACAAAGCAGTTCCTCCCTAATTTTGAGTAATTCACTTTCCCATTACACTCTGCTCTTGTTTCAAGGTGGATGGGAGCAGTTACATTGTTTAAGAAAATTGAGTATGAACTCAGTAATAACAATTATATTGATACAATTCCTAAATGGTTTAAATATATGTTGACCAAAAATTATTCACTTGGAATTGCAATTGATGCATTGAACATAGATAACATAGAATAATAGACTTGGAAGGGATCTTGGAGTTTACAGATTACAGATTAAAAGAGTTGGAAGGGACCATGTAGGTCATCTAATCCAACCCCCCATCCAAGCAGGAGACCATGCACAATTTCTGACAAATGGCAGTCCAATCTCTTCTTTAAAGTCTCCAGTGATGAAGCTCCCAAAACCTTTGAAGGTAAACTGTTCCATTGGTTTATTGTTCTCACTATCAGAAAATCTCTCTTTGATCAGTTTCCATCCATTATTCCTTGTCTGGTCTTTGGGTGCCTTGGACAATAATTTAACCCCTTTGTCTTGTAGGAGCTCCCAAAATATTGAAATACTACTATGTCTCCCCTAGTGCTTTTTTTTTAAATTAGACTAGACATATTCAATTCCTGTAACCATTCTTCATATGTTTTAGTCTCCATGCCCATAATCATTCTTGTTGCTCTTCTCTACACTCTTTCCAAAGTCTCAATATCTTTTTTTATATCGTTGTGACCAAAACTGGGTGCCGTATTCCAAGTATGCTCTTACTAAGGCTTTGTAAAACAGTTCTAAAACTTCATGTGATCTTGATAGTCAAATCGGCTTAGTGGCTACCGCCAAACACCAAAATAAAACACTTTTTCAGAACAAAAAAAAAGTATTGAAAGAACTTCTAAGGAATTCTAAAAACCAAATGCCTTTATGATAAATTTGTAGCACAACAACAGGCCTGGGCAACCCGAACTCAAATGCTTTATAATTAGCATTTCAAAATAAGCATCCTAATGCTTGTTTACTATTTGTGTTATTTTTTTTAAAAAAGCAGATGCTAAATTTAAGAGTTTGTGAACTCCCTTTAGAGTACATCTATGAAAGAATGCAATTTGTTTGGTTTTGGGGGATTAAATATATGAAAGGCTGGATATATTCCAAGCTATCATATTGCATTTCTTTCAGAAAGGCAAGTTCATTACCAGGAGAGGTTGCTTGCCAGATATATTTTTGGGGGTGAAGGGGATGGGAGGGAAGGAAAGGAGGGAAAATAAACCTTTTCCACATTGTCTGCTGTCTTTCATACAGTTAAATTTAGCCATCATTCTGGTGACATTTCAAACAGGACAACTCTCCGTCTTTTTTTCAAAAATTGTATTCTTTTTCCTGTTCCTGACCACCGTGAACTCTAATGTCAGAACTAACATTTACTACTCGAGTGGAACTTCTGCACTTTTGGGAAATGCAGGAAGTTCTTTGAAGGTTCACTCTGAAAAAGCTGCTAACGCTTTCTCAAGGTGAATGTCGTTTAATAACACAACCTTTTACTACGAAAATGTACTTTCAATTAAAACACAGAGGCTTTAAAAAGCCAACTAAAGTTTCTAGAAAGTCGAGGTTCATCACACTCTATATCTGTGATGGCGAACCTATGGCATGTGTGCCAGAAGTGGCATGCAGAGCCCACTCTGTGGGTAGGCATGCTGTCATCAGCTGTTCTGGTTTTTGTGGGCATTTGAGTGCCAGAAAATGGCAGGAAAACGGGCAAAAAACCAGCCTGTTTTGTGGCCATTTTTTGAGCCGTTTTCAGGCTGTTTTTCAGGCCATTTGTTGCCTGTAAAATGCCCAAACAAACAGTCTGAAAATGGCCTTAAAAACTGTCTGAAAATGCCCAGAAAACAGCCAAACACCAGGCATGTCCATGCCAGCCAGCTGGTCTTTGGGTTTCTTGTCACTCTGACTAATGTCTATGCACATGCATGCATGTGTGTTCCAGTTGAAAAAGGTTTGCCATCACTACTCTATATAAACTCAAATCCTACAGCAGATGGAGCACATAACATTTCTTATGTGCTCCATCTGCTGTAGGATTTGAGTTTGTATGTGGACTAGCTAAGATCTAATCTGAATAACACATCACCTGTTCCATTCCAATAATTGATTCAAGTAAGTAATTCAATTCAATATGATGTATATACACAATAATGTGTATCAATGTATGCATAAACACTTATAAAATTAGCAAATCAATTTATGTGAAGACTCAGTTCAAAAGTGTGAAGGTGTAATTTAAATGCATGGCACATGCCTAAAAATAAGAAAATTTGGACAAACACCTGAAGCCCCAATGAACTCAATGAAACGTTTGCACAATAGTTTTACTTGCATTGCATAAAAACCTGGGAGCTGGAGAAGCACAATAGAATATTTTGACTAGTTTTCACCTTAATTAAGTTTGTGCTTGTACTCGGTGTATTGTGAGAACCCAGTCAATTTGATTGTGCACATACTGAATTCTGTGAACCATTTTGTTTTTCTTTTTATGATCTTGCAGTCTCTTGATTCGGGGTGGGGTCAGGGCGATTGGGAGGAGTTGAGCACTTGCTGGCTGGATGCCCTTCCTGATGCCTATAGAGAGTTTGCAGCAGATATTTTCACTCTTATTTTCTTCTGAGAGAAAAACATCTGCCACGACCTAACATTAAATTTGCAACCTTCCAAGGGGGAGATGAGCAACTTTGTCACTAGACCACCTTGCTGTTCACATTCTGTGAAACAATATAAGTAGTCAATTCAGTAACCAGTGTAAAGAATTCATGTGAACAAAGCCATCGTAGTGCGACTGTTGTTCAAGACTGCTTCTCCATTTCCAAATGATCAAAGCTATTGCATATGTTGCTCTACTACTTTTGCAATAGGATGGAAATGGAACGATACTTCCACCAAATCTATTAGTTGTAACATAAAAATTAAACATATTGGTCATAAGATTCACACATACATTACTGCAGCAACAAGGACAATGTTTTCTCTATAACATTTTAAGGAGTTTCACATTTGACACATATATTTTTTTAAAAAAAAAAAATAAACCCATTCTGTATCCAATACAAACTAGGAAGACAATTCTCACTCTAAAACCTTAACTTTGATGCATGCACTATATTTTTCCATCTATAAGATGCCACATGTATGGGATGTTTCCTGTAGAGTAAGTAAGCACACTACAAGCCACTACTGTGCAGAAGCCATCTCATTAGAGAATGAGTAATACAAGAACAGAAAATGCATCACAGGAACAATAGAGATGAAACCTAGAGTGGCAATGTGATACAGGAAACAACTACAATAGAGGGGAATAATAGAGCTGAATATAAGGTAGAGGGTCATCCAGCAGGACTGGAGGACGGGGATGGGCCACTCCTTCTCCTCTCAGTCTCCTGTGTATAAGACACCCCTCCATTTTCAAGTAAATATTTTAAAGAAAAAGTCGTGTCTTATACATGGAAAAATACGGTAATTTAGCATTTCACAATATTTCTAAAAAGGTTCCACTGAAGGGAAAGATCATGTGAAATTCAAGACTATGGATTTTCATCCACAACAAAAGCCATTTGACTATGTCATTATCCAGGTAATTCCTGTTATGATTTGCATCATTATATGGAATAAGACACTTAAGATGTTATGCTGCTCAGTGAGCATTTTGCCTGCAGATTTTTCTTATCAAACAGCGCAGTTAATATTGGAATTCTTCTATCCATGTTAGATGGTAGTCCCAAAGGTGCTTTTTTCAGGAGGCAACTGGACTGTCTTCTTTTTTTTTTCTTTTGAAGACATTTCGCTTCTCATTCAAGAAGCTTCTTCAGCTTTGACAGGTAGTGGGGAATGGAAAGATCTTTTTCAGAGCTGAAGAAGCTTCTTGGATGAGAAGCAAAATGTCTTCAAAAGAGAAAGAAATAAGAAAGTCCAGTTGCCTCCTTAAAAAAAGCACCTTTGGGACAACCATGACCTGAGAATTTCTACAGAATGTTAGATGATCATTCTCCAGCATCAGATAGCGTAGGAAATTGTAAATCTCCATGGGCTTGAATTTCAGAGTTAAGAGGCAGGTGTTCGTTCTTAGCAATAGACACTTTTTTTTTTAACCCCACTCCTTTTTCTCTTTGTAGCAGGCGTTATGATTTCCCTTGCAAGATTTTTTTTGTTCTCACAGAGCTTGAACTTTGCAAGGGTGAGTGATGATAGAGCCTGCTCATTATTGGAACCAAAGGTCAGGTCTGATTTAAATTCTGAAATGGTTGTACGGTCTCTGAAGAACAGCTCACTAGACGTAGAATTGTAGGGGAACCCTTTCAAATTAATCTTTCCTGTGGGTTTATTTATTATTAGATTTCTTTTTTCCCCCAGGATCACAACAAACCTTAGAGTTGGCCAAAGAAAAATGCTTAACAACAATTCATGGGCTTTTATGGCTGAGAACTGATTTGAATGAGAAATAAGGAGAAATGTCCTTACAATGTAACTAGTTGCTTCCAAAGGTTCTGGATGCTGTATCACCGGAGGCTTTTGGGCAGTCACTTGCCTAATAGTGTCACTTATCTGAAATGGTATAGATTTGGCTATATGACCTCCAAGGTCCCTTCCAGCTCTTTTATTCTGTTACTCTGTTACTCTTCATGGTTCTAGTCCAATAATTTAGCCACTAAACCATGTTGTCTTAATCTCTGTCCTTAACACATGCCATAGAGCACTAACCATGGATTGTCAGTGCTCTGCAAGGATTCTACAGGTAGTTCCTAGCACAGACTCCAAATTCTCTTCTTCTGATTCTCTCTCTCTTTCTATTTCCTTAGATATTTAGAGGCTGCCATTCCTTAAAATATTTTGTCATTTACCAACAAAAAGCATATTCACAATGGCAGCTCTGTCATTGTTGGACTATTATTATTACTAGCTGGATAGCCATGATTTGTGATGAAACTATGTGATTGGGCAATGCAGGAGAAATCCAGTTTACTCCAGTTAAATCTGTTGGCTCAGTGGTGGTCGGTGATTGAAACACATAAGGGAATATTATTCCTGCCGCCTTGAGTCTGGAAGCAGTTCCATAGGTGGAACATGTTGGTGAGGTACCAATGCTTAGTACTGTAAGGAGCCTCAGACTGCTCCTGAGTGAAGGAGTGGAATGATTGCCAGTTTGAACTGAGGTAACATAATATGAGGCAACTGGCAGTTGGAACAGAGTTCTTTTCAGGGGGAAGGGGGAGTAGAATGTCTAACTCCTTCACATCACAGTGCATTAATATAAGGCAACTGGCAGTTGGAACAAAGTTCTTTTCACATGGGGAGGGGGATTACTGTATAAGAAATACTAATGATCTGATGGTCATTTTGAAAAAAAAAAAAACCATTCTTGGTGAGCACCTAGAAGCCAAGAGGAACATACATGCCAAATTTCAAGTTTGTAGGCCTTACAGTTCTGGAGATTTCATGATGAGTGAGTGGTATTTGGCTTTTATATATATTGTATATTGTAGATTAGTAGTATTATCAACACACTGAATAGATGCTGATAAAAACTAGTGACTGTTGAGGATGGTATAGTTTTTATGGTTTGTAACTCATGGATAGGACCTTCTCATTTCCAGCAGTTTCACCAGTCATTGTTTTCAAGTTTTTATTTAATAGATGGAGCCTTATATGGTATATACTATGACAATGTATCTGAAAGTAAAAAACAAAGTGTGATAGTGTGTGGCGAGATATACCTTCTCCAGGAATGGAACTTTACAGCTGTTTCATCAACTATAACTGTGAATGTTTGGAATTGCTTCTTTATACTTACAGGTGCCGAAACAGCTGTAAAGCTTCATCCCTGGAGAATGTATATCTTGCTATTTCTAATCTCTGGTTTTTTTTTACCTTCAGGATATCTTGAAGGTTAAAAAAGATATATATCAACCAATTACAATGGTAGATGGAAACATTGTCAGATAACCTCAGTTTGATGTTCTACTACTTAAACAAAAATCAAAAGAATTTTGTTGGCATAGTAAATTATGTATCTTCACTATGAAAATGCCTTGGGACTTTTGAGGGTTACAGCCATTGTTGAGTAGCAATCAACTCCACCCATTCTTGACTTGGCATCAAATGCTACCCACATGAAATTTGTTTTCACCATGGTCAATCACCATTGTGCTTCAGTTGCCCATGTTTCAAACTCAGTGAGGTTATTTCAATTATGTCCAAAGTAATGGACATAATGGGCAAAGCTTTGAAACCAAACCTTGGTTTACTCCCTGAGTAAGGGTGGAAACAGTGAAACATTAATTTCGCTAGTGAAATTAATGGCAACTTATATCGCCTTTGGATTACAGACAAGATGAAGACGACAACACAACAACGTAACAGAAAACAAATGCATTGGTACAAAAGAAAAATAAAAGTCTTCGGGGGAAATTTCAGAGGAATCAGAATCAAGTGATGGAAGATAACAAAAAATAAGATTGTAAATCTTTTTATATGCAAAAACATTGAAAACCATACCCAGCCAAACTGGATTACAGGTAGTTGCAGACTTATGACCACAATAGACCCCAAATTCTTTGTTGCTAAGTGAAACATTTGTTAAGTGAATTTAGTCCCATCTTACAACCTATTGTGCCACCGTTGTTAACTGAATCCCCACAGTTAGCAACACAGTTGTTTACATGAATGTTGCTTCCCCCATTGACTATACCTGTAAGAAGGTCACAAATGGTGATTACATGACCCTGGGACATTGCAACCGTCATAAAAATGAATCCATTGCCATGTGTTTGTATTTTGATCACGTGTCTATGGGGATATTGCAATGGTTGTTAAGTGTGAAAAATGATCATAAGTCACTTTTTTCAATGCCGTTGTAACTTTGAACAGTCACAAAATGATCTGTTATAACTCAAGGACGATCTGTATATCTTTAGCATAAAAGTATATGGCAGTGATGTAATATAGTGATATGAATGATTGCAATGAAACGGGACGTCATGCTCTTTGTTCCTCTGAATTATTATTTTTTTTTAAAAGGTTGCATGTGTACAATTCACAGTTTTATTGCAGTGACTTTTAAAATAACCCGAACCTTTCTCATTCCATAATTACTTATTTGAGAAAAGGGCAGCACACCATTTTAAGTCACATGCGTCATGAGGCCGCTCTACCTTGATCAATTTAATATTCTGTTTTATAACTTGTTGGTTACTTCATTGCATTTGTGCTTTGTAGTTTCAAACGTGTCAACGTGGGAATTGGAATTTAAAGAACAAAAGATCAAGTTAGTAAAATTGCAGGACTATATTACAGCATATATTGATCATAAACCTCTATTTTTTTTTCACAGCCTGGAAAAAAAATGTTGTAAAGCAGCACCGAAATTTGTTCCCACAGCAGATTTATCTTAGACCGGATGCCAAATAGGACAATTTCTTAATCAGATTTGCTCGCTGTCCTGTAACAATGGTCCTAAGCAGAGTCCCCAAACTGCTGGCTGCAGACCCTGCCACAGAATTGGGTTCCTATCACTTCGGACCACTTCGGCCGAATAGGTAGTAACTCAGCCAGACACATGACCATACCAGTTCTATCCCGGACGCTGCTATCTTTATTTTCTGTTCTGCACATGTGCAGAACAATCTTCATTGAAAAAATAAAATCTCTCCCCTCCCCCTTTTTGAATGGTGTGTGCATGCCACTCCCAGAGAGGTCCCAGAGATGGACCATTTTTCACAAAAAAACGGAGGTGTTTTTGACTTCCCCCAGCCTCCAGAAGCACTCTGCAATTCCAGCAGCACTGGGGGAAGGCAAAAATGGCCCTGTTTTTGCAAAAAAAGGGCCAGTTTTCTGCCCATTTTTTTGCAAAAACGGGGGCGTTTTTGCCTTCCCCCCGCCCTGCTGAAGCCTGCAGAGTGTTCCTGGGGGCCAGGGAGGACAAAAACTTTACTGGGTAGTTTGCAGGCACTTCCTTAGGTCTGGCAAGGTTGGAGGCCCCCCGCCCCATCAAAACTTTTTGCCACCGTTTTGGTGGGAATGGCTTGGTGAGAGGGTCATGTGACTGAGTGTGCATGAGTTATGTCAAGTTGGCCACACCCACTCAGTCACATGCCCCCTCATCTAGCCACTCTCATCAAACCAGTAGTAATTTTTTTTGAAACCCATCCCTGCCCTGCCAACATGGAGAACTTTATATAAAAACCTCTACATTATCAAATGGAACATGTTGCTGAAATCAGTTTTCTATGGATGGCACAAGTTTGGTCTTATGCACAAAGTCATGCCATGGAATCTAACTCTGCTCATCTAATATGCAAATTATTTCTATGCTGATGAAGTTGTTTTTGGTCACCACAATCCAGTTTTGGTCACCACCATGTAAAAAAAACATGTTGAGACTCTAGAAAGAGGACAGAGAAGAGCAACAAAGATGATTACGGGACTGGAACCTAGAACTAAGGAGAACTTTCCTGACAGCTAAAATATGTGAAGAATAGTTGCAGGAACTGGGTATGTCTAGTTTAATAAAAAGAAGGACTGGAGGTGACATGATAGTTGTGTTCCAATATCTCAGGGGCTGCCACAAAGAAGAGGGAGTCAAACTATTCTCCAAAGCACCTGAGGGTAGGATAAGAAGAAATAGGTGGAAACTAATGAAGGAGAGAAGCAACCTAGAACTAAGGAGAACTTTCCTGACAGCTAGAATAATTAACGAGTGGAACAACTTGCCTTTAGAAGTTGTGAATTCTCCAACACTGGAAGTTTTTAAGAAGAAATCAGACATTTGTCTGAAGTGGTAAAGGGTTTCCTGTCTGAGCAGGGGGTTCAACTAGAAGACCTCCAAGGTCCCTTCCAACTCTGTTATTCTATTCTATTCTATTCTATTCTATTCTATTCTATTCTATTCTATTCTATTCTATTCTATTCTATTCTATTCTAAATGCCCGAATCTGAAAGTTTCCAAGTTTTCCCACCCAAAAGAAAGTTCAAATCCCTGCCCAGCACTCACATGTCCATCATATGGCCCAATCAGTCACCATCCAAAACTGGAGATCCCTCCCAGTTACATCATCACAGCTGCATGGCAAGGTCTCCTTGACTCTCTGAGAAAAAAATGTTATTTTGACTATATCTCACCCATACTCTATATAATCCCACCTCCCATTTTCCCACAGTAGAAAATGTGGCAGGCCTGAAGGCCCAGTGTAGAAGATGGCTTCCAGGTCTGACATCTGGTTTCTTACATGGCCCTTTGGGAAAATCCATTGCTCACTTTTAACTTGCACCATCCTAGGTCATTTGGAATTGGCATCTAATCAGTTTCAAGTCTTTTTGTTTCCAACAGCAGACAACCTGATTCTCTGAGAATATATATTTAAGCAGTGTATTGTCAAGTCGACTTGGTAGACCAGACCAGAAAATCAACTCCATAAGAAGATTAGAACTTTATTGAGATAAAATTGCTTTTATCTTGCAAGTCTGATTGTGCTCTACTTCCATTCCTTCTTATATCTCAAGTGAATAAGGGGCCATTTGCCTGTGCAAATTCTGAATATCTTCTTTCCCAGAACTTAAAAGAAGATTTCAGTCCTTTCTGCCTACGTAAGAGTTCTTGCATATTTATGTCAAGGTCACCTCCCTTAGGAGGTGCAGATATTAATATCTCTGTGGATATGAATGTACAACAGAATGTAGTGTGACTTTAGATATATATAGTTTCTACTCACTGAGGACACCACCGAGGTGGTGATGATAATGTTGATAAGAGTGATGCTATTGCACACTAAGTAAGGAAGAGTAAAGGGCTTCTCCTCCATTTGTTTATAAGATCATTTTGACACCCATACTTTCAGTAATAAATGAATCAAAAGGTTTTGTAGATGTACTACAAATATTACTGGCTGTATGATTCAATTTCTCTAAACACATTTAATCCCCACAATATAGTAAGATATGTATTAGCCTTTTCATAAAGTGATCAGCTGCTAGAAACTTTTCCCCCAAAGCTTAAAAAATTAACAATATTGTTGCTGCGCTGATATAATTATTCGTTTTACATACTTTACAGTAGGAAAATCCAAGTAAAGTTGCCACATTGGAACACAGAAGAGATCTATTGTCACATACTCCTTTTAACCAATTGTCCCTCTAGACTACAAGGTTTTGTTAATGTTCCATCAAAATACTAAGCTGGTTAGACTCTGCTTAGTCTTTTAAGATCAGCTATATATAGGGGGTCCTCAACTTGCCAGCACAATTGAACCCAATATTTCTGTTGCTAAGTGAAACACTTGCTAAGTGAGTTTGACCCAAATATTGGGTCAGTATTGTTAATATTGTTGGTCAATATTGTTCCTTGCTCTCACTCAGCTCAGGCCCTGAAGACAGATGCCACTGCACCTGGGGGAGGACAGAAGGCAGTGGTGGGTTTCTACTGGTTTGGCCAAATCGGTAGTGGTTTCGTGGCCTGTGTTGCTGGCCTGCCATGCCCCTAAACCGGTTCTCCAGGCCGCGCTGTAGGTGCCACCATCTTGGTTTTTTGCTTCTGCACATGCACAGAACAATTTTTATCGCACTGCGCATGCACGCACAGTGTGCATCAAGCATGTGTGCTTGGCATAGCCATGAGCAAATCGGCAGCAGTAACTGCCAGAACCCACCCCTGTCTCTGTCTCTGGTGCTGTTTCCTTATCACAGCCTTCCAAAGGTGGCCCAGGCTCTCCCTCTGCCTCCTCCTCATCTCTTTCTGCAGCTACCTCTGCTGGCAGCCGACAGGACACAACGCCGTCTGCCCCCAGTGACTGGTGGACCCAGTAGAGATGCTACCTGCTGAAGCCTCCTTGTCTGGGCAAGACCATCTTGGAGGTGAGATGTGGATGGGGTCTAGTCAGGGTTAATTCATCCTTCAGGGAAGAAGTATTTATAGCACAATTTAAAGAGGCACTGGTACGCCTTCTTCTTAAAAAGTTGTCACTGAATCTTACCATTCTGGATAATTTTCATCCGGTTTCCCACCACTCCCTGTCAACATCCTCTTTGTTTCAACTTGTCACTCCCTTTTATAAAGGAGGTGGCACTGAAGCTCCAAAGAGCTGACTATCAGGACCCATTCCAGTCAGATGTTGAATGACCTCTGAAGGATGAGGGTAGCGTATCCAGTGGTGGGTTCCTTCCAGTTCAGATTGGTTCGGGTCAAACCGATAGTGGTTTGGTGGCCTGGGCCACTGGAATGGTAGCGATCCAGTCCTGCCACACCCCCAAACCAGTTCTTTGGAAAGCGCCATAGGCAGCGCCGTGTTGTTTTTTTGCTTCTGCACATGCACAGAACAATTGTTATTGCGCTGCACATGCACACATGCACGCACATAAGTGGCACACCCACAAGTGAACTGGCAGTAGTGATTGCCAGAACCCACCCCTGAACATATCCATCCTGGCTCTTGGCTTCTTGGCAGCTTTTGATACTATGGTATCCTTTTGAAGTGGTTTCTGGAATCTGGGTGGTTAACTTCCCTCCTCAGGTGTTAATATGGAGTGAGAGGCTGATCCCATATTCCCTGAATTGCAGTGTGGCAGGTCTGAGTGCTGCACAGCTCAGTACTCCCTCTCCTTGAACATCTATTTGAAGCTCTTGATTTTCCATCTCCATCCCAGGAACTAAATGATGCTGTAGATCAGGGGTGTCAAACTGGTGGCCTGTGAGCTGGATGCATCACGTGGAGGTCACACCCACCCCAGCTCTGCAAAGGCAAAAAAAAAAACATTGTGCTACATCACATGATGCAATCGAGTTTGACAGCCGTGCTGTAGATGCTATTTCATGGGGCTTGGAGGTTGTGGGAGTCTGGATGGGGGAACAACAGGCTTTAATGAATCCTGGTGAGACAGAGTAACTTTGGGTCGGGGAGGTCCTCTGTATCTTAGGGTTTACTATCAACTGTCTTGGGTAAGGCTTCACTGTCCCAGATGGACCCATCACATAACCTGGGGGGTTCTTCTGGACTCACAAGTCCTGCTCATACCCTGTTCATGTCCTATTTTCTGTTGTAATATGTTCTACATGGGGCTACCTGTTAAAAGTATCCAGAAGCTCTGCAGAATGTAGTGGCACGGGTGTGTTGACCTTAGGGTCATGCGTGTAACATCTCTACTGTGTGAGCTGCATTGGATGCCACTTTGGATGCCACTTCCAGGTCCAGTTAATTAATACTTCTAAAGCTCTTTATGGCATGGGACCAGGTTACCTAAGCAGTCAACTTGATCCAATTATATTGACCTGTTGCACGTGGTCAGGCAGGCAGGATATGTTATGGACTGGACTACTGCAATGCTCTCTACATGGGGCTTCCCTTGGGACGCGCCCGAAGACTACAGCTAGTCCAGAACGCAGCCGCGCGGGCCATTATCTTATATATGTCTTTGTTATATGTATGTCTTGTCCGGATATGTATTTCATGTGTTTTATTGTACGCCGCCCCGAGTCCTTCGGGAGAGGGTGCAGCTAAGAAATAAATATTTATTATTTATTATTATTATTATCATGGGGAGTACTAGATACTCCCACGTAACACCTCTCCTGCGCGAGCTGCACTGGCTACCTGTGGTTTTTCGGGTGCGTTTCAAGGTGTTGATTACCATCTTCAAAGCGCTCCATGGCATAGGACCTAGTTATCTGTGGGATCGCATCCTGCCACACACATCCCTGCGACCAATCCGCTCTCACAGGGAGGGACTTCTCCTGGTGCCGTCTACCAGGCAATGCCAACGGGCGACGCCTAGGAGTAGGGCCTTCTCTGTGATGGGCCCAACCCTCTGGAATGACCTCCCCCCCGACATTAGAACCACCACCGACTTCCGCTCCTTCCGTCAAAAACTAAAGACTCACCTGTTTCGATTAGCTGGCCTGGCACACTCATAGCTTTTACCTCCTGGCAGATATATTTTAATTGGTATTTTTGGGGAACCATTTTAAATTTAAACTCTTTGGGGTATTTTAGGGGTTTTTAAAGATTGTATTTTAAACACTTTACTTTAATGTACAGATCTTTTAACCTCCTCCATCTAAGTATCTAATTATTTAACTATTTATGTATTTAAATATTTGAGTATCGATATATTTATCTATGTATCTTTTATGTATTGACTGTACACCGCCCCGAGTCCCTTTTGGGAGAGGGGGCGGTCTATAAATATGATTAAAGTAAAGTAAGTAAAGTAAAGTTATGAACCCTATCAGTTAAGTAATTTTGAGTGCAGACTATAGGAAGAGGGCTTTTCTATTGTTGCTTCTGTCCTATGGAACATCTTAACACCCCCACCCCACCCCCAGAAGTGAGGATGATCCTTATTCTTTGGGCCTTTCAGGAGAGCATTAATATTTGGCTAGGAAATTGAATTGATCTGCTGTGAGCTCATGATCACATCTTCCTGAAAATGCATCTGTAACTGATTTAAAAACGTGTATCCTCATGAAGTCACATTGTCTCATCCTCAACCTACCGCATAGTTAGCACAAGTTCATTCTTCAATGTTCTTGTTTTTAAGTGATTCTCTTTTTTTTTATGCTGGCACAAGTCTCGCCCTATGAATGGTCTAAAATACCTCACTGATGTTGTGGTTGGCACACAATCAAGGTCAAGAATCAGAATAGTTCCCATTTAGGATGTTAGGCTGCTGCAGGCTTACATCCTCATGCATGGCCACTCAGCATTCTTCTTCATGGATACTTGACTTGGGCTGCTGGAGAGATGGTGAGAAATGGAATGAGCTGGAACATCTTAGTTCTACAAAGGAATCTCCTTGGAGAACACTGGTTGGCATTATCTGAACCATTGGTTACATATTAGGAGGATACATTATAAATACAGGTTTAGCAGTCATTGAAAAAGTGATAGAACTGTCTTACAAAAAGAAATTGGATGTGTGGGTTTGTATGCAGATGGCATTCGGAGCAGCCTTATAATTTCCTTCAGGTAGGTTGGGGAGGGCTTCAAATCAAGTCCTTCTTTGTCAATTAGTCTGCTAAAAGCGGAGCAGCTGGAGCATAGGAGGGCAGTGCGTGTGCATGCATGCGCAGCACGCGTGCTGGAGGTGGACGCCTGGCCTTGTTGCAGCATACTGGTTAAGACAGGATCCAGAACCCATAACTGTACAGTATGTATATGTATATTCAATATTAATTAGCCTGTTTAATCCAATGCAATTTCAGGATCTTCCTCTTTTTTATTTGTTTTTTTTCAAAATGTCTCTTATGTTTGTTTAGTACTCTAAAAAGAGCTAACAGCCATGGAATAGTGAAAAACAAAAACAAAAAAATCTTTCCACATCATGTTGCAAACTTCTCTACACCCATCACTTTGTTTCAAAGTTACATCCCAACACAATTTTAATGCTCTTCAATAATAATCTGTTCTGGAATGCAATAGCAATCTTTCCAGAAGACTGAATCTTCCCAGAATAAACCAATTTTTTAAAAAAGGAACCCCAATTTGCAATTGATAGTCTCGCTTCTTTTGAGTGTGTGTGTGGGGGGGTGCGCAAACACGTGCGCACGCCCGTGCGTGCACACACACAGAGTATGCTCCCTCCCATATTTGGGCATACCAGGTGCCTTGACATAACACTTAATCATTCCCCTGCCTCAGCTAATAAGGGAGGAGAGCTTGTGGCTTAGAGGCTAATATAACTGCCTAATATGTAAAAACGGCCCAGTCAGGGTATGGCTAGCTGATGAGAGCTAAATAGCTTGAATTAGATCTATACTAGTCTCCCTTCATTTATTTATCAAAAAAATGCAACACAAATATATGTATGTATGTATGTATGTATGTATGTGTGTGTGTTACAACCACTATTATGCCCAAATATGGGAGGAAATATGTGGCATAGTGGCTAAGACTCCTGCCTAATATATAATACAGCCCAGGTTCAAATCCCAGTAAGGGTATGGCTAGCTGATGAGAGCTAAATAGCTCGAAATGGATCTATACTAGTCTCCCTTTATTTATTTATCAGCACAAATACAACATATATATATATATATATATATATATATATATATATATATATATATATATATATATATATATATATATATATATATATATATATATATATATATATATATATATATATATATATATATATATATATATATATATATATATATATATATATATATATATATATATATATATATATATATATATATATATATATATATATATATATATATATATATATATATATATATATATATATATATATATAGTCTTTGGTTGTTCGGGTTTTCTCCCGCGTAGAATTGGAAGTATCTTCACGAGACGTTTCGATGAAGTCTCATTCATCATCTTCAGGCTGGTGCTTCCGGCTTGGTGCTTCCGGTTTGGTGCTTCCAGGAGCAAGCATTGAAGCACCAAGCCGGAAGCACCAGCCTGAAGATGATGAATGAGACTTCATCGAAACGTCTCGTGAAGATACTTCCAATTCTACGCGGGAGAAAACCCGAACAACCAAAGACACACACACACACACACACACACACACACACACACACATATATTGTGTATATATATATATATGTGTGTGTGTGTGTGTGTGTATACACACACACATATACATATTGTGTATATATATATATATATATATATATGTGTGTGTGTGTGTGTATGTGTATATGTATGTGTGTATGTGTATGTGTGTGTGTGCATATATATATATGTGTGTGTGTGTGTGTGTGTTTGTGTGTGTATAAAGTGAATTGTGAAGATGTCACAAGTTACATTATCCCAGTGATTGACAGATTTTTTGGCCAACTGGATAGTAAGTGGAAGGAAGAGGGGTTAAGCCATTCTCCAATCTCTTCCTTTAACTTGTTCTCCACCATTTAGGTGAAAACACCTAACCTCATTCCCAAAGCAGAATAAAAATGGGTATCAGGTATTACAACTTATACCACAGACTCTATTTTTGCTAACTCAAGGATGAAAGGAAATGGGTATTTTCCCTGCAAATGGGAAGGGAAATTGTTTCATTGATTCTCCTTCTGTTTATTGGTTTGTGGTAATTGCTTTTTAAATTTCAACAAAAAACTTTAAAAAAAACCCAACAATTTGACCTTCTTGAATTTCTCCATGCATAATTCCAACAATGAGGAAAAGGACAAATTAATAATAAAAATCAGAGTTAATTCAGTCGTTCAATTCTTTCCCTCAAGAGGTAACTAAGAAAGTCACCACTTCTTATAAAGGTAACTTTAAGAAGCATTTTCATCAGGGAGACCGGAGATTTTACACAGTGACTGTCACAAAACCCTATCCTGGGAAGCAGTTTTTTTTTTTTTAATTCCATCCCTCCCCATGTGTCATACAGTGTAAAACTGTAAGGCTGGCTTTGCCTTGGCCGAGAAGGATACGGTCTCATTTTCCCAGGAAGCAAGACATAAAAACAAGAGCAAGATAGCAGCAAGACTATTTGCAATATTGTCTCTTGGGGGAAAAAAGGATCTTGTAGGCTCTCCCAGCAGAAAGTGCCCTAAGCTGTTGCAAATCATTCTTAGGTTATCTCTTCCTAGGGCAAGTGAGAAAGAAGTATTTATGTATTTGTGTGTGTGAGAGAGAAGACAGAGACAGAAAGACAGAAAGAGACAGAGACAGAGGGGGGGAGAGAAAGACAGAAGTAGAGGGGAAGAGGGGGAGAGAGAGAGAGATTCCTGAAAACCATTCTACTTTTCCTATCCAGTTTTTCAAACATTCCTTCTCCCATAAGCATAGGAGTTTTTATATAAACTCCCTTGTCCCCCCCCCCCCCCAAAAATCCATTTAAATTCCTACTTTCTTTGGTTCTGGGCTCATATCTTTTCCTGAAGATGAAATAATTTCAACAAAGCCCAAATAAAGAATTTTGGGGACGAGCCAGCTAACTCATCCTAAAGGAAGTCGTGGGTGTCTTCCCTTCCCTGTATTTCTTGGTTTTTACCATTATTTGAAAGGTTCCTTGGATCCTGTTGCCATTTTCCTCTTGAATCCTCCATTTCTTTTTAGGATAAAAAAATGCATTTCCCAGTTTGATTACTTTTTTCTCTTTTCAAGCTCCTTGAGAAAATAATAAAACAATAACAACCTAAATCTTCCAGCAAGCAGACAAATATCTTGTGTCGTCGTCTAATAAGGATTTTTTTTAAAAAAGCAGGAAAGGGATATATTTACCAATTCTTGAGGAGGAGGAGGAGGAGGAGGAGGAGGAGGAGGAGGAGGAGGAGGGAGGGTGGGAGGGACAGAGTCACCAGGCACTGTTAGAAATGATCAGGAAGTGTTGCAGCTGGAGGCTGCCAAATGCTTGTTAAAGTGAATTTGTATGAATTCAGCACTTCCTGGTTTTTATTTGTTTGACTCTGGAGCCACAGACCAAATTAGGCTGTACATTCCTTCACCACCTTCCTTCCCATTTGCTAGCTAGCTGGATGTGAAGTTCACTAGGAGAACCGATAAATTATTGGATGGAAGGTCTTTGAACCAGCAGCAGTCCAGCCCCTGGTGGGAAAGCATATAAAACAGGAGCCCTTAGATGAGAAGAGGAGTAGAGCTTGCTTTTACTACAACATGATTTAAGGACCGAGGTTCTTCGCATCAGATGCAACCGGTTCTTTGCTTGGCTATGCATTGGGGAAGAGAAGGGGGGGGGGTAATACATTTTTAATGTTTAAAGAACATGCACGAACAATTCTTTTACCCTCCTTCCCCTCCCACACACACGCATAGACAGACTCACATATCTCTAAATAGCATTCTCGCCAGCCAGTAAAATACGTTTTGCTCAGCTCTTGCTTTTTTGAAATGCCAGGAAAGGAGAAAAGAGACACACACACACACATTATTGACACTTTAGAACCAGCTCTCCGCCGCCACCAAGCTGGAGGGACCCCCAAGCTGACTAGAGAAAAAACAACAACAACCAAGTGGTTCCTTCAAAATCTATGCAAAGGAAGCTCCGCGCCAGCTGCCCCGCCGCTGACTCGGGGATAAGGAGCTCTTCGTAATTGCCAGAGATGTGAGGGAGTTCTCTCGCTTTCACCCTCTCCTTCTCCGCTCGGAGAGTCGCCGGAATCGGGGACAAAGCTGCTGGGGATCTGGGAAAGGGGAGTCGGGGGGACGGAGCAGGATGGAGATGCCGGGGGAATTTGATGGGTTGGGTTGGTTTCCGCATTGGGAATGTGGATCCTAGTGGGAGGAAAGATTGTGCATTCCTCCGCTCGGCGCACAGGTCTTTCTATCCCCCGCCCCCCTTTTGCAGCGTGATTTGCTTCACACGGAATCTCGCCCACCCTCTGCCACCTCACACTCTTTCTCTGGCTGCAATTCCAATTCCACTGCCATTCACCCTGGCCGCCAGCTGCTGCCCCAGAGAGTCGCCCGACGTTTCTCCCCACCCAGCCAGCCCTCATTCCTCACAAGGCTTCCTTCAAAGGACCCTTTCGGATCAATTTCCGGCAGGCAGTCAAGCTGGGCAAGGCGGTTCCACCGCTCCCAACCATTTCTTGAACTCGCTCCGATTGGGAAAGGCTCAACGAGACTGGATGCTTTCGCTCTGGATTGCCACCGGTCCGGGTTGCTCCCCCGAATCCTTCGCGCCTTCGCCTTGCACCCAGTCCTGCTAGGAACTGACTCCGCAAAAGGGTAAAAACGCAACCATAACAACAACCACCACAACCACAACAACCCGAGAACGAGCCAGCCAGCAAGCCAGAAAACGGCAGGAAGATGCCAAACGTAGCGTGAGAGACTTTCTGCCCTGCAAAAAAGCGGGAGGGGAAGCAAGACGTGGAAAACTGGCGCGCGGTCTAATTACCTCCGAATCGCTAGTCGCTTGACTCCTGACACTAATTCGAGTCAAGCCCCGCCGGGATTCCGCAGGCGCACTCCTTTGCTCCCCCCCCCGCGCCCCTGGCGAATGTGCTGGGCTCCACGCGAGACGCCTGCCGGAGAGGTAGAAAGAGCGAGGCAGGCTCAACTTTTCATTGCGAAAAGGAGGGAAGGGAAGGCGCGTCGGAGAGCAATGGACGACTCAGGCTCCCATTTCTCCTTCCAAACTTGCCCTGAATTGTTCGCTTTCTTGTCCGCGCCTTTCTAATTCGCTCGCTCGCCTGGATTCTCCCATCCCTCCACCTCTCTCTCTCTCTCTCCTCCCGCCCCCACTTCCTCCAACATTCCCCCAGCAGATGGATTTTTGCCACTGCGGCTCAGCAGAGGGTGTCAGATCTTCCTGAGTGCGCCAGGCTCGAAAGAGCACACACAACCTCCGAACAACTCCTGCCTTTCCGAGGAGCGTGGAGGAGCGAGGAAGTGAGTACACCATGAAAAGAAGGGGACGAAAGGCGGAGAAAGGCGGAGAGCAGCAATGACGGAAAGGCAGTAGAGAGAGACAGAGAGGTGGGGGGAAAGAGTGAGTGAGTGAGAGAGAGAGAGCGAAGGCAAGGAAGGAAAGCGGTGGACAGAAGCAAAACCGCAGCGATATGCAGAATTTTCGCAGCGCCATTGGTTCGGCAGCCCGCCGTGAGGCTGGGGCGTGATTTCAGCACCAAAGGGAACTGGACAGCACCCAAAGGGCTTCTTCCGGCCACCCGGCGTCGACCACAGCAGCAGCGGCGAAGGGCCGGCTTTGCCCTTCCAGAGAGAGAGAGAGAGGGAGAGAGAGGGAGAGAGGGAGGCAAGGTCAGTCCGAAGCCAAGCCATGCGCCCGGCCAGCGATCTTCTCCCACCTCCGTTCTTCCAGCCCTGCCACCCTCCTGCGGATGCAGCAGCGGCCTCTTCTCCCGCCGATTCCTAGCGAGACCGTCCCTTAAAGCCCAGGCAGCCGAGGAGATCGACTTTGCTTCGGTGGGGGGTGGGGTGGGGGTTGCTTTGGGTTTGGGACGACGAAGAAGAAGAAGAAGAAGGGGGTAAGCCACCGAAGGGGAGTTGATGAAGCGGGAGGGGGATTCAACTTTTCTCCTCCTTCTTCTTTTTTCTCCTCTTCTTCTGTTTTCCCCGGGTGTATCTGGAGACTTTGTGGATATGATCCCTGACTGGAGTCCGGGGTGTTGCAGTATTTGCGGGGGGAGAGAGAGCTGAAAAAAAAAAAGGAGAGCGAGCCCGAGCCACTCAACCTCTCCCCCCTCACTGCATTCCTCTTTCGCCAAGACAACTGTGTATTTAAAAAAAATCTTCTATTTTTCCTTTTTTGCCTCTCCCATCACCACATCCAAACCTCTCCTCCCCCCTCTCCTCCCCCCCCCTCTAATTTTTGACGATGGTTGGGACATTCCGTGCCTGGAAGAAACTTGACTGGGCTCCAGCTTGAGAAGAAGCCCCCCCCCTTTTTTTTTTTGCCTTGTAGTTTTTTTCCCCCCTCTGTGCGTTTCAGCTCGGGAATGACTCGCTGGGTGTAAAAATGCTGCTTTGGATCCTCTTGCTGGAGACGTCTCTTTGTTTGGCTGCCGGGAATGTTACGGGGGACGTTTGCAAAGAGAAGATCTGCTCTTGCCCCGAGATCGAAGGCGACTTGCACGTCGACTGCGAGAAGAAGGGCTTCACCAGCCTGCAGCGTTTCTCGGCCCCCACGTCCCAGTTCTACCATTTGTTCCTGCACGGCAATTCCCTCACGCGCCTTTTCCCCAATGAGTTCGCTAACTTTTACAATGCAGTCAGCTTGCACATGGAAAACAACGGCTTGCACGAAATTGTGCCGGGAGCTTTCCTGGGGCTGCAGTTGGTGAAGAGACTGCACATCAACAACAACAAGCTGAAGTCTTTTCGCAAGCAGACTTTCTTGGGGCTGGATGATCTGGAATACCTCCAGGCTGATTTTAATTTATTGAGGGATATTGACCAAGGAGCCTTCCGGGACTTAAACAAGCTGGAGGTGCTGATTTTGAACGACAATCTGATCAGCATCTTACCTGCCAACGTGTTCCAGTATGTGCCGATTACCCATTTGGATCTACGAGGTAACCGCCTGAAAACCTTGCCTTACGAGGATGTTTTGGAACAGATCCCAGGCATTGCTGAGATCCTGCTGGAGGACAACCCTTGGGACTGTACCTGCGATCTACTCTCCTTGAAAGAATGGCTGGAGAACATCCCCAAAAATGCTTTGATCGGCCGGGTGATTTGTGAAGCTCCCACACGTTTGCAAGGGAAGGATTTAAACGAGACAACCGAACAGGAGTTGTGCAGGAAAACCCGGGTAGATTCCAGCCTTGCAGCTCCCCCTGCAGAAGATGAGACTTGTGATCCTGGCCCCATTCCCACCCCTTTTAAGATCCATGGCAAGGAAGATGCTGCCACGCCAGGTTCTGCCCCTCATGGAGGTACCAAGATCCCAGTCAATTGGCAAATCAAATCCAGACCTACAGTGGCCAGCTCAGTCCACACCATGAAAGGCAAGTCTTCCAGTAGCGCTCCCTGCCCTGCCACCTGCACTTGCCACCAGATCCCTGGAGGGTTCAAGGTAAACTGCAATGATGGCAACATCAGCAGCCTAGTGGACCTGAAGCCTAAGCCATCCAACCTCCATGAACTCTTCCTGAGGGGCAACAAGATTCACACCATTCGCAAGTCCCATTTTGTGGATTATCAGAAACTCAACCTATTGGACTTGGGCAACAATAACATTGCCACTATGGAAAACAATACTTTCAAAAACCTGCTGGAGCTGGTGTGGCTCTACATGGACAATAATTATTTAGACATACTCTCTCGAGAGAAGTTCAACGGTTTGCAAAACCTGGAGTACCTAAATATGGAATTTAACGTCATCCAACTCATCCAGCCGGGGACCTTTAATGCCATGCCTAAACTGAGGGTACTGATTTTGAACAACAATCTTCTGAGGTCTCTCCCAGTTGATGTTTTTGCTGGAGTCTCCCTCTCTAAGCTCAGCATCCACAACAATTACTTCCTTTATCTGCCAGTGGCAGGAGTGCTGGATCAGCTCACCTCCATTACCCAAATAGATCTGCATGACAACCCATGGGACTGCAAATGTCCAATTGTCCCTTTCAAACAGTGGGTGGAGATGCTGAGGCCAAAGGTGATGATGAGTGACTTAAGGTGTGAGACCCCAGAAGAGTTCTTTAAGGAGGACTTTGAATCTCTGTCCAATGAGGCCATTTGCCCTCAGCTCAAAGTCATGCCCACTTTGACTTCCACCCATAAGAACAGCACTGGGTTGGCAGAGACTGGAACTCACTCCAATTCCTACTTGGAGACTAGTAGGGTCTCCATCTCAGTGCTGGTGCCTGGCCTTTTGTTGGTGTTTGTCACCTCTGCCTTCACCGTGGTTGGCATGCTCGTCTTCATCCTGAGGAACCGGAAACGCTCCAAAAGGAGGGACGCCAACTCTTCTGCCTCGGAGATCAACTCTTTACAGACAGTATGTGACTCCTCCTACTGGCACAATGGACCCTACAGTACAGATGGAGCCCATAGAGTGTATGACTGCGGCTCTCACTCCCTATCAGACTGAGACTACAAAATACAAAGTTAAAAAACAAACAAACATGTAACATCTGTGTATGGGCAATCAGTTCAACTTTCAGCAGCTAGCAACCTCAACTTCCCTTCCGTGGTTCAGAGCTTTCTTTTCCCCTGATCTGTGCATCTGCCCATCTTGTCCGCTGATGTGAATTGGACCACAGGAAGGGAATGGGGCTTAGCCCACTTAAAGCTACCTTCTGGTGAAAAACACCTACCCGCTCACCAAACCTGGGCCAGCACGATGAGTGGAGGCCTGCCTTTTTTAAAGTATTATTATTATTATTTTAATTTTTTTTTAATTATTATGTTTTGCCTAGCCTCAACCTGAGGTTGTGTAAACTCTACACTGTATAACCAGTGGGAAAGAAATAAATAGATCCAACTGAAAGGCCAAGATTGGCTTCCTATTGCAGCAAGAGAAAGAGGGTGAATACATTCTCCTGCAGGTTGATTCCTAACCGATTGTGGATTTATATTGGCCCTTATGTGTTATGGGGGAACAGAAGCTCTTGCTTGTGCCCTCCCCGTTGTGAACAAGGCAGGAGAGTCCAGTTGCACGAAGGCATGAATGTAATTGTAAATAGAATAACTCTGATCTAGAACAAACCAACCCACGTTGCTGCATGGTTTGCATGGATACAAAACCACCCAAGGGACGCTTCGGCCCCCCAAAAGGAAGCTGCGTCCAGTTCACCTCGTCCTCCCTCTCCCCACCAATAAGTTCTATCGTATCAAAACTTTCTATATACAGATACAGTATAATAAGAATAAAAAGAAAGAAAGTGCCATTTCGCCATTATTTTTGTGTGATTGCTAGGCAGTAGAGATCATCCATTTACTGTGAAAAAGAAAAAAAGAAAGAAAAGAAAAAACCAGGAAAATTGTAAAGGTTTTATTTAAGACATGTTTGCATGGTTTATACTTTCCTGGGTTTAGGTTTTGCGTTTTGGGCTGGGGGGGGGCGGGAGAGGAATTTACTTTCATGGGGAATTCCCCCCCTTCTCTTTAGGGAGGGAGGAGGGGATGAATTTGCTTCTGTTTTTTCTTTTTAAGCTTCTTTTGGAAACTGACATCTCCAGAATCCCTTTCCATCTGAATGTAAAGCAAGTACCCTAGGGGTATTTTTCTCTGTTGATCGATATGTTATTCTTTGGATTTTGTCTTGTTTTTGGCTTTGGTTGGTTTTTTTTAAAAAAAATAAAACAAAAACAAAAACAGAACCAAACCAAACAGAACCGAAAGCCTGGAGCAGTTAAGCATGAGTAGTGAATGCCACTTGAATGCTTAAGTTGCGGAGATGAATGAAAGGAGGTTTTTGTGTTCTTGTAAATCAGACTCTGGGAAATATATATATATATATATAAACATAATACTATCTGGAGAAAAATATGAGCTGAAGTTAAAAGAAAAAAGCAAGCAAGACTTACTAATTCTATTCAAGGATTTTATAATGGCATATTTTTTCAGTATTAAAGTGAAAATGTTTTCAAGGCTTGGGTCATTCATTTTAATGCAACCCCTCACCCTCATGTCACTTTTTTTTAACTGCCACCAACTGGGGTTGTTTCATGTTAATGTAGGTTGAGAGCGATGGTGAAGTCACTTCATTTTCATTCCTTGTGATCTTAAAACCGTGTGTGTCTCTCGGAAGTCAATTGCTACTCCTTTCCTTGCCTGCCCTGAATGCAGCAATGAAATCCTTTGATTAATACTGGGAAATTGCCTTTGGTGCCAAGACTGCCGTGAGTGCACACTGCAGATAAACTAGAGAGCTGGATGGCAATTTGATTTAATCGACTAGGGCTTAGATCCCTCGGATTAATGTGAGGATCTGACTTCGCTGGGCAGCGATTCTTTCAAGCATGATGATTGACAAGTGGGACTACTGATGGTGATTGGGCTTCAGTATCTCTGAAAGAGAGGGAGAGAGAGACAGACAGACTGGAGGAAATAAAACCTCCCCCTGAAAAAAACTAATTACTAATGGAATTTCCTAACATCTCTCTCCCCCCCTCCCTCTCTCTGAATTCTGCAACCTTTTGCGCTTGAAATAAATCTCTCTAGCTCCTTCCTGCCATCTGACTTCAGTACCATCTCCTTTGATTTTCCTTGCACAGTAGGCTGGCCCTTAACTAGAGAATACATGCAGAGGCAGAGAGCACCCTGCAAATCAATTGCAGCTTCCGAAGGCCGAAATCCCAGGGGAGAAATGAAGGTTTTCAGTCATGTTGCTTCTGGCTTTCGGCAAGCAGAGAAATCCTTTTTTTTTAAGAGGAAAAGACTGGAATGGTCTAACTAAGCTCAACTTCAGAGTACAGATTGGGGTGGCGGGGGATAGAGGAGGGGAGCGGGGCAGAGGAGGAGCCTGGGTAACTAAACAAAATAAATACATATAGGAGAATGGAGTGTCTCCTTTTTCTGCTCCAGGTGTTTATAAGAGGAGCAAGAGAAGAAGGAGAGGAAGGAATGACCAAATAAGGTATCTGAAACCAGTTGGTTAACATGCAAAAGGGAGGGGGAAGGAAGCTGCAACATAAAAGGACCTTTGTGGATATAGCAATGCTGTATGAGTCAAGCATTGGTAGATTTCCTTAATCTTGTCTCACTGCTTCATTCTCTTGGTATAATGTGTTGTTGGTGATGGAGGTAATGATGAAGATGATGATACAATTCCCTGCTTCTCTGAACGAGCTCTAGTTATTTAGAAAGACCCTTCACCCTTTTCTCTTTACCCTCCCTAAACTTGTTTCAGTTTTTTTCCCTTCCCCCAACCAGAACATTACCAAAATAAATTATGGGAATAAAGTAAAAGAAGAGAGAGAGAGAATAATTACTTTAGCCCAAACTGTTTTCAATTTTAAAAGAAAATGGTGCTCAATCAATCAATCAGTTAGCTTCAGGACCATCTAAGTGCAAGCATTTTTTATTCACAAGCAGCTTCTAAATGTATGATTGGTTAAATCTGCAAAGAACTGGCAGAAAAACAATCAAAATGCAACTGTTGTAGTTCGTTCATGCCACTTTATGAACACAGATCCTATCTGAAATTTAACAAAATGTCCATTGCTTTTCAGATGACAATAATGCTTGCTATTTCTCTCTTTTTTAAAAAAAATCAAATGAATTGAATTTTATTTGGATATTTTCGTTTTTTGTTTTAGTGAAAAAATGTAGACAATGATTTATTGTTGCCACAGCAGCATGTTTTAAGCAAAAGAAGTAAATGAAATCACTTTTATGAAATGGGAAGTACAGTTCTCAGAATTTATTCACCCTCAAATTGTACTTTGAAGTTCTTTTACTTTTTAGAAGGGAACTTAGCTTTAACTGAAGCAGAATGAATGGATCAGTAGCATGCAAAACGATATAAATATTTTATATTTCTATTCTGCAAGGATCTTTGCATATCTGCTCGGTATATTCATGGATTTTCATACATCAGAAAAAGAAATAGATACTTACAAGGGATAATAGCAGTGAATGACTAATGTGGAGAGATATTTCAATTTATCTCAGTCAAATCTATTATTAAACTGCATAAATGTTTTATTCATCCTGACAAAGTATAACTGCTTCCATAATATTTATGCAACTGGAAGCATAAATGTTTTCACCATTATGGTTTTATGTGTAGCTATCAATACATATACTTTCTCCTCTGTGTTTCAAATTTTACGAAACACTGTAAGTTATAAAAGCGTGTATTGGAGAAGGATGCTGCCCCCAGTTGAATCAGCCTCCAATCCATCAAACGTAAAAGGGATTTAAATAATACGAGGTATGGTAGTTAGATAAAAAGAAAGATGGCTTATTTCTGTATGTATGGCTTGAGACAAATCATTGGCTAGGAGGCCAGGATAACTCATAATTTATTTTTTGCTATAAGGACTACATGCTTGAATATATGTGATCATCTCACGTTTATTAGAAAGGTGAATGGATTTTATAGCATATCAGGCACTGGATAGAATAGGAAAAGAATTAGGTGTTGTGGCCCACCAGTGGCCAGTGATGCTGGCAGAAGAGTTGGACAGTGAGGAGGCTGGGGAGGAGCATGGGCCAGTACTGGAGGATGGGGAAGGCTCGGACGAGGACTCTGCATCAGAGGCAGAGACAGGGTCAAGGCCATCTGGCAGTGATCGGGTGCCTATGGAGCTAGACAGCAGTGAGGCAGAGGAACAACTAGAGCCTGTTCCCAGTGTGCGCATGCGCAGAGCTGCCAGAAGAAAAGAACAACTCAGAAATCAGGATAGACTTGGGAGTAAAGTCACAGGTGGAAGGTGATTGGCCCCTCCCATAGGAAACAATAGAGGAGTGAAAGGGGAGGGGGCTTTTGCAGGAAGCAATTTGTTTGTTTGGTCATTAGATTACTTTCAAACAGTGGTGATTTTTTTTTAACTACAAGTTCTGTGGGCATGACTTGGTGGACGTAGCAGGGGAAGGATACTGAAAAATCTCCATTCCCTTCCCACTCTGGGGCCAGCCAGAGGTGGTATTTGCCGTGATTTCTCCGAATTACTCAAAATTTCCGTTACCGGTTGTCCAGAACCTGTCAGAACCTGCTGAATTTCATCTGGTTTCAAGTGTGTGAAGATCTGTCTGCGAATCTCAGAGACACTGGGCCCTGTCTTTCCTCATTTGGAAAATATTGACATGGCAGCTTTCCAAGATAGATAAGGTCTGTAGTCATAAATATTCCTTTGGAAGACTGTTTGCCTGGCCTTTGCTGAATGTGAAGGAGAGGAATTCACATTCGTTTAATAAAAGGAGTTTTGTCGGGACCAGGACTCTGCCTCATGCTTTTTGGGGAAGCCCAGGTCAGAACATTAGGTGCTGCCTTTTGAGACACCGTATGCTATTAATTTTAAGGCAAGTTGATATCTTTTCTGAAAGCAGATCTTGATTGTGGGTTGAAACAATATGATGAGAAGTAATGAAGTTATGACTGAAAGCAGAGACAGAAATAAAACATGGACTATAGTGAATTACTAGAGAAGCATCTATAATATCAATGTTTTATACAGTCCTTGTATACCATCCTTGACTTACAATAATTGGATTAGTGACCACTCAAAGTTACAATGCCACTGAAAATAGTGATATGACTGTTTTTCACACGTATGATTGTTCCAGTATCCCCATAGTCACATAATCAAAATCTAGACACTGACTTATAGTTATGATGGTTCAGTGTCCCGGGGTCATGGGATCACCTTTTGCCCCCTTCTGACAAGCAAGGTTAAATAATAAGTTAAATCTATTAAGTAAATTAATAGCTTGTTAACTTAACTTAGATTAAATAAGTCCATGGCTTATTAAATAATAAGCCTTAATATGTTAAATATAGTGTTCAGTTATAATGTATTTCACTGGTGGGATTCACTTTTTTTACTACCGGTTCTGAGGGCATGGCTTGATGGATGTGGCGTGGCTTGGTGGGCAAGGCGTAGTGGGTGTGGCAGGGGAAGGATACTGCAAAATCTCCATTCCCTCTCCATTCCAGGGGAAGGTTACTGCAAAATCCCCATTCCTTCCGGATCAGCTGGGGCTCGGGAGGCAGAAAATAGATGGGGGCTGGGCCAGTCAAAATTTCTGCTACTGGTTCTCCAGAATTGGTCAGAACCTGCTGAATATCACCTCTGATGTATTTCCTTTTTCTGAGACCACTGTACTATTTTGTTGTTTTGTTTTTAGGAATCTTGTCTAGGATCTTCACTGTTTACAAAGTTGTTGCCTAATTTATTTGACCCAAGCTTGGATTATGTAGCTATTTCTTATTATAAGGAGTGAAATGTTCAGAAAGATTCCCACTTGTGTCTGACTGTGGTGAGAGCTAGTGTTGTATTTATAACTGGCCACAGGGAAGGCCCAGCTGAGTTTATGTTTGGACCAGAGGTGGTATTCAGTCAGTTCTCTCTGGTTTGGGCGGTAGTGGCGGCTGCCGAAGGCTCCACCCACCTGCCCCAACGTAATGCGTGAGCACTGCACATGCATTTACAAACCGGTAGGGAAGATAAGTAAATCCCACCACTGGTTTGGATACTATTTCCAGTCAAACTTTAGTAATATTTTTAGTTATCTTGGATTATAAAATGTAATGACTAGTGTAAAACAAGTATTTCTAAGATACTTTGAACCTTTAGCATGGTATTGAATGAATGTTTATTACCTTATGTGCGACCAGAATCTGAAAATAACATTTAACGCAGCACAGTACCTAAACAAATGGTTCAGTTGAGATCGGCATATGTAAGACCGACTGGGGTAGACTGTAGGGGTGATACCAAAATATAATTTTATCTTATTTTATTTATCTATACATTAAATTATTGTGTTTTATTCCAATTTCAGTTTAAATCATTTTTATTCCAATTTCATTTTAAATTGCGTTTGATCCAGTTCCAATATAATTTTTTTAAAATCAGATTTTAGTAATAATTTGTGTCTGAAATGCTGCACTTTGATATGGCCAAGGGCTAATCAATAAATAAAATACGAATGAATGTTTATGCAAGTTGTTGTATGCCTGAATAGAGATACTTTGGTCTGATTGCAACAAAGGAATTCTCAGGTGCCAATCATATCTCAAAATAGTACTAGCAATAGCACTCAGACTTATGTTGCTCCATAGTGCTTTACAATCTCTGAGTGGTTTACACAGCGGTGGGATTCACTTACCTTCCATACTGGTTCGCAAATGTGAGCATACACACCGCCTTCTGCACTTGTACAGCGCTCGTGCATTATGTCAGGGCAGGTGGGCAGAGCCTCCCACAGCTGCTACCAGTTCGCCCAAACTGGAGAGAACTGGGTAAATACCACCTTTGGGTTTACAATCTCAGTATATTGCCCCCAACAATCTGGGTATTCTTTTACAGAACTCAGAAGTATGGCAAACTGTCAATCTTGAGTTAATCAGTAATGACCTTCTTTTATATCAATATTGATATTGTATTGATATGTGACACGATAATATCATCAATAATGACATTAAGCTGACTGCTCTCATCTGTTTTGGGGTCAGATGCAAATCTAAGAGGCTGTTTCATATACCCCCCCCCCCTTAAATTAAATCAAATCTAAACATTCTCTGTGTTTGTCTGCTTGTGTTTGTATGAGGACTTAGATTGTTGGGGGCAATATGCTGACTCTGTAAACTGCTTAGAGAGGGCTGTAAAAGCACTATGAAGCAGTATATGAGTCTAAGTGCTATTGCTATTGCTATGTCAATGAAGATTCTGTTATATAGGTAGAGTTCAATCATGGGCAAGTTGTGTCTGAGGCCTCTACCTCTATTGAGGAAAAGATTTCCCACTTGAGTACAAATGGATGTCAATCCTTCACCAAACAATCAAAGAAGGGAGTCGGGGGGGGGGGGGTTTCCATCTCACCACCTTGCAGCTGCAGCCTTCAAAGTGCTAGATTCATCCGGCAGCCCCGTTGCGAAAGTGCGCGGAAGCAGAGAGCTCCCGCGCACCCCCTTTTGCCTCCTGGCGCCTAGGGCAATGCCAGGAGCCCCCCGCAGCCGCCACCGACACCGGGGACCCCCAGCTAGCCACCCCGTCAGCTGGGCGCCCCTACAAGGCACCCAGTGCCCCCCCGATCAAGGAGGAGCCCACCAGGAGCGATGCATCTCTGTGTTTACATGTATGTCTGTGTCACTATTGACCCCATTCAAGGTCCATGCCTGTCAAAATTAATTCTGATGTCTTTGGTCTTATGTATTGGGATACCTTTCTCAAAGTTTTAGGATTTACTTAATGAAATTGGATTTTTTGGTTGTTTCTATGCCTAAAGTTGTCTGGTTATGGTAATTCAGGGATGAGAGGTGGATTCCTACCGGTTCAGCCCTGTTCAGCTGAACCCGGTAGTGGTATGCCAGCCTGGGCCACAGAACCGGCAGCGACCCAGGCTAGTCACGCCTCTGAACCGGTCCCCTGTTGCCATAGTCACCGCCACCATCATCTTGTTTTGGAGTTCTGCACATGCATAGAACAATTTCGTGTGACGTGCGCACATGAGCAAACCAGCTGTAACACTGTCTAGAATCCACCCATGGACTAAATGTATGGCATAGTAATATAGAATGTAGATCATAGAATAACAGAGTTGGAAGGGATCTTGGAGGTCTTCTGGTTCAATCCCCTGCTCGAGCAGGAGACCCTATACCATTTACCATGCTTGCAGTTTTCAGTAATTTCAGTTTCAATGGAAACATATTTGAAGTGGATTTCTCTTGCATCATCCCCTCTCCTTCCACATCTCAACCCCATGATTTTCGGTGTTATAGAATATGCTGCAGAGCAGTTGTGTACATATACTCTGGGTTATTTTTGCTCAAAGGGTGTTCTCTAGAGGCACCAAAGCACTGCCTTAGACTGGCCTGTTTTACACACTGTTTGGAATAGCTCATTGTATCTCCTACCAAATGGATCAAATAGTAAAAGAAGTAAAAGAAGGTGTGTGTGGGGGTGGGTATTAAGAAAGCAGTGTTTCTTTTCAATACCTGGCAGATTACTGTAAATATTTTTGGTTGTCATATACTGCCTTGTGAGCCTAAGCTACATTCTGTCATAGAGAAAATGCCTAAATGTGGACTTGGAGATAGATAATAGTAATTCACCCAGAGTTTTTAGTTAAAATAGGCTAAAGTAGGCTTCTATCTATCTATCTATCTATCTATCTATCTATCTATCTATCTATCTATCTATCTACCTACCTACCTACCATCCATCCATCCATCCATCCATCCATCCATCCATCCATCTATCTATCATCTATCTATCTATCTATCATCCCTCAAAACACTCTCTCTCTCTCTCTCTCTCTCTCTCTCTCTCTCTCTCTCTCTCTCTCTCTCTCTCTCTCTCTCTCTCTCCCTCTCTCTTATCTATCCATCCATCATCTATCCAGAGAGGGGTTGCAAATCCCAGTGCTACCAGTTCACACGTGCACGCAACACTTCTGCTCATGTGCAGAAGTGTCCAGGCAGGTAGGCGGAGCCTGCTGCCACCGCCACTACCAGTTCACCCAAGCGGGTAGGTCTGCATCAGACTGTCTGCTGCCTGCCTGCCTACCTACCTACCTACCTACCTACCTACCTACCTACCTACCTACCTACCTACCTATCTATCTATCTATCTATCTATCTATCTATCTATCTATCTATCTATCTATCACCTCCCTATAATCATTATATTCTGGACTTTGTGAGGAAGCAATGAAATGCCAATTTCACGAACTGAAATAGAGAAAAGAAAGAGTGAGCTATTTATATGGGATTACATAGTTTCCATCTCAGTCTACTCTGATCACTGCATCAAATTCAAGAGTTCTGTTAACCAAGAGTGATAAGAGGGTGTTGTAAAAATCTTGAAAATAATTCTTATTAAAATTCTATATTTTTTCAGGATTCATCTACCCTGTTATTCATTTTTTATAGCTAAACCTTATTAAGACAATTACACGACACATGTTAAATAAACATCTTTTAAACAGTGCTCAAAATGCCAGTTGCAATGGATAAATGTAGACAATTTTGAATGTCTATTATATTTGTGTGTATATATCTGCTTCTTACAGCACCGAGGCCTGTCTCTGAGACATGAACAAATTATATCAGAATTTATCCTGATTAATTTCATTCCTGATCAGTATTCTAGATACAATTGTACCTCTTTGCATGCACTGTCATCCTCACTCTGTTTTCATCTTAAACCACTTAATGCAAAATCTTTTATGAATGGATAATTCTCCCTTTTCCTTTTATTATTTGAATTATTTGTGGGGGCGAGGAAATTCCATTTGGAATTTTTGGAGGTTGAAATGTTCTAACGGTATGAGTGAGCATTTTATAATCATATCAGAAAGGAGTTTTATTTATAGGTAAGAAAATCAAAGCCTAACACCTAGATCTTTGCTTCCTACTGGAAGGGTTGTCTACAAGCACATATTCTATCTGTAAAAGAGGAAAAACAGAAAGAAGTGGCCACTGAATAGTAATTTCTTAGATAAAGGGCAGGCAAAATGATAGACAAAAATGGGGCATATACCACAAACTCCAGAATGGACTGGAGTGGAGTGGAATTCTTTATTGGCCAAACGTCATTAGGCACCCAAAACTATTTTCCACAGTGCATAAGCTCTCATTGTACTTACAAGCAACAAGGTACATACAGATAGCATGCACATAAAATCAACATGTATACAAACAAACAAGGCAATATAATCATAAGATACCAATAGGAGAAGGTAGTAGAAAAAATGAGAAGGAAAAGTAATACAGCCATATTACATGGATAAATATCCTTAGACATAAGAGAGTACTGTGGTGATTAGGTGTTCAGCTGAGTAATGGCATGAGGAGAAAAAATTGTCCACATGTCTACTTCAGGGATGGGTTGCTGCTGGAATTACTGCCAGTTTGGCACACATTTTTTTTTTTGCTCTGAGCTCATGCGCATTTGCACATTAAAAGGTATGCACATGCACACAACATTAGAAAAAGGGGAAAAAATTGCAATGAAGATTGTTTTGCGCATGCACAGAACCGAAAATCAAGATGCCGCCGCTGCCGCCGATGAAACCGGTTCAGGGATGTGGCAGGCCAAGTTACTATCTACTCAGCCCAACTGGGCCTAATCGGTAGGAACCCATCTCTGGTCTACTTGTCTTGGCATGCCATGCCCTCTAGCAGCATCCTGAGGGGAAGAGTTGAAGCAGTTTGTGTCCAGGATGGGATCTGTGGATATTTTCTCAGCCCTCCTTCTGACCTGTGCAATATACAGGTCCTCAATGGAAAGCAGGCTAGTGACAATTGTATTTTTCTTCAGTCCTAAATATCTGTTGAAGTCTGTACCTGTCCTGTTTGGTTGTTGTACTAAATCAGACAATTATAGAAGTACGAATGACAGATTCAATAATTTCTCTGTAGAACTGTACTAGCAGCTTCTTGGGCAGCCTGAGCCTTCTGAGTTGATGCAGGAAGAACATTCTTTGCTGTGCCTTTTTAATGACAGTTCTAATGTCAGGTAAATGTTTCAAATCCTGGGAGATTATAGAACCCAGAGACTTGAAGGTCTCTAATGTTGATACTATGTTGTTTAATATTGCAAGAAGTGGTAAAATAGGAGGAGTCCTCCTAAAATCCATTTTCATCTCTACAAACACTTAACTGTCTACCTACATCCTATTGCTCTCTTGTGGCAACTATTCATTTAGACATTGAAGAGTCACACCATTGGATTTGAAGTGCCAACAGGAATGCAGTGTTAGATAACTGAAGGGTCCTTTATTTTTATTTATTTTATTTATTAGAATTTGTCAAACAAAAATGAGAATAAGAATAAAAGAATAAAAATACAGGGACAATAGGCACATTGGTGCACTTATGCATGTTCCCTCTACTCACCAGTTAAGTATGATGTAAGGTGCACGGAAGTCCATTTGTGATTGAAACTGTGACAATTTGTAGCTGAAGCTACTGAATCAGGTAGAGCATTCTAGATTTTGACAACTCTATTACAGAAATCATATTTTTTTGTCAATATGATTCGCATAGCAGATTCTAACCTATCTTTTCTTTGATATACAGTATTTAGGGTTCCCATTTGTTTTATATTTCTGGGAATGAGGAAAGAGTGGCATTGAGATTTATTTATTTTTTTAATTTTGAAGTGTTCTATTTGCATTTACCAAAATGAATTACTGGACTCTTTTTTAATTAAAAAAAGCCCTTTAAACAGAATAAGTTGTGTTGGAAATGGATTTTAAGCTAATGGAAGGTTAATGAATACTAAACAAAATGATTTCTATTTTTCTAAATTATTCATAGCCGTCCTTCCCTGACTGGGTGTTCAATTTGACTTGTGATGAGTTATACAGATTTGCTACTCATTGTTCTCTCATGCTCTTTTGCTATTATGCTTCCTCCACTCCCCTTGTGCTCTGTGGAACTTCAAAGTACTATAATACATATAGTGCATTTGATTTGACCTAGAACAAAATCAGAATCCAATTCAAGCTTGGTCCACTCTCTCTTCTTCTCTGAATTTAAGCCATAATTATTATTAATTGCATCTAATTACCAATTAATCTGTTTGAAATTGGGTTGGTGAAAAGAGATACTGCTGCCATCATATTTTGTTTGATTGAATTGTAGAAGAGAAATTAGTTCATTTCTCTATTACTTTCACATTATTTTTCCTTCACCCTACAATTTAAATTGTAATTTAAATAATGTTACATAAGACAGCACTTATAGCCAATTAGCAATACATATGTACATATAAACAAAATACTTAACAAAGAGGTCTATATGTTATTGGGGGGGGGAGGACTTACTACTGAGGATAAACTCCATGGAAAATCTGGGCTTTTTGGTTTGTAATATGTGAAAAGTCTCAATAGGACAGTGTCAAAGTTATAAAATTAATCTGTTTGCATAAAGTATGCTAAAGGTATTCATTATATGAAATGCACTATTTGACATTGCTCCTAGTACAATTGAGTAAGCCAAAGAGAAATACTGAATATCAGAGTGCTTCATTTCACCTACTGTAAGATTTTCAGCTGAATTACTTTCTAGGGAGAAGGGTAATTTTTCAGAGCATTGAACTCATACAAGGAACAATGTTAAAATGATCCAAACCATATTGCTGGCAGATAGGTTGACTTAATCTATGTTGAGCATCATGACTACAAATTGTTGTCTCATGATCACACATGCTCAGCTATCTCCAATACTTTGAAGTGTTTAATGCAGAGATCTGTGCTGATCTGAATTTGATCATATACTGTTAAATTCTGGACTAAGTAACTATGCATCCATCTGAGTAAGCAACTTAATATTCGAGTTCATGAGTGGAGCTTTCTTTAATAACTATTGACAGTTCAATTCAAATTTAAACAAAGTGGCTACATGTAGGTTACTGCATATGCTAATCCTCTACCAAGGTGCTTATTATATTTGGTGGCACAGTGGACAGAGTGCAGTACTGCGGGCTACTTCTGCTGACTGCCGGCTGCTACAGTTTGACAGTTCAAATCTCACCAGACTCAAGGTTGACCCATCCTTCCATCCTTCTGAGGTGGGTCAAATGAGGACCCAGATTGTTGGGGACAATAGGCTGACTCTGTAAACCGCTTAGAGAGGGTTGTAAAGCACTATGAAGCAACATATATAGTAATCTAAGTGCTATTACTATTTTGTGCTCATCTTTTAAAAAAAATATATTTTCAAAATCTTTTAAAAATATCCTTTTAATTAAAAAAAATAGGATATTGATTTGCAACATCATACTTATTTTCACACTGGAACATATACACAGGAGCATGTAAATATTTCCCAACTTTGGCTTAGACTTTTTCTGAAGGCAGTCAAATATCTTTCTGGAGCTAAAATTTCATTGGGAATGAGATCAGGTAGAATACCCATGAGATATTATTTTGTCTGAAGTGTAAAATGGAGCAAGAAATAAAATTAGTTTTCCCGGTGGTTTAAATCCTTGAGGATCAGGTTTAAATTTACCCATGGTTGTTTGATGATTAATAGATGCTTGTAAATATTTCAGAAGAGGGTTTCAACTTACCAGGAATGGCCAATGTCTGGGATAATGTATTTTATTAAGGCCTGCTAACTCAAAAGACAGAATAACAGATTTCACGTATGGAGAACTCTTCTGTCTTTGGTATATAATAGCATAGCTTTATTTTCATTGTACATCATGTATACAACGAAATTGATTTTAGCCTCACTGGTTCAATCCGTGACGAAAAATACAAACAACATAAAGAGTATAAAGAGTAATCCATATGCAAGTAATTAGGAAAAATGAAAAAGAAAAAGAAAAACTAGTCATACATTCCCACATGTGCATGGAGTGATTGTGATTGTGTTTAAGAGTATGACAGCTCAAGGATAGAAACTATTTTTAAACCTATTTGTTCAGCTGGCTATGCTTCTATGCCTTCTGCCCAATGGTAGAAGTGCGAAGAGACACTGACCAGGGTGTGAATTATCTGTGAGTATCTTCCTTACTCTGCTAAAGCTGCGAGACCTGGCGATGTCATGCAGTGGTGTCAGAGGGCAACCAATGGTTTCTTGTGCCAAATTGATCATTCTCTGTAGTGACTTCCTGTCCACAGCTGTTAAAACAGTGTGTAATACTGTAATGCAGTGTGTGCAGACACATTTTTTTATTGTGAACCAATAGAAAGAGGTCATCAGCCATTGTTCCACCTGATATTTTCACAGGACTCTAAAGAAACGAAGAAGTATATGGAATGGTTTGGTTCCTATCAGAGACGTCAGGTCTAGCTTTTCTTACATAATTAGCAGACTAGACAGATCAATGGTCAGTCTTCAAATACAGCAAACTTCAAATCAAGATACTGATTGAAGTTGTCCTTTTTGTTGATTGTTTTTGTGTTGCACTGCTTTAATTCAGATTTTAATCCAAACATCACACCACTCCTCTTCATAACTGTATTAAGAAAGTATTTCCTTCCTTCAGAATTCAGAAAATTTCCCACAGGTGAAATGTATGCGAGGAATTCTGCAGACATTTAATTTTGCAGCTTTCAGCCAGGATTTGGATGTATGAAAATATTCTGTCTCAACAAAGTATTTGCAACGGGAACTGATAATCCAAAAGCTTCTAATTCTGAGGTGGGTTGCTCCCGGCTCGGCCCAGTTCAGCCGAACTGGTTGTGGTGGCAGCGGAGGCTCCACCCACCCACCTGGTGCTTCTGCACATGTGCGAGAGAGAACGCACATGTACAAACGAACTGGTAGTAAAAAAGAAAGAGAAACCCACCACTGTTCTGATTCTGTTTCTCCTGATGTACTGTTTTGAAGTCTTTCTATACATATAAGACAGACTTCTTACTTTTACTATTCAGCCATGTGGAATAGAAGGGGTGTCAGCATTTTGAATAAGGAGTAAGCAGTCCATGAATTTGTAAAAGAAGGTAGGTAAGGGATGACGCTCTACAATGAGAAAGCTTTAGTTAGAAAGGAAAAGAGAAGAAAGTAAAAAGTTCAGCAAATATCCTCCTGATCTTTAGCATAAGGATCTGACAAAAAGGATCTGACAATAGCTAGGCTTAACAATCAGTTGTTTTCGGAATTGTACAATTAAACACATCTTAGTAAAAGAAAGTAAGTTTATCTCCAGAAACTAAATTGAGACTTGCTGGGAATTCTTATACAAAAAAAAAAAAAAAAAAAAGTACAGGAGTCAGAACAGAATGTTAAACACCTATCAAAATGATTGTTATGTTCCAGTGCTTTAAATGTGAGGGCCTCCATTTTATAGAATAATCAGACAAAATCCCAAGTTTAAGAATAAGAGAGAGAGAAAGAGAGGAAGGGGGGAATTGTGGCCTAGAGGTGAAAAGGCTCACCTCCCACTCTGAAGGTTGAAAGTTCAATTCTAGGCAGCAGCAGATGTTTTTCGATAGGGCACAAAGATGAAATATATGCTCTAAACTTCATGTAGGTGTCAGTCACCCTGTTTTTACCCCAAATTATAGAATTAAGGGGTCATAAAAAGAATGAATATATTTTCCACTAGAAAACAATCATGGTCACAAATCCAATTTCAGAAACTGAACTGTAACAGTTCCTTAAAGCATAAAATGTGAAGCAAGATTAACGACTTTGTCTTATGATAATTGCGATAATGTCATGCTATAATGTTGAAAGAAGTTCTTAAATTCATTAATTTGTATTATTTTTCTACCTACTGAAGTATATATTTTTTTACAAAGCAGGGGAAAAAAACCATGCAAAAACAAAATAGGAGATGGAAAAAAGACGTACAAGAATGAGAAATCTGCAATCTTTTTCTATCATCAAGGACAGATAGACGTAATAACTAATTATGTATTTAAGAGATAAATATACATTTTATTGTTACTGTGCAGTCATTTAAAAAAAAATCTTCTCCAATATGAAATTAGTCGATTAATTAGTTCATCAACTAGTATTTTACAGCTTCTACACAATTATATTTTCATATTTTTTTTGATAGTTTGAAAACAGACATCTGACAACCTCATGAATTATTGAAAAACCATCTCTCCAGCAACGTTTCTTGATTTTCTTGAACATATTTTATATGTAATCTGAAAAAAAATGGCTAACATTAAGATTTTACCTTCCCGTTTAATTACTCAAATCACTCAGGTCTTTGGTAAAATGCAATTTCTGATGGCAAATTTAAAGAGCTTCAAAATAGATGGTTGAAGCTTATCAGCTCTATGAAGAAATAAAACTGGAATATGCCAACCATCTCAATATATAGTTGATAACCTTCCAGCAAAGCTTCCAAATTAAAACTTTCATCAAGCTAAATGATTTCTTTTGTTTCTTTCACAGTTTCCTTCACATGTAAATTGGCCTAGTGAAAGTGAAAATTCACAGACATTTCTTTTTTAACCAGAATTTTTTTTAAATCTCCTTTGATGAATTCTAAAGGTACTCACTAACTACCCTCAAGCTTTTAACTGAGCAATTCTATTTCTAGGCACATACAATCTGCTGTCGATAATGTTAACAATGCCCTTAATAGTTTTTTTTTTCTATCTGCTATCATCCTGAGAACAGCTAGCTTATCTTTCTAAAGAAAGATCTTTAGAATCTTTCATATCTTTACAATGGTCAAATTGGCTATTTCCATGGGAGTCTGCATGGCTCTCCCGTGTGTGTCTATATCAAAGTTTGTGTGTCTGTTTCTGTTGGTTGTCTGCCTTTCTTTCTCATACTCGTATGAGAATATGAATGCGGGTCCTACTTGTATAATTACAGATCCAGTGCTCTTTGAAAAGAATTTCCTACTCCAGGTATGTAATGACTGAATCAGAGGTGGGTCGCTGTAGGGAATCACTGCCGATTCGGTGCGCAAAAAAAGTGCTCCGTGCACATTTGCACCTCAAAAGGTCTGTACATGTGCACAATGTTAGAAAAGGCGGGAAAAAAACCACATTTTTGCAATGAAGATTGTTCTGCGCGTGCACAGAACCGAAAATCAAGATGATGACACCGCCGATAGAATTGGTTCGGTGGCGTGGCAGGCCAAGTTACTACCTACTTGGCCAAACCAGTCGGAACCGGGAGAAACCCACCTCTGGACTGAATGGTACTTTCAAAAGTGCTGGATAGACGTTACGTGGACAAATGCCTCTGTAGAAGCCGAAGTGTCATTTCTGTCCTGAGCTCTGGTTCTAAGGCAGTGATAGCTAATCTTTTCTGAACTGAGTGCCCCAAGCCCCCTGCATGCCCACACACCCTTGCATGCATGTGCAGCCTCCCCTGCACATATGCCATCCCTGCGCATGCACAGCAGAGACCCAAAGATCAGATGGCTGGTGGGAAGTGGGCACACATGTGTGGGGGAGCTGAATTGCGGTGATAGCTTCCGTGCCCATAGACAGGGCATAGCGTGCCACCTCTGGTATGCGTGCCATAGGTTCATCAACATGGTTCTAAGCCAGTGGTTCTCAACCTGTGGGTCATGGGGGTTGAACGACCCTTTCACAGGGGTCGCCTAAGACCATCGGAAAACACATATTTTTGATGGTCTTAGGAACCACCAATTTTATGGTTGGGGGTCACCACAACATGAGGAACTGTATTAAAGGGTTGCGGCATTGGGAAGGTTGAGAACCACTGTTCTAAGGGGTCATGAAAATATTACCATGGGAACCGTGTTAGTGACCAGAAGGACAGGGAACATCTGTAGCAGATGATTCCCAGTCTCCACCTTCAGAGTCATCAGTCACAACTAAACCATTAGGAAAAGTAAGAAAACTATATTTAAAAAAAAAAAAAGAACTTGAAGCTGTGGACCAGAAATGAGAGGGCAATATCAGCAGCATGTATCCTTTAAAAATAATTAACATGGTTAGAGGGATGCAAGACTTATCCCTCTTAAACAAATTTGCAGGTTTTACTTTGCGGACAATCTTCCCACTTTTTCTTCTTAGAATGTTCAAAGGTCAATCCATAGTTCACGCAGAAGGTTTCGTGCTCATTCTAGAAGTTGAAATCCTAATATATCTATACATCAGTGGCGGCTAACCTTTTCGGTGCCGAGTGCCAAAAGCGCAAGCAGACATGTGCGCACCCATAATTCAATATGCCCCTGTACACACACCCCATACATACCCCCATACAAGTCCCTTGAATTCACCCCATCCCCAGCGCATGTGTGCGCAACCCTCCCCATGAGTACCTCGCCCACTGTGTATATGTGCGCAACCCCACAGAGGTGTGTGCAACCCCAGGCATGTGTGCGACCCCCCTACTCATGCCCTGTCCCTGCGTATGTAGGGCAGAGACCCAAAGATCAGATGGCGGGCAGGAGGAGCATGCACATGCGTGGCAGAACTGAGCTAGGATGACCGCTTGTGTGCCCGCAGAGAGGGCTCTGCATGCCATCTGTGGCATGTGTGCCATAGCTTCACCATCATGGTTATAGGTAATTGTGTCATAGACTTTTATTTAGAAAGAAGGGGGGAAAGAACCAAAAGAGATCCTTATTTCTACTTTCCTCAAATTGTTCTATAGACTGTAATTACTCTTGTTTTGTAAAATGTGAACATAATTTTTTGGGACATATGATGAAACCAGCAATGTAAAAAGGCTTCAAAAGTCATAGGTTCTACTTCTTGTCACCATGATACAAAAAAGAGACTGGGGCCCTAGAAAGAGTGTAGAGAACATCAACCAAGATTGGAAGGGATCCCCAGGCTAAACTCTATGAAGAATCGCTAAGAGAACTAGGTTATGTGTATCTATCAAAGAAAAAGCTTGGGGGAAACTTCATAGCCATCTTCCAGTACTTGAAGAACTGTCAAAGAGAAGAGATAATATTTTCCATAACTTTTGAGGGCAGAACAAGAAACGGGTGGACGTTCATCAGAGGAAGATTCAGCCTGGAACTAAGGAGGAATTTCTTGACAGTGAGAGAATTAGTCGATGCAAAAGCTTGCCTTCTCGAGTTGTGGGTAGTCCATGGAGATTTTCAAGAAAAAAATTGAGCCTTTTTTCCTGGGATGGTATAAGAACTGCTGCTTTGGGCAGGAGTTTGGATTAAAAGGTCTCCAAGATACCTTTCAACTCGAGCAGACATCTGTCAGAGCCGCCACAGACTGTTTGTGAAGCCTTGTGGACCGTTAATGCCCATAATTTACAGCCATATAAATGAAAGAGGGTTTTGGGGACTACAATTGTGATTTATGCATTCTCAGGAAGCCTAGGTCAGAACAGGTTTCAAAGACACATATTAAATGCAGCAAGACAGAAATATATATTTCTGGTCTGTCTGTAATACATGTCATTTGCATATAGTAAAAGGTTACACTCTGCCTCTCTCGATATAATTCTGTGCTTTCAATATATCACATTATACAGCCAGAATTTGATAATTTGATGTAATTTTATTTCTACCTTTGCTTGAATTTTCATCCTGCGCTTGTTTGCAATTATATGTTCATGCAGTTTTGTTTCTGACAGTTGCAAGCATAGAAGAGAAGCCCATGTTATCTCTTTTCTCGAGTTCTCTGCCATTACAGTCCATTTACACATCTTTAATGGGCAATGCATACTGCTCCATGTCAGTTGACCTAACTCAGACTTATGTCATGTGAACAAGGATTCGGAACCGAAGAAATGAGTAATTCTCTAAAAAGAAGAAGAAGTAGTTTAACCTGTAGCAAATAATTGGAGCTGGACTGCACATAGATCCACTAAATGATTTCAAGATAAATTTAAAAAAATATGAAAGCAATGTTAAAAAGACTAGGACACAAATAGCACCATAGACCAACACAATGAAATAAAGTCGGATCTTTTGAAGATTAGCTGGCATATTAAGGTAATAAACAGTAATTCAAGTGAACCATAATTATAACTTTTTCTCATTTAAAGTTTATCCCAATATACCTCCTCTAGCTTCTTTTCATTTATTGGCTTTTAGAACTGGGTCCAATTCTCTGGTGATGATCACATATAATGATATCGCATGATTAGGATTAGCTGTTCTTGTTGCTGTGAATGTCTTAGTTTTGGAAACAGATCCAACGTTAATATGTTTTATCCTATTAGGTTATGTGAATGCAAGTGCAAACATTTTGAACATTGGCCGAAAGGCACTCAGTTTGGCATAGTGAGATAGTAGTTTTTTGCTTTTCCAGGATATTGGATAAGATTTCAAGGCATACATCCAGCTTGGAACATGTATAATCAACTGGAGGATATCTGGGAAGATATTTCTACCATATGGAGCTATTTTGTCAGTTGATCGTGTGTTTATGCAACCTGAATATATGTGTCCACAAAATATTTCGTATTTCCATGCCATGGCTCTTGTTGGCTTTATTGGTTGATATTTTTTTCTGTTGTAAAATGTCCCTGAAACCATTGCTGTCCTTTTCAAAGGAGATTCAACACACTACTCCATTTGCATTTCTAAAAGGGATTGTTTTGTCATTCCATTTTAAATCTTCTCCTTTCTAAAGTCCTTTCCCTGCTGACTCAACTCATACAGTACCTTCCTCTGTTGAAAGCATTTCCTTCTTATTTAAATTCTCCTGGATTTTTTATCTTCTTTTCATCTGTATCTCCTAACCCCCCTCTTTTTTGTTTACCTTTAAGGTTGCCTTTCAAATACCATGCATGGTATTCACTGCTCTCAATCTGTTTCTTCCTTTTTATATTTTATAGCCAATATTATGAAGATGATGGTCCAGCAGTTATACTCAAATCTCTCCACCACTTTTGTGCAGGGACAACAAATTATCAGATGAACAGAGTTGGAAGAGACTTTGCAGATAATCCAGTCCACCCCACCCCCCCCAAGTAGGAGACCCTACCATTTCTGACATATGGCAATCCAGTTTCTTTTTGAAAGCTTCCAGTGATGAAAGTCTCACAACTTCTGAAGGCAAGCTGTTCCTTTGGTTGATTGTTCTCATTGTCAGAAAATTTCTCCTTATTTCCAGATTGAATCTCTCCTTGTTCAGTTTCCATGCATTATTCCCTGTCTGGCCCTCAGGTGCTTTGGAAAATAGCTTGACCCCCTCCTCTCTGTGGCAGCCCCTCAAATATTGGAACACTGCTATCATGTCTCCCCTGGTCCTTCTCTTCACTAGACTAGCCATGCCCAGTTTCTCCAATCATTCATCCTATGTTTTAGCATCCAGTGCCCTAATTATCTTGGTTGTACTTTTCTGCACTCTTTCTAGAGCAGTGGTTCTCAACCATCCCAATGCCGCGACCCTTTAATACAGTTCCTCATGTTGTGGTGACCCCCAACCATAAAATTGGTGTCTCGGTTCCTTTTTGGGAGAGGGGGCGGTTTAGAAATGTGAATAAAATAATAAATAATAAGACCATTGAAAATATGTGTTTTCAGGTGTGGTCTTACTAAGACTGTATAGAGTGGTATTAGTACCTCACTTGATCTTGATTGTATCCCTCTGTTAATGCAATTTAGGATTGCATTGGCTTTTCTTGGCTGCTGCCACACACTGTTGGCCTATATTTAATTAGTTGTCCACTAAGGCTCCAAGATCCCTCTCACAGTTACTGCTATTACAATTACAAGTTACAATTACAGTTACAAGATGGTCTCTATTAGCAAGCAGAGTAAAAGTCTAACTTCTGTCTAGAGAAGTAGCCAGTTGATTAGCAATGGAAGATATGTTTGTCCTTTTCTACCTAGACACACTGAAACTAGATACTAAATCCATATATTTAACTGCTATTCTTTCCTTGTTTGAGGGCCTAATCATATCATCAAGTTATACACTACTTTCTAATAATAATAATAATAATAATAATTTGGATTTATTAGCCGCTCCCTTTCCAAGTAGGACTCGGGGCGGCGTACAATGGAGCATAAAACATAGAAGATAAATAACAGCACATAAACGTACATAAATACAAAACACACATACACGGAGGAGGTAACAAATTTCATCATTTAGACAGTTAAAAATCAGCATTAAAATACCCCAATTGTAAAAACCCAATATGCAATTAAGAATTAATATTTAAAGACAATTTAAAAAACAGTTAGGAGGAATAAGAGAAATTACGATTGAGCCAGGCCAGATAATTGAAAGAGGTGGGTCTTCAGCTGTACACGGAAGGAGCGGAGATCGGAAGTGATCCTGATGTCACGGGGGAGGTCATTCCACAGGGCTGGGCCCATCACAGAGAAGGCTCTGCTCCTGGGTGTCGCCCCCCGGCACTGTTTGGCGGACGGAACCCGGAGAAGTCCCTCTCTGTGTGAGCGAATTGGTCGTAGGGATGTGTGGGGCAGGATGCGATCCTGCATATAACTAGGCCCTGTGCCATGAAGCGCTTTAAAGATCATAATCAAAACCTTGAAACGCACTCGGTAGACCACAGGAAGCCAGTGCAGCTCGCGCAGGAGAGGTGTTACAGGGGAGTATCTAGTCCTCCCCATAATCACCCGCGCGGCCGCATTCTGGACCAACTGTAGTCTCCGAGTGCATCTCAAGGGAAGCCCCATGTAGAGAGCATTGCAGTAATCCAGGCGAGACGTCACTAGCGCATGGGTGACTGTGCGTAGGGCATCCCGGTCCAATAAGGGGCGCAATTGGCGCATCAGGTGAACCTGATGGAACGCCCCCCTTGCCACGGCTGTTACATGATCATCCATGGACAGCCGGGCATCCAGGAGGACGCCCAAATTGCGCACCTGTTCCATGGGGGCTAGTTGGACGCCCCCGATGGCCAGAGATGGAAGCACCTGGTTGAACCGGGAGGCCGGAAGCCACAGCCACTCCGTCTTGGAAGGGTTGAGTTTTTCTGTCTATGGAATGGGAAGAAACATTTTGTTCTACTTTATTTCAGGAAGAAAACATTTTGGGTGAGTGATAGGACAGCAGCATAACTGACAATTTAGAAGATAGATTATAACACCGCTAGCATGTTGTTTCATGTTTCATTGCCAAGTGCTGTTGATTATATGCCAATTATTAATAATCAAATTCATCCCAGTATAATTGCTATGTCATTCCTTAATACTGGATAACCCAAGTCTATATGGAATTTTAATATCTCTGTGATATATGCATTTGTATACTTGCAAATACTGAATATATACAGTATATATGATTTAGACAGCATCTCATTTTTCCTAGCAAATTTATAGCTACTGGAAAGGAAGAAAGCAAATCTTCACATTTCACAAAATAACATCTGCTTCTTTATGGTACATTGGGAAAAAAAGTATGATTTTTTTCTTCTCATTGCCCTTAGTGTTCTCTAAAGGAAACTCATTTGCTGATTTTGAATTATTTGAATATCCTGTAGATCTAATGGTTTTATTGTATACTGGATTCTTCTAATCCAGTTAAAACTGAGTTCAAATCAATTGATCTAATAAGGGGGGCTACATGTCATTCTGATTTCCTTATATCCTTCAAGTTCCTGGATGAATGTTGTTGCATAAATTATACATTTTGGGATAAACAAAGCAGACAGTGGTAAACGTCCTTTTAACATAACCTCTTATACTCCAAATATAACCCATTATACTCCAAAGAGGGAAATGGTGGTTCAGTGGCTAAGACACTGAGCTTGACAATCAGAAGGTCGGCAGTTCAGCAGTTTGAATCCCTAGTGCCGTGTAACTGAGTGAGCTCCCGTTACTTGTCCTAGCTTCTGCTAACCTAGCAGTATGAAAGCACATAAAAAAATGCAAGTAGAAAATTGGGATCATTTTGGTGGGAAGGTAACAGCACTCCATGTGCCTTCGGTGTTTAGTCATGCCGGCCACATGACCATGGAGACATCTTTGGACATTGCTGGCTCTTCGGCTTAGAAACGGAGATGAGTATCGCCGCTAAAGCCAGAAACGACCACCACGCATGTGCGGGGGATCCTTTACCTTTATTATACTCCAGGTAAAGGTAAAGGTAAAGGAGTCACTGCAGATTTTACTCCACTAGTTATTGCCGACTCTAGGGGACTGTGCTCATCTCCTTCAAGGCCATTGAACCAGCGCTGTTCAAAGACATTTTCATGGTCATGTGGCCAGCATGATGTCATAGAGTGGTCACTGAAGTGGTACCTATTTATCTATTCCCATTTGTATATTTTCAAACTGCTAGGTTGGCAGGATCTGGGGCAAGGATGAGAGCTCATCCGAGCATGTAGCATTCGGGTCTCGAACCTGGGCTGCCAATTTTCTAGCTGACAAGCCCAGTGTCTTAACCACTGAGCCACTGTGCCACCCCAACACACTCCAGGTATGTTGGAATATAAGTGTCACATCCCCAAGGAAATTGTCAGATTTAATTCCTATTTGAAGAAATAACTCTTTGTTAACATATTATTATACTGTTCGTTTTGTAAGAATGGAATAAAAGTCAATGGGATAAAAAAGAAAGAAAGAGATTACCTGACTGGATTTCTATATTCTCTCCCTCTCTCTTCCTTTTTAATCTATTTCAAATACTGTAGTCCCTTTTGAAAAACAAATCCTGAATAATGAATGATGTCTTCCTCACAAAATCATCTAGTCAGTGTTTTGCTGATATATGCCAATACTTGAATAATAGGGAGAATGGAAATGCTCTTCACAAAAATTCTAACCATCTCTTATTTTCCCTCCTCATCAATGTTTAGCTAAAGTGACTCCACCTTCCAACTTTCAAATAAGTTCAGGTCTCCTTTGAAATTCATAAAATCTAAACACTGTAGTTAGCAATCTAAAATTCTCAATAATCATCAGATTCTGCCATGTTTGGCCCATGAAAGTTTAGAATTTATCTTAATCTGCAACCAATTAGATGTCACCTGCCAGTTTTTCCTCTTGCTATTCTGGGTTTATATATGGTCCTAATTACAGATGTACAATACATTCAAATGTCTCTTATTCTTTATTTTCACATATTGGGACAAATTCAAGCTCTTTGAATCTAGAACTGTGATTGAGGTAAATTGTCCAAGTGCCTTTGTACTATGACAAATCAGAGACTGATCATTTTGCTACAGCCTCGTGGGTTATAATTTATTGAAGCAATCAGAGATCTAGAATATTTTACTGCTAATAGCAATGCAAAGGAATTCTACAATGAATTGTAGTAGAATGAATCTGATATTTGTAGATCAGTAATAGACGAATGTTAACAAACTAAAGTTAGGTTCCCCAGTTCCTTGATATATATTTACTTAGATGATTCCAGAAAGTTATGTTACATAGATCAAATCACAATTTGATGCTAAGGGCATAACATTGCTACTTGGTTGAGCATGACTCCAGGACACATCTATGACAACAACATGGAAGTAATTTGCATTCTGCACAGCCTTAAAAAAAAAAGAAAATCCATTCCAGTCTGGTCTAGAAGATGTGAAATTTTCTGGCAATATCTCACTGAAGTTGTAACTAAGTTCAATCCTACTTAGTCTCTGAGACTGGATAGTATGTGTAGTTCCCCTGACAGAATGGGTTTCTACTGTACATTTTACCTGGATATATAAAATATTAAATCTAAGCAAGTGTTGCCAAAGAAGAAAAATCCATGCTATAAAGCATGTAGTAAAATGAATTGGTTTTAGAACAGTCCATCATCCCTAACTGTTGCTGTCTCTGTTGGATAGCAAAGTAACCAGCTGGCAAAGAATTTGTGTTTAAATTGTTAAAGAAATTAACATCATTTTCTTTTCAAATATTATAATTGACAAGAAAAGAAGCTCCTTTGTCTCTAAGCTCTTAAACACAGAATCGCTTCAGCCTTTTTAAACTCTTCTCTTGCAAACTATTGAAATATGAATGCTATTCATTGAGACTAAAAAAAATAAAACAAATTCTGCAAGGTTTGTTTCTGTGCCTGAGTGGGTATGTTAGAATCTGTTTTAAAAAGTTTTAGAAGAATTAATGCAACTCAATATATTTTGGAAGCATGCCATGCAAGCTGAGATTTTGGTTTATACAGGATTACCAGATTTTACAAAAGGCTGGATTGTGCTTTTTCAAACTCAGTGACTTGAATTGAAAGGATAAAAGGATTAGAATAAATGGAAAACATGAACTTTGGAAACTCATTTTCAGGCCAACCTGCTGTAAATGCGAACTCCAAATAGCTCTTCCTTTCTCTCAAGAGGAAGTAAGTTTGTTTGAACACATGCTAAGTCTGAAATATTTAGGGATTTTATTTTAAGGCATCCCATCATGACTATTCATACTCTAGGATACTTTGGGATGCTCATTTCGCCATGGCTGTATCCCTAGATTAGATGAATTTGACTGATTTCATATTCGGGTTGAAAGAAAAATGAGAACCACTAGATAACAGGACAGGGTCGTGGAAAATTCCACTGACTGCCATCTACTGCAGGCCATAAAATACTGACATTTTTAGCATAAACTAAATATTGTCTTTATTGAGTCTCCATTGATGAACATCTCCTATGTCTGAGTATGTTTTTGCATAGGTAAAAATCCTAGGTTAAATGTATGTTTACTCCAAAAAGTCACTTTTTAAAAACCTTTCTTGTGCTTTTATTTGTTGTAGCCTTTTTTTCCAAAAAAAAAGAATAGAATAACAGAGTTGGAAGGTACCTTGAAGGTCTTCTAGTCCAACCCCCTGCTTAGGCAGGAAACCCTACACCACTACAGACAAATGGTTATCCAATATCTTCTTTAAAACTTCCAGTGTTGGAGTATTCATAACTTCTGGAGGCCAGTTGTTTCACTGATTAATTATTCTAACTGTCAGGAAATTTCTCCTCAGTTCTAAATTGCTTCTCTCCTTGATTAGGTTCCACCCATTGCTTCTTGTTCTGCCCTCAGGTGCTTTGGAGAATAGCTTGACTCCCTCTTCTTTGTGGCAACCCCTGAGATATTGGAACACTGCTATCATGTCTCCCCTAGTCCTTCTTTTAATTAAACTAGACATACCCAGTTCCTGCAGCCATTCAAAATGATTGAGTATCTTTTTTATAAGACAGGTGGGAGCCAGGTTCTCTTAAGTATGTAAAGTTCAGCAATCTTCTAAAGTCCAGTCTTTCAAATGTTTCAGAAGAGGAGAAAAAATAGGAATCCGTCTATTGACAATGTCAACGTTGACATTGATTGGGCAGAACTGCGTTCACGCAGCTCCATTAAAGTAAATACAACAGGAATCAGCAGCTCAGAAAGCATGACATGCCCACATTAGATATTATATATCTGTGAGGAGCAATTGTCAGTTGAACAAGGGCATCTGTTCATAAACTCACACTTCTTCCTCTGAGGATTGAATCTGTTATCTCTGTAGGAATTAGTCTTATTTAAATTTTATGGACAAAAAAAGTGCTTTCTGTTTTTCTCTGCTTTCACTTACTCACATGGAACAAATGGAGGGAAACAGGAGGTGATTATGTCTGTTTAGGAAATGGCTTATAGAATAGAATAACAGTGTTGGAAGGGACCTTGGAGGTCTTCTAGATCAACTGCCTGCTTAGGTAGGAAATCATACCTAAGACAAATGGTTATCCAATCTCTTCTTTAAAACATCCAGTGTTGGAGCATTTACAACGTCTGGAGGTGAGTTGTTTCATTGATTAATTGTTCTAATGGTCAGGAAATTTCTTCTCAGTTCTAAGTTGCTTCTCTCCTTGATTAGTTTCTACCCATTGCTTCTTGTCCTGTCCTCAGGTGCTTTGGAGAATAGTTTGACTCCCTCTTCTTTGTGGCAGCCCCTGAGATATTGGAAGACTGCTATCATGTCACCCCAGTCCTTATTTTCATTAAACTAGACATACCCAGTTCCTGCAACTGTTCTTTATATATTTTAGCCTCCACTCTCCTAATCATCTTTGTTGCTCTTTTCTGCATTCTTTCTAGAGTCTCTCAACATCTTTTTTACATCATGGTGACAAAAACTGGACATTGTGATGACCAAAATTCTGTATTGCATGAAGGGAAAGAGGAAGAGAAGTCAACTTTGGGTTGCTTATTTCAGGAATAGTCCTTTATATCTTACAAAGAGTGAAAAGGCTCACAGGATCTTAAATGTAAGTAAAGAAGGTGGTTGTAAGACTCTTTGGAGCTTTTAGTGTAATAGGGATTGGACACACGATACCACTTTCATTCCCCAGCTTCTCCAAAGTATTCATTCCTGTGACCTTGAAAGACTAGTAGACATCCACATGGGCTCTGTATTTTTCCAGCTGAACAACTACAGAGGGATTCAGGAAGAGATAGAAATCCCCTTGTCCCATATACAGAAAGGGGAAAATGAATTGAGGGCGTACCCCCCCTTGTTATTCAATATAGGCCACCTGCATTTTGTGGAAAATGAATTCATATTGAAGGCAGAAGACTCTGAAGCCAAAGTAGTAAGTTGCAATTTAGGATTCCTATTTGTATGTGTACCTGTGCATGAGTGGGCGAATGACTCATTTATGCTCAATGGCTGGAAGGCAGGGTGAGACAGAAGTTCTCTGCATATTGCTTAAATTAAAAGGGGAAATCATGCCCAACAGATTTTTTTGTTCTTTGTTTAAACAGGATGATGAAAGTGATTAGAAAGTAGTAGAAGGACTGAGGTTGGGGTTATCTGTGGAATCTCTTAAATGGTTTAAAATTATTGAACATTTCTATCAGTCAGGGAGAGAAGGCAAAGCAGAGAAGCATCACTCAGCTCATTGGCTAAATATGGCCTTTGTAGATTGCACCACAAACATTTGGTGACAAAATGGCTGAATTTCAGCAGTGCTTTTTTCCATCTGTTCGTTTTAATGGAAGAATGCATGCACTTTCATGAATGACTCCCCTTTAAAATAACACCCACAATATAGACTGAAAAATACCATCAGAATCAAAGATATCAAATACTTTAAAAAAAATCTAAACAGGCTGCAGTACAGTTCACTACCAAACTGATTTTCTCCTTAATTCATAGAAGATATATGAATATATGCTAAAAGATACTTGAATTAAATGACATTTCATTGTTTCATTTAATTCATAAGGGCAAAGAGAATTTGCCATGTCACTTCAGTCTGATCGCTTTATGATGATATATAAGTGGGAGAAAAAGTAATCCTGTATTAAATATATTTTTTTCTAATTTGCACAAATAAGACTCAGTTTAATATAGCAGTTAAGGCAGCAGTCCAGAAATAGGGAGACTGTGAGTTCTAGTCTATTTTAAGCAAGAATCCTGCTGGATGACCTTGGATCAGTCTTTGTCTCTCAATCATAGGAGGAAGGCAATGCCAACCCACTTTTGAAAATCTTGCTAAGAAAACTTCAGGGACTAATCCAAGCAGTCTCCAGAAGCCTACACTGGTTTAAAGCACAACAAGAACAACAACAGCAACAAAATTCATACAAATGATGAAGCTCCATAATGCAACCATGCCAGTATGTTGAAACCAAGCTGAAATTAAGTCAGAATGTTTCCTCTGTTTTTTCCCTCTCTTTGTGTTCATGTTCATGTGTGAAGATGTGACCAATTGTGACAATCCATTTTTGAGAAGTTGAGACAATGGACATCATAGTAGTCACATGTCTATCATGGGAAGTATCCACTACATCAACACTCATCTTTGCTCTTAATTAACTCTTAAGTAACTCTTAATTATATTTTTCCTCCTCATTCTGTACAATTCCTTTTTTTAGAGTCAGGGATCCTCACCTATCTCCGTGAACCCAAAATGGGTTCAAAACTATCTCAAAATATTTATGGGTTTAAGATTGTATTTTTTTAAAATGGCTATGCTATCAGAAGCACATCTGATATTGTGAAGCTGATAACACAGTGATGAGCCAATTCTATCTTCTTTGAATTTCAGAAGTTCATTAGCAAGTAATGGTTGACAGTGAGTGAGCAAGATTGATTTCAGTGACAACTTTAAAATTTAAAGCATTTTTTTGTCTTTGACATAGAGGGATGAATGGAGAACAATCTACAAAAGAAGGGGTTAAGTGCCACCACAGAAGGGGTTCTGTTCCAGAAGCTCACTTTGCATTTATAAAGTGGAGACATTGTAAAATATTAGTTGCCAGGGAGAAAAATAATATTGAGGGAAGGGAAACCCAATGAGAGTTTAGTGCTGCTTGGCAGCATTTCAGTATGAGTCTGTATTTCATGTCTGCCAAAGAACTGCATTAAGATGATGCAGAAAGTGATATTTTCCTACCTCATCTTTGCAGTAAATGCAACAATTTTACCTTGTGTTCACTACATACAGTACATGTACACATTGGTTGGCTGCAATTTGAAAAGGATTAAAAGCAAACCAGCAAGGTGCATCATATATACCTGCTATCTTGGGAGTAATGAGGATAAGATTTATGACAATTCTCTATGCACCATTTCCATTCACCAATCCAGTCAAAGGGTTTAAAAGGCAGTTGTGTAATTGTCTTCCTGCCGACCTTGGAATGCTGAGAAAAGGTAGGATATTTAATGTTCTCTGCAGATGATCAATAGAAAAGTGCAAAAATAATAATTTGGTTGATGCTCTATGACAGTAGCTTGTTGCCTGACAAAATCCTCTTGTCTCTACTCCAGAAAGGGGAAAATAATAAGATAGTTCTCCCCATATTATCAGTCCTTGATACATTATGTGCATTTATTCATTTGTTTGAAAAACAAACCCACTTGTATGAAGAAAAGGTTTCTGGGGATTCAGATATCATTCCATACAAATTCCTATTGAAAACTGCACTGCTGGCCAGGTATTTTAGTTAGAAGATTTTACTAGGGTTTTGAAAGTTTGCATAGTGTTTCCATGTATGCTCATAAGGGATTGGGGAGAATAGAGAGATAGAAAATGAAGAGAACAGAACAGAATAACATAGTTGGAAGGGACCTTGGAGTTCTTCTAGTCCAACTCCCTGCTTAGGAAGAAAACCCTACACCACTACAGACAAATGGTTATCCAACATCTTCTTTAAAACTTCCAGTGTTGGAGTATTCATAACTTCTAGAGGCAAGTTCCACTGATTCAGTGTTCTAACTGTCAGGAAATTTCTCCTTAGTTCTAAGTTGATTCTCTCCTTGATTAGTTTCCATCCATTGCTTCTTGTCCTGCCCTCAGGTGCTTTGGAGAATAGCTTGACTCCCTCTCTTTGAGGCAGCCCCGGAGATATTAGAACACTGCTATCATGTCTCCCCTAGTCCTTTTTTTCATTAAACTAGACATACCCAGTTCCTGTAACCGTTCTTCATATATTTATGTCAACCGATGTCTAAAGTCCAGAATTTGAATGGTAGGTGAGGCCAAGGTTCAGGGCTCATTAGATATCAGCAGAGAAAATTAGGCAATTTTGCAAGGATTATGAAAATGAGTAGAAATTGACAGGAAAAGATTAAGGTTGGATTCGTTTTTAAAGCTGCCTTAGGAAGTCTACTGGAGACCTCTGAGCTGAGTTGATGGGAAGCAGAGTAAGTTCAGAGTTACTGTGAAAGGTAAAATCGTCCATTCTGCATCCTTGAAGAATATGAATATCACACATTTCAAAATGGATGCAGAGTGAATCTAGAAGAAAATGAGTGGAACCTCAGAAGGCAAAATTGTGGGAACATCATTGTATGGTGCTGATAGAAAACAATATGAATCATATATCTGTGGTGGTCCTGAATATAGTTCATTACTCATGGGCAACAAACTTCTTCAATGATGGATTTTTCCGAGATCTTCATGGAGTGAACTGGCGACCTTCATCATGCAAGGAAAGTATTACGCCACTGAGACCATTTTCTTTTAGAAGTTGTCTTTAGTTTCATTTTATTGTAAAGAGATACTTTGTAGCACAAGCATGAAGAAATATAAGAAACGAAAGGGAATAAAAACAGGTTTACATATTTTATAAAACAGAATAACTTTCAAAGTAACATTAGATTAACACTATAAATTCAATTACTTTATTAAATCATTTTGATAATTATTCAATACCCAAACAATAATCAATAATTGGTGAAAATAGCCTATATAATAACAACCATCAATCAGAACATAACTCTTATGAAATTTATTTATCTATCCTTAGGACAAAGAAAGCAAGATTGGATATTTTAAACCCTTAGGTTAATAGAGCCCAGATTTCGGTTATAGTACAAGTGCCTTTGTATAATTACAACAACACTGACTAATTGATATCAGACATTATTAAAATGCAAAGTTACTTTTGACATTGATGCATGCCTCCACAACTTTGTCTTCTATAGAAATAATTATGTGTGATTTCTGTGTGAAGAATAAAACATCCTGTTAAACATTACCATATATAAATATAAGAAGGTGGGCCACCCTCCTATATTTGTAGGAGTTGATACACAAACAACCAGTAGTTAAAACAATGAGGAATTTTATTTTATTCTAGGCCCTACATCATGATATCTACAATAATAAAGTAACATGATTTACTACTATAAGAAAGTGAAAATACTATTTACAATGCTCATATGTGTTTCTATGTATGTACAGGATACTGTAACAAATATAAGAAATCAACCTTATTCTTCCTAACTTTCCTTCCTCACAAGTTTCTTTTCTGACTATTTGTATCTCATTCTTTTAATTTGATATTCTGATTTTGAACCTCACTGCTATATCTGTTCTCTTCTTTATTTTTAGAGACTTCTTTGGGTGAGAAAATCTAAGCACATTATCATTATCTAACTTCAATTTACATTGTGTTTTGCAATTGTAATTTCTGAAAAATTGTTCTCTTCCGGTATCACAATAGCTAATAGTTCAATGCCTGTAAGAATAAGGAAGGAGGAAAGAGGCAACCTGTTCTTGTCCGTTTTGTTATAATATTTTTTTCTGATACAATTCTATGTATCTTGACTTCTTGCTCATTATATTTTTAAATATCCCTCTAAGAAAATTCAAACTGCAATTCATCTTCTTCAAAATCATGATTATGAAAGACTATTCCACATTTATCTGAACTTTTCTCTGTGTAAAAAAAAAAATAAGTAGCATTTAAAATATATATTTAATGCTGTCTCTCATGTATCTGTTCAGGTCAAACCCGTTCTGGATATGGATGTATTACATCAGCTAAGCTAACATTTAACCTATTTGAAGTAAATCTGTAATAGTTCTCTGCAATCAATAAAAAGGTAAACCTATATGACTCTGGATCATTCTTCTATTTATAAATCGAAGAGATAAGAGCCTCTTGCCAGAATGACAAAAGTACTTGATGCTATATTTCATTCATTACCTAATTACCTTATTCATTAATGCCCTCATTAAGATATCTTTAAAAATCTTACATTGCACGAAACCTATCTGGTCTTAGGGATTTATTCAATTTCATCTTTTTCCCATTGCGTCTTTTGTTCCATCTTCTGGTACTTTGGCTTATCAAGGGTTTCCTTTTTTTAATGTTTTATTTATATTACTTTCCATTTCCACCAAACAGTGTGAGATCTGGGTTTTAGACAATAAACAAATATAACAAATATCATATATGTTATAATATTCATCACAATACTATTAATACTATAGCTATATATCAATATAATTACTATAGTACGTAACATCTTCATCATCAAATTCTCTCCACATTAACTTTCCTCTTTTTTATAGCTCCTCCTTTCTAACTTCTGTTTCTGTTGTCTAACCATTGGTAGAATACATTCCACATCAAGAAATATTCAGTTTCTTCTTTATCCTTAATAATGAGTGTTAATCTCTCCATTTCTGCACATTCTAATATTTTCTTGATTATACTCTCATCTGACAGTATTTCATCATTTTTCCATTGTTGCACAAATACAATTCAAGCTGCAGTTAATATATGTAAAACCAGATATGTTGTCTTTTTGTCTGGTAAAATGCCCAACAAAAATATCTCAGATTTCAGGTCAATACGCTGCTTTATCATCTTTTCCAACAAAGTATGTATTTTCATCCAATTTTTTGGGGCTTTTGGGCAGGTCCACCACATATGAACCTACTGATTTCCAACATTTAGCAGGGCTTCCTTTTGTTGATTTGTATATCATGTGATCTGTCTTCTACATTCAATAATTCTTAGATCTTCCCCACACTTGATGTCTATTGGCAAAATCAGGAGACTGTAAGTTCTAGTCTTGCCTTAGGCCTGAAAGCCAATCAGGTGACTTTGGAGGAAGGAGTTTTTCACCTTGAATATTTGTAAAATTAGTAAAGCAGGATAAAATAAATCTAAATACAAAGCTAAACAAATCAGTTCACCATACCTTCTGGAGTAGAAACTATCCAAAATTACAGTAATAATTCTTTTCTGATGTTATTTTCCATAACTGATAAGCCAACATTTGTTTCAGGTTTGTTACCTTTCTCAAAATATTTCTTTTTGCCAGAATCCATACTTTCATAAGTTTCATTTACTTTCATTAAATATAAGTGATTGCAATCACTGTAATCTATGCTTTAAATTAAATATAATTTCTGCTTATGTTTTAATTGTAATTGTTTCCATTCATTTCTCAATACATTATTTTGTTCCTATATGACTTTCTTTCTATTTGGTGTCAAAGATATAAACAATTACTTTCCTAGAATCACATTATATGGATAGAAGTAGCATTGACTGTTTCATTTTGTATGAAAATGCTTTGACATGTTGATACTTCCATTTAAATTTTTCCCGTAATAATAGTAGTTCACTCAATCTCCAATTGTTTGAAACAGATGAAGGTTCCTCTGTACAATATTATAGTAATTTACTTAAAGACCCTGTGTAAATAAAAACTCATATTTTTTATGCTGAGCCATGGTGGTGCAGTGGTTAGAATGCAGTATTGCAGGCTAATTCTGCTGACTGCCCTCAATTCTATTCTCCATCCTTCTGAGATCAGTAAAATAAGGACCCAGATTGTTGGGGGCAATGTGCTGACTCTGTAAACTGCTTAGAGACAGCTGTGGTATAAAGTGGTATATAAGTCTAAGTGCTATTGTTATTGCTATAAATCTAATAAATACTGAGTTCAACACATCCAAAGCATATCTATGCTATATATTACTTGGACAGCAAAGGTGCCTAACAAGCAAATACCGGAGCGCATAACACCAGACTATCATTGCAAGCCAAAATCACAAAGCTGTGTCTCAGTTATTTGGGCCAATGTATGCAAGGAAATTCACTGGAGAAAGCAATTATGTTTGGAAGAGTTAGCAGTAAAAGAAAATCAGGCTGCCAAAGAACAGAATGGCTGGACACCATGAAAGCTTACATCACTCAGAGCATACAACAATTCAAAGAAGTAGTGCAAGATCAGAACATGTGGAGGGACTGGACCCATAGAATCACAATGAGTCAGACAGAACTGAATGGATAACTACTATGTCTTCTCCTTCTCCTTCTCCTTCTTCCTCTTCTCCTCCTCCTCCTCCTTCTCGTCCTCCTCTTCCTGCTGTCTGCTTTTTTTGTAGGATTGACCATTTTTTAGGTATATCCTGTCCAATTTTGCAGATTTTCATTTTGTGATAGGTTCTGAGATTTTGTGAATATACATTATGCCTACCAATAAACAAAATTCATACTGATCCTAATTTATAGGTCCCAAATACAGATATATTAAATTCTTTCACTAAGTTGATCAATTATAAACCAGGCAATATGCTGATTGTGTGAACTGTTAAGAGAGGGCTTTAAAGCTCTGTGAAGTAGTATGTAAGTCTAAGTGCTATTGCTACCCTGTTTCCCTGAAAATAAGACCTCCATGGATAATAAGCCCAATCGCGCTCTTGAGTGCAAGCACTAAAATAACCCCTCCCTAAAAACATTGCAACACAGCACAAGCCATGAGGTGACCACACTCGCCGTCTCCTGAACCTCAAAAATAATAAGACCTCCCCGTATATAAGGCCAAGTGCTTATTTTGGGGGTCTTATTTTCAGGGAAACACAGTAGTAACTTGGTTATTAAGGTACTCTGGCTTTCCTTTGATTTTGCTTATCAGAAGGTTGCAAAAGGTGATCACCTGACCCCAGAGCACTGCATTCCTCATAAATATGACTCAGTTGTCAAGTGTCCAAATTTTGATCACATAACCATGGGGATGCTTTAATGGTTGTAGGTGTGAAAAACAAACATAAGACACTTTTTTTCAGTGATGTAACTTTAAATGGACTGTTCAAATTCAAGGACTATCTTCAGGGGCTTCAGAAATCTAGTCCTGTGGCAATGCTCATATTGGGATCTTTCACTTCTAGGATATCAGCCTAATGGCCCCAACATTTTAAAACTGGCGAATATCTTTGAAATTTTGAGACTGAGAATAAACCAATTCATAAAATGTTACAATGGCAAACCAGTTGCCTCATTTCCAAAATGTTTCTTACCATCATTTTTTCCTCTTCCACCCAGTTGCTTCTATTACCTTTGCATAAGGTAAAGGTAAAGGTTTCCCACATATGTGCTAGTCATTTCTGACTCTAGGGGGCAGTGCTCATCTCAGTTTCAAAGCCGAAGAGCTAGCGCTGTCCAAAGACATTGGCGTGGTCATGTGCCCGGCATGACTAAATGCCGAAAGTGCACAGAACACTGTTACTTTCCCATCAAAGGTGGTTCCTATTTTTCTACTTGCATTTTTACATGCTTTTGAACTGCTAGGATGGCAGAAGCTGGGACAAGTAACGGGACTTTACACCGTTACGCAACACTAGGGATTCAAACCACCGAACTGCCAACATTTCTGATTGACAAGCTCAGCATCTTGACCACTGAGCCACCACGTCCCTTTGACCATGCACCTTTGCATAGCTTTCTGTTTTCTTTTGTTTTCATGATGGTAAACTTTCAAACAAAGGGATGCAAATAACAATTCATTCATTTATTTATTATTTATTTATTTATTATTTGACTTCTTAGTCGCCCCCTCTCCCCCAAGGGACTCGGGGCGACGTACACCAGCAGCGGTTACAACGATACAATATGGAGGAGGTGGAACAATAAATAAATAAATTACAATAATTTAAAACAATTAAAACCCCAATGATAGTTAAAGTTAAAAATTAAAATTAAAAATGTCCAAGAGGTGGAGAAGCTCTAAATTAAGCCAGGCCAGCTAATCGGAACAGGTGGGTCTTAAGTTTCGTGCGGAAGGAGCGGAGGTCAGTCATTGTCCTAATGTCTGGGGGGAGGTCATTCCAAAGGGTAGGGCCCATCACAGAGAAGGCCCTACTCCTGGGCACTGCCCTCTGACATTCTCTGGAGGACGGCACCCGGAGAAGTCCCTCCCTGTGCGAGCGAATAGGTCGCAGGGATGTGTGGGGCAGAACGCGATTATTATTTTCTGGGGAAACTAATAACATTTTTATAAGCCCTAGAGGCATGAAAAGAAAACACAAAAATTCCCAACAATCCTTTCCAATAGAGTAGTGAGTCAAGCTGGGAGATATCTGTGAATAATGTCTTCTGGATACTATGGACTATTTTTGATTGTACCACACTGGTATTTCTTATCTCTTATTCACCTTAATTTCCTTTACCTACTTTAAAAAAAACTAACTGATGCACTTTATAGTTTTGAACACATGCAGGCAGTCTTTGCAAAACGACTGTTTACTAATGTCAAGAATTTTAAATGGTGTCTTGTTAACAGAATGTGAAATGAATAAGGTCCTGAATCAACAGAAAGGAGGGGGGGGGGGTAAAGAAGATTGTAACTAAAATTGAAATGCAAATATATTTTCTCCTATCTGTGGAATGTTATAATAGTAAAAAAAAAAAAACCAACACACACAAACACAACCCTGAGGTGCTGAGACAAGAATGAATTAAGCCACAACTTCTTTTCGTTATTTCCGTACAGGTGTCTTTTGACATTATGCAACATGTTGCATTTGTAGCCATCTGGGAAAATGTGTCATGCTGTGGAAAAGGCAAGTCCAGGATTTAGGTTTTTTTTTTAAAAAAAAAATCTGGTTTTGAAAAAGAAAATGAATTGGTAAGAGAATGCCAACAGCCTAGTTCAATGAATAATCAGGAAATATAGATTACAAGAGGAACATAATGTGCACAAAATAGATCACATCCAGTTAGAAATCAGGATGCTGGCTGGCTGTCCTTCATGATGATACACTTGTACATGCAAGCATGCATTTAGTCACCTGGATCAATGAGGTAAAATAAAATCCAATTAAACTGAATGTGGGATGCATTCAGAACCAACCATCTGTTAAATAGGTATCAATTCTGAGTAAACTTCAGAAAATGGGACCCTCGGTAAAGGTAAAGGTTCCCCTTGTATGTATGTGCTAGTTGTTCCCAACTCTCCGGTGCTCATCTCTGTTTCAAAGCCGGAGAGCCAGCGCTGTCCAAAGACATCTCTGTGGTCATGTGGTCGGTATGACTAAACGCCAAAGGTGCACGGAACACTGTTATCTTCCCACCAAAGATGGTCCCTACTTTTCTACTTGCATTTTTACATGTTTTTGAACTTCTAGGTTGGCAGAAGCTGGGACAAGTAATGGGAGCTCACTCTGTTACCTGGGACTAGGGATTCAAACTGCTGACCTTTCTGATCAACAAGCTCAGCATCTTAGCCAAGGGAGGGCAATTAATGTTTCCAAGGGATCACATGAAAAACTGGGACGGTTGTGGAGGGTTGCTTCCACTGCCCTGCCACCCCTTGCCTTCTCCACTGATGCCCTGCCTCACCAATGCTCTGTGGCTGACACCACCAATGCCACCAATACTCCCCCCACCCCGATGCTGCTGACATTATGGGCCAGGCAGGGACAGCCAAGGCCCGTGGGCCATAAAATGTCCAGGTCTGTTGTAAAGCAATAGGGAGAGTTAATCAATGCATTCTTACACAACATTTTGTCAGATATAAGAAGTATTATTCCAAAATAACTGTAGTTAAGATATCAATATTGTATCTTTTAAGATATTACTAGTTTTGCATATAGCCATCATATAAAATCCATTTATACAAAATTATATAGCTATGTTCTTCAAACCATATTTATCTCCAAATGCATACTGTGATCCATTTTGCTCCAGATTCTATATCTTCTCAATCAGTATTATGAAACTGAAAAAGAAAATGGAAAAATGATGACACATACATTAAAAAATACATCATACTCTTTCTCTAAAGTTAACACTAATCTACACTATTCCTACAATCTGATATAATTCTGTTCAACATTATCTTGCTTTTTTCTTAATTTTTCCTTTCTTTCCCCCAAATCTTTTTTATTTTTTTACTCTTTAATTCTTTTTGTTGTTTTTTACAAATATAATAAAGTTATATTTTTAAAAGAATTATGAAAACAGCGAAATTACATTCCTATCGGTACACTGGGAAGGTGATTTAGGTTATTTTAAAGTTGATTTCAGAAAGTTTTGACTCCCTCCAACTTCACTAAAAATGTATGAACAATTAAAATAATGTAATTGTTATTGGAATCAAAGAACATATTGTGCTCCTTAGAGTGCTTAGCAGTGATAGCATCCCTTCATTATAAAACCACATTAACAAATCTGAAAAATACTTGTTGTTTCCTTGAAAATAAGACCTCCCCGGATAGTAAGCCCAATCAGGCTTTTGAGTGCATGCGCTAAAATAAGCCCTCCCCCGAAAATAAGTCATCCCCAAAAATATTGCAACACAGCAGCAGCCATGAAGTGACCATGCTCACCACTTCCTGCACCTCAAAAATAATAAGACCTCCCTGAAAATAAGGCCAAGTCTTTATTTCAGGGCTCAAAAGAAAATAAGACCCCGTCTTATTTTTGTGGAAACACAGTAGGATGTACTGAAAGAGTTTAGTTCAAAATGATCTTGCAAATTATGGCAGTTTTCTTGGTCACATTAACCCCTGTACTACACTGCTATCCAATAAATTGATAATATAATTATATCATTTTCTAAATTTATAATAAAATAGTCCCTTTATCAACCAAATGACCTGGTCTAGTGAAAGCCTAAACTAAGGAGACAATGCCAATATTTGGTTGTATAGAAGTGACAAGATTATGTGGATGCCATGGCAAGGATCTTCCAGCAATCACCACATATGTCCTTTGTACAAGTAACATGAAGAGAATGGATTTCCCAAGATGACCCATAACAAATAACAAAAATAAAAATGACATGGTAGTCTAATTTCAAGGCTACAGCTATTTAGTAGGCCAACTTATATTTTGTAATGCCCATAAGTGTCAAACCCTGGTGGGGGTTTGCCATATCTGGGCTTCTCCACTCCGGATCTGGCCAAAACAGAAGCACAATCACTCTGGAACTGTGAAACAGAATCATGATTTATTCAGGCCAGAGCCTCAGCACAAACTGAATCCCGTTAAATGTCATTGTAAAGTCAGCGGTGGAAGCCGCTGTGTCTCAGTGTCTTTTGTAGGTGGGGTCCATGCCCTGTCTGCCTGGACATGCTCCTGGCCATTCAACGACCATCCAGTAGCCGACTTTCCAGCTTCAGCCAGCAGTCCTTTCCCAGCAACCAGTCTGCCAGAGCTCCACTCTGTGGACTGCCACTGATCTGTTACAGCCACCGCTCAGCTGGATCTCGGCATCCTGGCACACCAACACTCAGCTGGGTCGGGCAACTGGAAACGCCACCATCATGTGCTGCCTCCATGTGATAGGCACTGGAGCCTTCACTGCTGAACAGCTGGTTGGCGGATGGCTCTTGGCCTCTTGGTACACTGCTGACCAGCTATTCCAGGTAGCTGGGAGTTCTGCTGCCATCTGCTGTTTGTTGTGCCATTGCTGCTTTTCCCAAATCCCCCCCTCCCCCAGCTATGGCAAACCACCGCCGGGGTTTGACAATAAGTAGGTGCTCACAACTATAAATCTTATGGTTACATGCTTCCTTTAGATGTAATGCACAACACTGTTGAAAAGCAAAGATGGGTTGACCAGAAACTGCTGTTGTTATTTCTTGTTCCTGTTGATCCTCACTTCTAAAAGTGACCCCCTGAGTGAGAAGCAACAAGATAGAAGAGCCAGAAAGTCAGACTGAACAGCACCGAGCAGCAGCAGCAGGTGTTAAATTGCCATCAGCAATGTTGAATCCTGTTTGGAAGAATAGAAGGGGAAAATAGAGGTGTAAAAACAGTATACCAGTGCCAAAACATGGGCCACATAGATGCCCCAAAGATGCTTTTTCAAAAGGCAACGAGACTTTCTTGGTTTCTCCTTGGAGATGTTTCACTTCTCATCCAAGAATAAATTTCAGTTCAGAATTGTTAGGCAGATAATGCTATACTGATATTTTAAATACTATGTCACAGCCTAAATATATTTCCCTAGAAGTTAGGCACAGTTAAGGAGAGTAATTTGTACGTTCTCTACATTTTTCTTCTCTGAGTATATAGCCCAGCAGGGGGAAAAATACAAAACACCATCTTAATGTGTTCAAATCTGAATAACTGATTGTGTTGGTGTGTTCAGATTCCTATCAAACGTTGCCCAAGTAACAAATTGCAGGCATGGGTATATTCTGCACCTGGTACCTATTTCTGAACATGTGGCATAAAGATGGTTTGGCTAAGAGGTCAAGAGTGCAGAGCAGTGGATGAACAGTTGTGTGATATAAGAAAAAGGGAAAATGAATTAGTAACAAGTGAGCCCATCTTCACCTACTAGAGAGTAGCAGTAAGCATTTATATCCAGCAGCACTTATAGTAAAGTAGCCAATTGAGTTGGCAAAATGGCGTATGAGTAGCAAAATAGCATGTCTCCCAATGCAATAATAATGGTAAAAAATCCTGGCAATGAACCTGTTATCACCTGTTAGCAGAACAGAAAACCTGGAAGACATTCATTGTTGGTATAACCACACACATACAACTGATAGAGATTGAATCTCTTTATGGTTTCTAACAAACTTCTGGGCAACAGAGGACTGGCATGTTCTGAAGAACTGTAAGAGACACAACAAATTTAATAAAGGAGAATATTTGTAGCTCAGGGTTGAAATGAGGAGTCTGGTGTTGATGCCATCTATCCTACATTTTTCTAGTTTACCAAGTAGTAGGTTGTGGTCTACTTTGTTGAATGCCTTGCTGAAGTCTATATATACAATGCCCATAGCATTTAGTTGGTCTGCAGAACCTCTGCAGAAAACTAACTGAAATGCTGAGATGAAGGATAATATCCAGCTTACATAGGGGAGATACATGTTTTTTAGCAAGCTAAGATGGAGTTCAGAAAAATCCAATCCCCGATCGTATTATTAAACCACATTATCAATGAAGCATGCTAGATCATATCCATTGCCAAAATTAGATACTTAAAAGACGAACAGCCAAAGATGTCATTAAGCTGCTTCAAAAAAAATTGTCTCTGGACTCATCCGGAAGGCAATATCTGAAGAGAAGATATTTAAAAAAATGTTCCTAAGTTATATTAGTGCTAGAGTAAGGAAAATGCAAAGATGAGGCCTTAGCAGCATCTGGAGGGCTACAGTGTTTTATCCCTCATGTACAATAATATAGTGTAGAGCTCATATGGTGAGCACATGTGAATCAGCCATAGGCTTAATTGATTTCATCTGCAAATATTTCCCTGGACTGATGCTGCAATCTGCTGTTTCGTTGGTATAATAAAATATGATTCCTTTAGAAAGGACGGCAACATATTACAGAATATTGCATGACCCAGTTAGAAAATATTTCATTATCCGACATACCATCATTTGTACTCTTCGCCATAAAGTGACCTGAAGCAACGAGTGGTCTCTAAGATGCAAATGTTGCAAATCTGTCAGACAAGCGCATGGGAGCACTTTCAAAGAATTCCACCGTGTACAGTAAAAAGGAAATATTCTCTTATAGAGCTTCAGTATTCTCAATTATTACTTTGGGCAACTGAGATTTTCAGGGCAATCCTGAACATGTGACCAAGAAGCAAGTCTGTTAGTCTTCAGTGAGGCTTACTGCTTTTCTTTGCAAATAATGACAGAAAAACTGCACAACCAACACACATTTGAAAACAGTGAACACTTTTAACTAATTGCAGGTTGTTGTTTTTTCAAACTTCCACCAGTAAGCTTATTTGCATTGTTTGCGCTCTCCTTCCTATATTATGCAGAGAAACCTATACAAGATTAGTTGAAAATTTAATCATAGCTGCTAAAATGTATATAACAGCCTACTGCAACAACAACAACAACAACAATTAAAAGCTCAATGGAATCTGGCACATTACATTTATTTAAAACTTAAACATAATTGTATTATGCAGTGTTTTTGTCTAGCAGCCCAATGCAATTCCTAGCAATTTGCATGGGAATCTCCCAGCATTTTGTCCACACAACAGCAAACATTGTGGTAAATTGGACTGACAGGATGTAACCATTGAAAGTCACTTGGTGAGTATAATGGTTGACGGTGATTTTGAAGACTTGTAATCCCCAAAACTTTTAATTGGTACATCATACTGACATTTTTTGTAGTTGTTAGTGTGAAGTCATGTCCAACCCATCACAACCCCATGGACATCATTCCTCCTCCCCTCTACGATCCCCTGGAGTCCATTTAAGCTCACGCTGATTGTTTTGGTGACTCCATCCAGCCACCTCATTCTCTATTGTCCCCTTCTTCTTTTGCCCTCAATTGTTCCCAGCATTAGGTTCTTCTCCGGTGAATCCTTCCTTCTCATTAGGTGGCCAAAGCATTTGAGCTTCATCTTCAGGATCTGGTCTTCTAAAGAGCAGTCAGGGTTGTTTTCCTCTAGGACTGACCGGTTTGCAGTCCAAGGGACTCGCAGAAGTCTTCTCCAGCACCAAAGTTCAAAGGCCTCAATTCTTTGGCGCTCAACCTAATATTATGTTTATTCTCTATCTACTAATTGTCTCTTTCTATCACATCAGAAACAAAATCTGGGAATGAATGTGTGGTCCTGGGACAACAAAACATACTTTAATATGTGTAGTAGCATATCAGGAGTAAGGCCCATTGAACACCAAGAGGCTTACCACTAAGAATTCTGTGTGCAATAAGAATGTAAGCAATCCTGAGTGATTCTTTGCAGTGGTAAATAATCCTCTTTACACTTTGTTATTTCAAGCAGATGATCAAACCTCCATTGAACAATAAGCCGTTTAATCTGCAAATGGCTTCATTATCAGTAACAGAATTCCCCAACAGCCCCCCTCAACAAAGCAATTATTTTGATGTGTCAGGGCAAAGAATGGGATAATAAAAGGTCATCAGTTTCAACCTTATGCTTTGCCAGTATCCAGGAGCAAAGTGCAGAGAGTAAGACTGTATCAGGTATAGGTTTTAAAAATATGAACACTGCATGCATCCTTCCACTTAGCTCACCTTGATGGAGCTCAGAACCTAGGCCATGGGTGTCAAACTGGATTTCTTTGAGGGCCAGATCAGCTTTGTAGTTCTCCTCTGCGAACCAGCGAGGTGGAGGGATGGGAGATGGAATGGAGGCCTCATGCAACACCCTTTGTAGGCTGAGAATCAGGTACGGGGTGCCCTTGTGCCCCCCACCCACCCACCCTGTTTCAGCTGGCAAAGTGCTCCAGGAAACTATCCAGGCCAAAAATGGTTGCCAGAGGCACTGTGGGCCGTTTCTTTGCTATTTCCCGGCCAGCCCTGTGGGCCAGATTTAAGCCTACCTTGAGTTTGACACCCCTGACCTAGGCCATGTTGCCCTGCATAGTACACAGATGATTCCCTATGTGGGAATTTCAGAGCTGCTGGCTGAAGGCAAAGTTGAAAACACAGCTGTGGGAGAAGGAAAGGTCAAATCAGTTTTGTAACACTACAAACTCCACAGACATATTTATAAAGAATATAGCATGATTTACAGGAAGAGATACTTTTTTTTAAAAAAGATGCTTATTCGACTCATGAACCATATAACTTAAAAACCTTTGGCCTCTAGAATATTCCTTATAAATAAAGAATAGTTGTAGGTTTTGTGAACTTTTTTTCCACTTGTTTTCTTGTTATTTAACCTTAATAATACTTTATTTACAGTCACAGACCAAACATAAACAGTACAAAAGAGACACAGCAGCCAGTCACCAAAAGCCCAACTAAGGGAGGTTACAGCTCTCTCCTCTAATGGTCACAGCTCTCAAGAAAAACCTGGAAACCTGAGAGGTGATGTACGAGGAGACATCCCCAAGGCAATGCACATACAAATCACAGCCATCAGGACCAGAAGGGACGATTTCAGGAAGAGACAGTAACCTACATCTGTCCACGCTATACATAGGGCAAAATAGAAGGACATGCTCCGCTGTCTCGACCTTGGCTCTGTCACAAGGGCACAGCCGCTTATTAATCGGGAGCCTCTTGTAACGACCATCCAGAAGTGCTGAGGGCAAGACATTGAAGCGAGCTAGGGACAAAGCTCTTCTATACTTGGGAATGGTTAGGGTATAAAAATAGGAAGCCATCCTCAATCCATAGTTATTAACTTGGTTGAGAGTCAGGGGGGAGCAAGTTTTATTGGCTCTGGCTCGTAGATATTTTAAATCAACGTCCACGAGCCATTGGACTATCCTAAATTGGGCATCCTTGAGGTCGTAGTTTCCCAAGGCAACCTCCGTGAAACCCAGCAGGTTATTCGACTCATCAACCATATAACTTAAAAATCTTTGGCCTCTAGAATATTCCTGATAAATAAAGAATAGTTGTAGGTTTTGTGAACTTTTTTTCCACTTCTTTTCTTGTTATTTAACCTTGCTTCATCAAAGAAATGCTATATGGAAATATGGTTCATTATTCCAAGTACTGTTTTGAATGGGTAAAAAAAACTAATTATATATAATTAGAAACTCTATAGTAGCCCAATTTATTATGGTGTGCTGGTTTTGTTGCTGTTGGTTTCTTTACTTGTTTGATTGTGATTGCAGTTTAAAGATGAAAAAACATTTTGGGTGCAATGCAGTTATAGTTTAAACACAAAACCTCTTTGAGGTTTTGGTGGAAAACTAAAATATTTACATAAATTAAACACATTGAAATAAGCAAAACTGAAAGCTGCATAACCTGGGCTGGATTATGTAGCCCATCATAAATAAAGCCATCTGAAATTATTGTGCTATTCTGAATGGGCACCATGCTTTCTGCAAGATCTCAGTCCTTCTAAAAAGACCATTGGTTTCTTCCTAATTAGGAACTTTTAGGAACTGGAATGTTTTTTTTTTTAGCTGACTTATATAATTATAATCTTGATTTGGTCTACTGAATCTGATTGCAAAATTACAGACAACCGTTGAATAACAGCAAAGACTTTCTGTATGTCTTCTGACAGCTAGAGATATGTAATATTCTGAATGTCAACTCACAAAGCATTCCTGGCCTGCTCTCAAGTTGGCATAGGCAAGGGGGATAGGAAACTGACAAGGCAGCATGGCAGCCACAAACAGAAGCACATTCCAGGCATATCTTTCTCAAGGCTGTCTCCCAGGTTACCCACAGCATCCAGAGGAGGAGTGATCTCTACAGCCCACGAAATGCTCCATTGGAGAATGTGATTTATGACACACCCTGGGGGACGGGAGAAAACAGGGTCATAATTGGGCGATAAATTATGTGGGGTCAGAGTTGGCTTCACTTGGGTACTGCATGTTGCTCCTAATAAATAACTGGATTTCTTTTGAATCTTGGCACGAGGCTCATGATTTAATTAGGGCATACATCATAACCCTGACACTAAACCCCAGATTTGATAGTCCTGTCTTAATGAGAATTTTGGAGTTTTTCTTATCTCCATAATTCCATGGAAGTACTAAATTGATCTACAATGCTGTGTGTTTTATATAGCATGTAATATTGCACCAGGGAATAAAATAGTTCCACTTTTGAGCAGAGCACATCTGATTTTATGAGAAAATCACATAAGGACTTGTTAGCTTAAACAAGTCTATTCTCCTGTAAAGTCCAGGAATCTGAACCCATCCCAATAGATTGGTGTTTAACTTTGGCTTCAATAAACCCACTTCCTTGCATAATAATTACCTCATTGCACTTTCCTTAGGATAAAGAATCTTTTACTGACATTAAGTTTATACAGATTGATACAGATTGATACAGCTCAACAGAGTTGGAAGGGACCTTGTAGGTCATCTAGTCCAATCCCCTGCCCAAGCAGACCCTATACCATTTTTGTCAGATGGCAATCCAGTGTCTTCTTGAAAGCTTCCAGTGATGAAGCTTCCACAACTTCTGAAGGTAACTTCTGTTCCATTGGTCGATCGTTCTCACTGTGAGAAAATTTCTCCTTATTTCCAGGTTGAATCTCTCCTTGTTCAGTTTCCATCCATTATTTCTTGCCTGGTTCTCGGGTGCTTTGGAAAGTAGCTTGACCCCTTCCTCTCTGTGGCAGCCCTTCAAATATGTGAACATTGCTATCATCTCTCGCCTGGTCCTTCTCTTCACTAGACTAGCCATCCAGAGAGGGCCCGAGGGTCTGTCTCTGTTTCTGGCACACTCTTGCCAGCTCTAGGGCCACTGGGCCAGCCACTCCTTTTGCAGCTGCCAATAAGAGAAGGGGTGTGGTAGCTAAGGTTTGTGGGTATACTACCCCCGGACATGTGTAAATAAGGGGTGGAACATACATCATAATATAATAAAAATATTATCATTTGCCATCACTGTGGTCAACTGTATTTTTATTCTCTCGTCCTAACTTGGGTTCACATTTATGTCACTAAGGCTAAGAGAGGGCAGGCATAAGAAGTCATTCCAAGAGCTAAAGTTGTTCAGTGTGTTTTATCAATTTTCATCTTTTTATACCTTCTCACTCTGCGTTTTTGTTACTGTGATGTTTGGGTGAACATAATTTTCACTCAAGGGGCGAGTCAGAGAAACACTCTTCTGCATGGACCATTATTAAATAAACTAAATCATCACTAAATAAACAGTGACACAGATTTCATGTATTAGCTTCCTACTGCCAATACAAAATTTTAGCAAACCAACTAGAGAGTTTATTATAACTCTGCCAGCTGAAATAGTGTCTTAAAAACAATTTTGCTGAGTTTAATCTTTAGCCCAATTGTTAATCAATCAATCAATCAATCAATCAATCAATCAATCAATCAATCTGTCTTCTATCTATCTATTATCTATCTATCTATCTATCTATCTATTTATCTCTCTATCTATCTATCTATCTATCTATCTATCATCTATCTATCTATCTATGATTACACAGCATTTCAAGTTTGATTATGCAGCAAAACATTAAACACTGATAAGTACATTAATCTTATGACACAGAGAGAGAGAGAGAGAGAGAGACAGAGAGAGAGGGGGGGTAGAGAGAGGTTACTCAGTAAAACACTTTAGATTATCACCCATTATACCTGACTGGTGATTAGGTCAGACTATTCATAAACATTAAATTGTACTGGTTAATATCTTTATATATCATATATTTCCCCTCTAAAATTGTGCTCAAAAATAAGTCTACTACTGTTTTGTAATGAAATATTTAGAAGGAAACCATTCTGGCTTAAAATTATTTAAACTTCTATTACTAAATTTGCCATTGTTGCATATTCTCCAAGTTTTGTTTCCCAGATTGATATTGTCAGCGAAATATTCCTTTTCTAGTATTGGGCCAATTCTGCTCTCACACATCTAATGGATTGTGGCATTTTTAATTTATTCGCTTTGAAAAGATTCCTAGCTAAAGAAATTAAAACAAATCAGAGGCTTCCTTTCACATTTTGTTTTTATGATTGTTTCAATACCTGGTATATATTTTTTTCCAATACTTGGTTCCCTCTTTGTCACATTTCCAACATATTTATAAATATATGTATTTTTTTTTGCAGTTAAGGATGGAATTACATATTGTTTATAAAATATTTTGTATCAGTTTTCTCTTAAGCTATACCATGGAGTACATTTTGTTGACTCCTTCCATTAATCCTCCCATTGTAATTGTTTCTTTAAAAGTTTTGCATCCAGTTTATTACTCATTTTCTCATATTTTAATATAAATTTATACCTTTAGCTCAATAAGTGCTCTATTCATTGCTTAAAATCTTGTCAATTGTCTTGAAAACCTTCTTTCTTAAGTTGCTTTTTATTCTCTGGACAGTTTGTAAATACATTAGCAATGGTAAATTTTGACTTTCAAAAATAATTCTTGCTGGGGCTTCATTCTGTCTGCATTTGGGGGTTTAGTCAATGATGAGATTGCTGGATTTATTATTGTTCTAATTATAATATTTTTAATATATATTTTTATCTTCTTTTGTGATCCTGATGTCGTAAGTATCTATGGAGTTCATAGGCTAAACCTTGCCCAATTAGTTATCAGTCTCCTTTTACAATTCCCCCACTATTAGACTAGACTAGACTAGACTAGACTAGACTAGGATAGAATAGGATAGAATAGAATAACAGAGTTGGAAGGGACCTTAGCAGTGGTGAAATTCATTTTTTTTACTACCGGTTCTGTGGACGTGGCTTGGAGGGCGTGGCAGGGGAAGAAGATTTCAAAATCTCCATTCCCACCTCACTCCAGGGGAAGGTTACTGCAAAATCTACATTCCCACACCACTTCGGGGCAAGCCAGAGGTGGCATTTGCTGGTTTTCTGAACTATTCAAAATTTCCACTACCGGTTCTCCAGAACCTGTCAGAACCTGCTGAATTTCACCCCTGGACCTAAGAGGTCTTCTAATCCAACTCCCTGCTCAGGAAGGAAACCCTATACCATTTCAAACAAATGGCTATCCAATCTCTTCTTAAAATCTTCCAGTGTTTGAGCATTCACAACTTCTGGAGCCAAGTTGTTCCACTGGTTATTTTTTTTTTAATCTATCAAGAAATTCCTTCTTAAGTTCTGGGTTGCTTCTCTTCTTGATTAGTTTCCATCCAATATATATTATGTAACATATGCATAATCTATTAATCCCACGTGAGAAGAGAGCCGTCTCCTTTTAGTGGTACCCAAACACACCCAAGTGTTTGTATATTTGCTCAGACTTTGAAATTGAGAGAGTAGCACACATGCTTCTGAAATCTCCAATCCATCACTTTCGAAGAGCAGAGTTAATCTCCCCTCTAATTACAAATTATTCAGACCACTGTCATAGAGCAATCATGTGCTTGGTCTGGAACTGTATATTCATTAAAACAAACATGGCAGAGCCAAGAAAGGCAAGCCACCCCTGCAATCTGAGTAGAGTTCCAATAGAATCTCACGTGAAGCATATCAATGATTCCAGCTTGTTATATTCAATCTGTACTAAATCATAATGTCCACTGTTTATTGACATCTCTGGCTCATTCAGTTATATGAGGATGTTAAGCCTCTGCCTCAAGCCTCATTCCTGAATCACACATGTCACACATTCACATTTATAATATTGAATTTCCTATCTAGTTGTTCTTGTTCGAGAATAATTATAGTAACAGAATCAGTGAAGTAATTGGTGTTATGAACAACTCCCCATTCATTGATAGGAAAAGTGATTAGACAGTGTTGAAAACTAAGGTACTTTATTAGAAAAAAAAATAGTTGATGTTTAAGGGGTAAAGAACACAACAGGATTTAAAAAAAAAAAACACTGGGAGATTTTTAACATTTTCAACATTTCTCCAAAAGTCAGAGATTCTCTAGCTATGATTGGTGGTCCTTCTTCTAGGTTAATTCTCAGTACTTTCTCACGTTTGAACCTGTTGACAATCCTTTTATCTTTTGCTTATTAGAATTGGCTCAAGGGAACCTACTTATGAGTATTATTTATGTATGCCAGATCAGGAATATTTTTAATAGACCATACTATCTCTTGGCTTTCTTTACTTTTTTTTCCAACATTCTCTCTCCTCCCTCTACTTAGCGTGGTTATATAGAGTTTCTTAGCTGACTCCTCTTTTAACTCTGCCACCCCAAGGTTCTAGCACTCATTCCCCTACATTGGTCACATAGTAATTATAATATTACATCCCTTGCGAAATTCTGAGAATAGTATACAGCAGGGGTGTCCAAACTTGGGAACTTTAAGACTTATGGACTTCAACTCCCAGAATTTCCCAGCCACCCATGCTGGCTGGGGAATTCTGGAAGTTGAAGTCCTCAATTCTTAAAGTTTCCAAGTTTGGACACCCCTGGTATACAGCATGGGTGTCAAACTCGCGGTATCATGCTGCCGTCACCGTGATATTTTGCAATGTTTTTCACTTTTGTGGAGCTGTGGTGGGCGTAGGCAGTGTGTGGTATATCTGGCCCATGGGCTGCCACTTTGACACCCCTGGTATACAGCAACAGGAGACAAAAAAGATTTGGCTCTAGGGTCACTACATTATTACTACTATTGATAATCAGCATATGTCCTAAAATTTCAATTTTAGTTATACAATCCATACTTCTTCTTCTTTTAAAAAATGTCCTTTAAGCATTCCTGTATAGACACATCCAGAATAGCTATTATCAATTGCCTCCAACTACTAATCCCTGTCAATGGTATGGGAAGATATAATTGATAAGAATTTTAATAGGATAAGGAGGATTGGAGCCCCTTAGTTGAAACTAACTAAATAATTAACCAGAATAACCAATGCCTTTCTATAGGCCTGAATTCACCTTAAAATGGGATTAAATAATCCATTTATTCAAAGTGATTCTGTACTGTTTCCCAACCATCTTCTCATTTTTATGTTATATTGATGCAAATGATGCTTTTCTCCAACTTTTTAAATATTTGTTCATGCAAATATTTGCATTTGTTCATGCCTGAAATGGTGTAAAGATTTCATCTATTTATCCATGTTCCAACTTCCAACTATTTTCATATGCATCTTATTTGGAGGGAACCAATAAATTGAATCTGACATAAAGTTGCAAGAGAATATTACATCCTATTCCAACATTATAAATAAGAAAAGATACTTTGATGAGGCAGTTTTTACATTCTGGAGTGTGTTGTGCTGATGTTTTGCTAAGAGATCCAAGTTAGCCACAAAAGCTGTCATCTAAAGAAGAACACAACTAATTTCTTATGGTAAGCTGGCTTTGGATTTTGTTTCTCATTTACAATTTCCATGGTGCATGATAAATTGCTTTTGAAGATCTATCACCTTCTATCTAACTTTCCACTAGATGAATTGGATATTCAACAATACCAGCAAAATAATGTTATAACATTCTCCCTAACCCTGTGGGTCTGCCATGAATGTTTTATGGAACACCCCCCCCCACCCCCAAGAATGAAATATTTTGGGAAATATTAAAAAAGGCAAGATATTATATTTCCCTGAGGAGAAATGGAGAAACATGTTCTTAAGAGACAGAAAGCAGATTCAATCTCCCTGCCCCAAAACTGAAACTGTGGAGGCACTTTTTAGAAATGAAGATTTGGTAATCCATTCAAGACAGGATATTTTGAAACTCCTTGCAGCAAAGTCTGAACAAAGGTAGAATGGTGGGATTAGTCCTCCCTCAAGATCCAACACAGGACAAAGCCATCAAGCCACAATAGGAATTGGCCAACACCCTTTCAGAACATAAGCCCCTTCATTAGCAATCCAAACTTCAACCAAACTTAGCTCAGGCAAACACCTAGGATTTGCAGTTCCTCTTTTGCCTTTAGAGCCAGCTATGACCAGTGGTGGGTTTCAGGTGATACGCCCCAATACAGGTGTACGTGTGCCTGCCTGGAGCACCGGGTACCGTTCTGGTACAATGCTCCGGAGGGGCCACCTGCCCGTCTGAGCTCCTTACCTCTATTTGAACTTTTCGCCGCTTCCACACATGCACACGGAGCACACAGCACCTGTGCGACGCTCCTCTGAGCAGCTGGAGCATTGTGGAGGCTTGCAGAGGTGTCGCAAGAGGTAAGGACGCATGCGTGCACTGCGCACATGAGAAGCATGCTGTATACGTTCATGTGGTGGACACTGGGCCCCGTTACAACTGTCCCGGTTGCAATGGGATTCGGAACCCACCACTGGCTATGACCCCTACACAATCTCTGCATGATCCCAAAGGAATCTGACAACAGCCAATAAAATACATGTGTCACGTTACGGCAATCACGTTGGAAAAACAAATAGAGAGGCAGTTTGTTTGATGCAATGCTTTATCTCCCGCTAACAAACCAAGTGTTAACTGGCACTGAATGACGAATGTACAGATGCAAACAAAATCAAGTCAGTTCTAAAGAAGGTTAAACCCACCACCATATATATTCACATCACCCCGCCTAGTTCCACCCGCATGAACCAACCCCTTCCTTCCCCCAAGCACATTACATCCAATCAGCAATACTTGCAGACAACCCCACAAGCAGCTTGCCCTATACCCTGCCCGCCACAGCAGAAAGCCTCGTTAGTTGTAGCCACTCAAGTCCCAGAAGATATAGATCGTGGAGCATTCTGGAAGCACGCCACTGATGACATGGACTCCGCACCCACGTGTGTGTCAGGGAGGTAAGGCAGAACAGCCCCACTCCTCGGAAGCAGACTTCGGAGATCGCCATGGAGCTGTGCCACCGGGTAAGGAGAGTCACCGACAAACAGTAAAGGAAGGGGAGTGTGTCGGTGGCGTACCAGGAGCGACATCGAGGCAGAGCGATGGCAGCGTATCTAAACAGCTGTGGACGAGCTCCCTGGGAATGGTACCCTGAGGGCTGACAACATGTTCTTGTACAGGAACAGGAAGCTCAAGTGCAAAGCCCAAAAGAAGGTATAAAAACATCCCACTCTCAACTCCATTTTGTCAGCTTCATCAATAAACCATCTTTCTAATCAGCCTCCATATTTCCAGTGTCTTTCTCCCAAACACGGAACTGAATCAGATGGATATTTCATCCCGCTGTTTGTAAGAATGTTTTTTTTTCCTTCCTTCAGAGAAACTGCATCGTGTTGGACCATTTGTGTCAATGAACAAAGGGTCAATATTGAACAATATGCTCATGTTTAGGTCTTTAGATCCTTAGGACATAGACTATTTAAGAATTCCTATCTACAGGAATGAATAGATCATATTGGGGCCGAAAGTTGCTACTTGATGGCAAGACTGACCATTGGTTTTAAAAGACAAATGTCTTTTAGCACACAAGAAGTCAACAGAATATTCTAGTGGGTATAAAATTAGGGAGCATGATGTGTTCTTCCATGCTTTATCACTGCTCACCATTCCCTCCATTTCCATAACTCGTCCCATTTTGCCTTAAAGTAGTGAACATTTTATACTAGGGTTGTTGAAATTAAATTATGAATATGAATGTAAGTGCTTAAAATACATTCCTAATCTTGTACAAAAGTTCATCAGATTGAAAAAAAAATCTATAAAAGTAGGCTTAACTAACTTTCAGTTATGTAAGAAGTTAGTGCCATAGAATTTGATGAAAAATAGGGAATAGTGAAAGGTGAACTTTAATAGATTAAAATGAATATGTGATGAAATCCCACTACTAAATAATTCTGGTAAGCCCAAACAAAGCAAAAAAATAAATTGCCAGGTATTGGAGTTGAATGCGAAGCCACACACCTGTAATTTTGAATATACAGATATTCACAAAAAAATCATGCAAAATTCCTCATAGAGTCGTCTTTTTCATCTCTTTTGCAAAGAATATACCTGGTACCTTTGTTGCTTTTTTCATCCTCCAGTATATATTTCAGCCATGATATAATGAAAATTTTGAGCAGATGAACTGCACAATGAAATTGATATACAATATATTTTTTCACCTCAGAAGAAGTACTGGGAAAAAAAATAGATTACCAAAAAAGTGATATCACAGTCCTTTGATCTGACAAACAACACACTCCCTCTCTCTCTCACACACACAGACACATATCTATGTTTATGTCTATGTTTATGTCAGCGTTCCAAATAGCATCCAAAATTAAATCAGGGTCCAAGGCAAAGTATTGCTCAAAGTTCCAATTTATTAAGAGAGCCATGTTAGCACATCTGGGAAAACCTGATTCTGAAAGCTTCCCGGTTTTCCCCACCCAGTTGAAAGTTCAAGATCCTGCCCTACACCCACAAGTCCATCCCATGGTCCAATCTCCCACTGCCATGCTAGCAGTTCCACCCATCCAGTTCTGGTCAGGTGCAGAGGTGCAGAGACAAAGGAAGTCCTTGGATTCTAGAAAGGATTTTTATTTTGACAACATCACATTCTACTCCTTACTATTCTCCCTCCCAATTCCCCACTAATAAAACAGCATAGTAAAATAATAGAGAGTGTGGCAGACCAAAGATCCAAAAGGAATGTGGCTGCAGGCCTGACAGTCTCTGTCTGTCTCTGTCTCTGTCTGTCTGTCTGTCTGTCTGTACGCACCTACCTACCTACCTACCTACCTACCTACCTACCTTGTCTGTCTGTCTGTCTGTCTATCTATCTATCTATCTATCTATCTATCTATCTATCTATCTATCTATCTACCTACCTACCTACCTACCTACCTACCTACCTACCTACCTACCTACCTACCTACGTAATCTACCTACCTACCTACGTAATCTACCTACCTACCTACCTACATAATCTACCTACCTACCTACCTACCTACCTACCTACCTACCTACCTACCAACTCACTCTGTTCTCTCACTGTGAAGTCTATTTCACTGTCAACTTTTGACCCTTAGGGCTGAATTGTGCACTGCCAATCTTTTGTATTGACTTTTAACCATTAGCTATTTTTTGTCATATTTATCTGTAGGTCAACAATTATTACATTCATGACAAAAGAGAAAGACTACTTTAACCAGCTGACTCACAGGCTTTGCTCTAGGTACAAATGGTGGCCATGGCCAGGACAGCCTTTGCATAGTTACATTTGAGTTATTTCCATCCTTAAATCAGGAAGCACTGATCATGGTCATTCATATCTTAGTCATCTTTCAGATGAACTATTGCAATGAGCTGTACATGAGGATACCCTTAAGCACTTGAACAATTCAGCTGGGACATGCAGTTTTGGATAAATGATGATAAACCCATATTACATCACTGCTTTGTAAGCTGAATAGATTCTTAGGTTTTTGGGCACAATTCAAGGTGCTGGCTGTTACCTTTAAAATCATACAGGACATAGGACCATGCTGAGGGATCATCTATCCATGATACTTTCTTCCCATCCCAATAGATCTGGTACAGTGGGAATTCTCTGCTTTGGTCATTGAAGCAGTTTGACAGATGGAACCCAAGAAGTATAACTTCATTCTCATAGCTCATATGAAACAGGATTTTACCTTGATGGAGATATGGATGATCCTGATCCTCTTTGCTGAAAATTCAACTAGTTTATTAGGTATTGGGGCTAAAATATTTGTTGGTTTGCTTCTATTTGACATATTAGTAATGGGCCTTGAGCCAGTTTCTTTTGAAATGGATTGCATAATTTGATTTTATTTTGTTTCTGTTTCCTGCCAGAGTTTCTCGGGTAGCTATATATATGATAGATAAACAGATATACAATGACGACATAGGAAAGATATGGCTGTAGTCCTTCAGCTTCTACAATTTCTTCAATTTTTATCATTTTAATATTGAAGTTCAATAAGCTGGCATGTCTGAGGCTGCATCTTGAGAAAGAATCTAACAACTCTGTATTGAATTATGTTCAATACTTTTACACTTTCTTTTTACAAAGCAAAAAAAAAAAAAAAATTCAAGAAAGGTGGTAGTGGATATAGACTTTGTCCAAACAGATGGCTGATAGTTCTGAATCTGTATGAAATCAGATAATTTTGCTCAGAAACAACAACTGCAACAAAACAAATAAGCAAACAAACAAACCTTTGCCTGAAGTGTTTCTTCATACTGAATAGGAATTGTTTCTTTTGTATCACAGGTTTTTTTTAACAGCAATGAGAAGGGGGAAGGGAATAGTCTTGTTTTTCTAAAGCATTAGATGATTTATTTTTCTATTTTAAAGAATATTCACAATATTTTGGTTACATTTCTAATTTGGCATGTGAGACATTTTGTTTAGGAACATTTTTAAAATCAATCAACTCATTCTAGTGATGGCCCCAATTCAGTTATATCAAAATAACAGAGTTGGAAAAGACCTTAAGAGGTCTTCTAGTCCAACCCCCTGCTCAAGCAGGAAGCCCTAAACTGTTTCAGACAAATGGTTGTCCAATCTCTCTTAAAAACCTCCATTGTTGGAGTGCCCACAACTTCTAGAGGCAACTCTTCAACTGATTAATTACTATTAAAAGACATTCTCCTCTCTGTGGAATGTTTTTTTTTTTCTCCCAGATATCTTGAATCCTTTTATAAACAACTTTGTTGTGATCAAAATTCTACTTACTCCTGTTAAGTCCTCAGTCATACCTTTCTTTTTTCTAAGGTGACCAACTTTTTTACAATGAAAAGGAGGACAAATAAATTGGAAAAAATATATCGTAAATAAAAGAAATATTTTATTCATTGCAACAATAATACACTAAAATATGATATATGCATAATAAAAACATTTGCAACATTTTATATTGTAATTATGCTTGCATGCCTGTTAATTATTATTTAAATGAGTACTTTTCCATTGAATTAATATTTTTTGTCAATGTATCATCTTCTAACAATATATTGGAAATATCTGAACAAGAAATATCCTTCATATTGAATTTTACAGCAAGTGTTCATTTTTGAAATGGCTGAAAATATCCACCCATCTTTTATCAATTTCAACATGTTGATTTTCCCATTGTATTAATTTTTCCGAATTTAAATATACATTCAATCTTCTAATTTCTCCAAAGAGACAATTGTCATCTATTTTAATGTCTAGCATTTCTTTAGTTAAAAATTCAACACAAGATTCAATATCTGTTCAATATACTTGCGATGAAGTAAAAAAAAAAACACCATTAAAAACTCTTTAATAAAATACGTCACATAACGCGCAACAGATTAGCCTTCAAATATCAAAAAGGAGGACATGTAGGAGGACACTTTTCGAGGGAGGACAGAACTTACAAAAGAAGGACTGTCCTCCCTAAAGGAGGACGGTTGGTCACCTTATTCTTTCTCCAGGAATCCATGGAGAAAGGATCTGTTGCATGCACAACATTAAACCCATTAAAAAAAGTTTTTTTTAAAAAAAATCTGACTTTTATAAACCTAACAGAGGTGACCATATGTAGCTCAGGGTTGAACTGTGGAGTCCCTTAATGCTCTCTGAGCTTGATTGTTTGCTTGCAGATGTTTTATTACCTAACTAGGTAACATCAACAATGCTGACTGCACATTTATGTTGTTACCTAGTTGAGTAATGCAACATCTACAGGCAAGCAAGATTAGAGACCAACAAAGACTCCACATTTTTATAAATTTTGAAGTAAAAGGAAAATTTGCTTGCTCAGAGATATCTTGATTAAAATAAGAATTTTCTACCTCTTTACATACAGTTGGCAGAAATCCAGCTTGGGACTCCAAGCTAAACTCAGGTTCAATAATGGAAGCTCACTACTCTATTCATCCCCAGTTGAAACGAGCTTTAGCTGAATGTAAACTTGATATGTTTTTCAATGGGAGAATACCCTCTATGCCTGGCCTGTCAAACTGGCAGCCCAGGGGCTGGATGGTCACTCACAGGCCCCGCCCAACATGGCTTCACAAAGGCAAAAAATGTCACAGTACATCACAATATGTCACATGACGCGATTTGACACCCCTGTTCCGTGCTTATCAAATAGTTCACAGGCAGCCAGTTCTCAATTACCCCAATCCTTAGTTGGTTGAGAACTCCAGCACAAATGCATGTATCTAATAGTTTGGGATTTTCTGCAGCCTCAATGCAGTTTTAGTAATGTTTTGGCTTGGATGTCACTCATTACTGTCCAGAGTTTCTCATACAGATGGTTGGTGGTATAAATTGGATTAATAAATAAATAAAATTGAATATGAAATATGTCTCTCATATATATTTGCTGTACAAGTAAAAAAATGTTTCTTCACCTGACCTCACACCTTGGATAAAATGGTTTATCTTTCTTGCAAAGTGAGTTTATTCTTGCTATCTTTTATTATGCCACTTCCTCCTCCCCCTTGATGTTTATTCTTATGCAACTTCCTGCCCCCTCCTCGCAGTTTAGCATAATTTCTGATAAATCAGTATGTATGTGACTGCTTGTCTGCCTCATTTATTTTCAGAGTGCTCATCATTTTGGAACCAATCAGCACTTTCATTAATAATAAATCTTTGCAAAAATCACACATAGCAAATCCATTCACAGCAGTATCTTAATTCAGTGTGTTTCTTTTGATTTCCCCCCTTTTCTGAGCTCTCTCTCTCTCTCTCTCTCTCTCTCTCTCTCTCTCTCTCTCTCTCTGAAGAGCTTTTGTGGTTGTGGGTTTTATTTGAAGGGGGTATTATCACCTTCATCTAGAATAAATGACAGAAAATGAAGTAAAAATAGACACATGAAATGAATGCAACATATTTGGGCATTTTTCAGCCACATTATAACCTTTGTACAACACAAAATAGTTCAGCTAATGAACAGAATCAACCAGGATCTAGACTTTGGAAAGAGTTCAGGGAAGAACAACAAAAATGATTATGGGCCTAGATGCTGAAACAAATCCAGGAACTGGATATACCTAATCTAGTGAAAATAAGGAGCAGGGGTAATAGTCGTCTTATAATTCTTGAAGAGTGACCACAAGGAAGAGGGGTACAAATTATTTATCAAAGCACCCGTAGGCAGGACACAAAACAATGGATGGAAACTAACCAAAGAGAGAAGCAACCTAAAACTAAGGAGACAATTTGTAACAGTGAGAATAATAAACCAGTGGAGCAGATTGCCTTCAGAAGGTGCCCTATCACCGGAGGCTTTTAAGAATAAATGACAGAAAATGAAGTAAAAATAGACACGAAATGAATGCAACATATTTGGGCATTTTTCAGCCATATTATAACCTTTGTACAACACAAAATAGTTCAGCTAATGAACATAATCAACCAGGATCTAGACTTTGGAAAGAAATTTATCCATTTATCAGAAATAATGTAAATATTCTGCAAGAGCAGTAGGTTGCATGAAGTTGCAACCAAGGTCCCTTCCAACTCTGTTACTGTTACTGCGTTCATTGTCTCAACCCATAGCCAACCCTTAAACAAACAAACCAAATTAACTGAGCTATGAGGACGTCCTACTACGTGTATGTACTGTATTCATTCTACCAACATAGGAATTATCAGCTCAATTCAAAAATAATACATCCTCTATAGAGAAATGAATGAACATGTGGGGGCAGGAAGACTAGAGGCCAGAATGATAAGCAAAAATTTGGAAATATCAATGATTTGCAAGGTAGAGCAGATATGGAATTGCAGTAGAGAAATAGTACTATGGAAGTTAAAACAGAGATACCAAAATTTTAGAGGGGGAACAGAGCAGTGTGAAGTTAAAATAAAAGGGGAAAAAAATAAACCCTCTAAGATGGATGGGCAAGAAGGGTTTATTGGGGAAATGAAAGATGATGTAAACTGGTTTGAGAAAGTGATACTGGAAGTAATAGTAGATAGGACCAGGTGGCCAAAAAGAAGTAGCACGGCACAGGGTTTGTATACTTGATTCAAAACAAAATTACACATACACACAGGGACAGTGCATAATGGATTTATAGTGTGTATATATACTTATACATATAGCATATTTTTCGGAGTATAGGACACACCTTTTTCCCTCAAAAAAAAAAAAAAGCTGAAAATCTGAGTGCGTCTTATAAAGTGAATACAGCATTTTATTTGCCTCCCAAAACTCCACCCCTTCACCAAAATGGCTGTGCATAGCTTGTAGGAGACAAGGGAGGGCGGAAATGAGCAAAAGGCGGGCCATTTTTTGCTCAATTTTCAAGCCCCAGCCCCCAGGAGCACTCTATAAGCTTCCTAAAGGCTATCCATGCCCCTTTTTTGGCAAAAATGGGGCTCATTTTTGGTCCCCTCAACCCCCCCCCCAAAGCACTCTACAAACCTCCTAAGGGCTATTCATGCCCTTTGTTTGAAAAAAAAGGGCCCATTTTGGCGAGGTTTGCAGAGTGCAAAAACTTTTTTTTTTAGATTGCCTCTTCAAAACCTTGGTGTGTCTGGTGCATCTTACACTCCGAAATATATGGTACATACTCTATAATGGAAGAGATTGACCAAAATTAAGCACATGCCTTAATGAGAAATGTTGATCTACACACGTATATGCCAAGGAATTATTGATCTGACAGTGGCTAATGACAACTTCCAACTGAGAAAAAAGAGCCAAGACTAATTTTATGTCTCTTTGTAGTACATGCAAATTCTTGCAGTCTGGAAAGAAGAAAAAAAGGAATTCTTTAGAAATACCAGGGGTGTGAAATTCAATTTCATTGAGGTCTGCATCAGGATTGTATTTGACCTTGGGGGACTGGGGTGGGCAGGATGGGTGTGGCCAGCTCGACATAACTTTTGTTGGGGGTGCCTTTGGTGGCCCAAGTGCTCTGCCAGTGAAAATGGGCTATTGAGTTCCGTTTCTGGCAGAAGCACTGTGGGCTGGTCCTTCACTGTTTCCAGGGTGGCCCTATGGGCCAGATATAAGCATTCCACATGCCAGATCTGACCCCCAGGCCTTGAGTTCGACACCCCTGCTCTGTGCTCTTTTACCAGCACATATCATAACCAGGAAGAAGATAATCATGCCTTGTTACAGTAAGCTTTACTGTTTATAGTTCCAATTTTTTTTGATATTGTATATACAGTATGTGTGTGTATGCAGAGACTGCATGCATATTTCATATGTGCCACAAATATATACCAATTTCACTGAGGATCAGATCAGCACCACAATCGTATTCAAATTTTGGACATATCTGTAGCTGTTGCATGCATACATATGAATCTCAGTACATCAGAAAATCCAAGACAAGTTGAACAGCCTATTAAATTTGAACTGAACCTATATATAAATGTTATAGATTGAAGTAGAGTTACACTTGCCTCACAATTCTTCTAAACATATTGCTTTGTATGAATTGGAGTGAAAGAAGATTGTGCATAATGTAAGGAGAGATATTAGATATCACCCAGTGTATTTCATTTCCTAAATCCTCCCTAGTGTTACCTGTCCCTTCATCTCTCTCCTTCCCTCCCTCCCTTCTCCCCTCTCTCCCCTTCTTCACTACCTCTCTCCCCCTCTGTTTCTCCTTTAAATGTTCTTTCCAATTCCTGCCACAATTTCACGATGATGCCCTCACTCTTAGGCTTTTCACAGTTTGCACATTAAAATGTTTAGATCTCTTACTCACTAATATTGTATTCCCATATTGCTAATATTATTTCCTCCCCTCCTTCTCCTTCTCCTTCTGCCCTCATCTCAGAATCTTTCTGCTAACAAATGCTGCTATTTGGACAGAGAATATTGCAATAGCACCAGCCTAATTATGAAAATACACCAGAGCACAGTGAGGAGAAATTCCTATCTTCCTTCTTCCATCAACATTTATGTGAACTGTGTGGGTGTCACAGAACTCTATAAAATCTCCAGAAAAAATCCAATATTTGTTCTCTTCAAGCAGTGTTTAATGCCTGCCTTGGGATCACAAAAGGTGATTACTAGATGGAGGATAATTCAGCTTTCACCCTAAATATATCAATGCCATTTCTAAAGAGTGAAGAAAACCTCTTCTCTCTTCTCTTCTCTTCCTTTCTCTTCTCTTCTCTTCTCTTCTCTTCTCTTCTCTTCTCTTCTCCATTCTTCCTTCTCCCTTCTCTTCTCTACCTTTCCCTTCCCTTCTTTTTCTTCCTTAGCTAAAATATACTAAGTTTAAATATTAACATATATTTGAAATGAACAATTGTCTCATTGTTTTCCCTACCTTCCTTTCTTGACATGAAAATTCAGTTGTAATTATCCCAGAGGTCATATTCAGCAGGTTCTGACCAGTTCTGGAGAATCAGTAGCACAAACTTTGACTGGTTTGGAGAACTGGTAAATACCACCTATGACTAGCCCCCACCCCCATCTACTCTCTGCCCCCGAGTCCCCGCTGATTGGGAGGAAAAGGGGATTTTGAAGTAACCTCCCCCTGAAGTGGAGAGGAAATGGGGATTTTGCAGTAACTTTCCCCTGGAGTGGGAAGGGAATGGAGATTTTACAGTATCCTTCCCCTGCCACACCCACCAAGCCACAGCACATCCACTAAGCCACGCACACAGAACCAGTAGTAAAATTTTTTGAATCTCACTACTGATTTATCCCTTCTCTATCTCAAAATTAAGGTCAGCCTTCAAGTGTCACCCAAACTTATAAGGACCTAGTTTACTTCATGCTAAGATATGAATTATCTTTTTGTAGCAGCTTACTACTATATTTATCTATAGATTTGCTATGTAGTGTTCAGACTATGATTTGAAAAATAAAATAATTGTGATAATGTAAGAATTGCATGCAAGGCATGACAGAGTAAAAAAAAATGCCTCATTTCTGGTCAGCAAAATTAATGACTCTTCATGGATATCGCTGTGACTCTTCATCTATGAAGCTACAAAGAAATGCTGAGAAATAAAGCAAGTCCCATACCGTGTGGCTGCATGAGCCAAGTACTGGGCACTGAGGGTAAGCTCACTTTCATATTTTTCTTTTTAATATCCAATAACTTCATCTTTTCACACTGCAGGATTGTTCCTTTCCAGGCTGATTGTCTGAGTTGCTACACCAGTTAATAAGCTAGCTGCCTAGCAAAGCAAAACATACAGAGAGAAGCTGCTGCTTTGTCAGCACATATTGCCCCTGCTATCATCCCCAGAATCAGCTCCACGCAACCTTATCTGGTGGCAGAAATTCCAACAAAGCAGCTCAGCCACATATTCACCCTATCACTACCACCACCACAAGGCAGAATGATTTCTTTCGGCTTTTCTCAATTTACATGAGATGATCTTATTCAGAATACAGTAGAATAGGAAATGTCCATGGAGATTCTCCGTCATCCAGGTCATGACTGTGCTTTTTCAAGAGCAAACTGGACTTTCTGGTTTTCTTTGAAGACGTTTTGTTTCTCATCCAAGAAGCTTCTTCAGCTGTGACTGGATGGTGGGGAATAGAAGGATTTATCCTTCTTGCAGACAGCTGGTCATTTTCATTCTTTTAGTGAGTCCTTAAGGCCACCTGGAGATTTATCAGTGTCCTCAGGGTCACCCCAGTAATGCAAATGAGTGTGGAGCCTTCTTGGAAATATTGAAAAGACTGTGTTGTAGATTGGGGGTAGATTATGTCATACCCCCCCCCCTCTGTTGAGAGAGGGCTGCTCAGTTTTGAAGTAGATGGCCTTGTTGACCCCTATTTCAAACCAGCGGTCCTCTCTGTCCAAAATGTGGGCTTTGTTTTCTTCAAAAGAGTGGTCTTTTTTTTCTTTTAAATGCAGATGGACTGCTAAATCTAGTCCTGGTGGGTTTGCTCTCTTATGTTGTGCCGTGTGTTTGCGAAGTGGTTGTTTTGTTTCCCCAATGTACAGATCTGCACCTGGTTGAATAGGAATTCCATTTCTGTTAGCCTTTCCCAAATTTGCAACGTGCCCATAACATTGGTAATATTTTGGGGGGAATTCTGGAATTGTGATCCCAATTAACAGAATAACCGATTTTTGTAAAGTGAAGGTCTTGTAGTCCAACCCCCTGTTCAAGCAACAGACCCTATAATATTCCAGACAAGTGGCTATCCAGCCTCTTCTCAAAAGTCTCCAGTGATGAAGCACCCACAACTTCTGAAGGTATGCTGTTATTCTGTTTTGCTTGTCTTGCCTTCTAGTGCTTGGAAAACAAGTTGACCCCCTCTTCTTTGTTGCAGCCCCTCAAATATTTGAACACTGCTATCATGTTACCCTTATTATTTTCACTAGATTATATATTATTAACGGGGACCACCAATTTAGGAGACCGTATCTGAAAAATCCATGAATTCTGCAAAATCCAACAAACCAAACTGGATGTTGAAGTTCCTTTTGCAGAAATGCCATCATTTCAAACTGTTTTGGAAAGGCTTGTTAAATTTCATAGTATAGTGTCTATGGAGCGTCTCAGTCAACCTGGTCATGGTGTTCAAAAGGTGTTTTTTTTCAAAAGTCTCTCCCCGCCCCCCCGAAAACATTTTGCTTCTCATCCAAGAAACTTCTTGCACTGAATCAGTTTCTTGTATGAGAAGCAAAAATGCTTTCAAAGGAGAAAACAAAACAAAAACAAGAAAGCCCTTTGGAAAAAGTACCTTTGGGACTTCCATAGCATAATATTTTCCCCTCCCCATAAAAAAAGACCCTTTTATCTCAATAAAAGTCCTTGATAATTGAGATTTAGTTCAGCCCTTTTCCATTCTGGGAAATTTGGTGATTTGTTTTTGTTTTACATTCTCTGTTAAGAGGTGGTTTTTTTTAATGGCTCTCCAGTGGGAATGGATGAGTCTTACCAAAAAAAAAAAAAAAAATGGGGATGGTGGAGCTGTTTTATTCAATATTGTTTCATAGCTGGTAGTCACTCTTGCTTTAATATTGAAACACAATTTTATCAGTTTCTTTCTTTTGATAGCAAAACCACGGTGTGCCTGGGGAACCTACAGTTTTTGTAAAAGTGTTTTTTAAAAAGAATTTAAGCACTCAAAATATTTCAAGAATTAAGCCAGCTCAGAGGGCATGGGATTTGGTTCGCTGATGGGACATGCCTATAAAAATGGAATAGAATGAATAGTCATGAGAAGAACAGGAATAGACCATATGCAATATTGTCAGATAAGAATAGAGTACAGTAGAGTGGGGTATTGTAGGGTAGGGTAGGGTAGGGTAATGTAGGATAGAATGGAATAGAATAGAATAAGAATAGAGTAGAGTAGAGTAGAGTAGAGTAGAGTAGAGTAGAATAAAACAGAACAGAATAGAATTTGAACACGTGTGGATACAAATGTGGACACACAAAGAATTTGTGTTTGGTACAGAAGCTCTAAGTGTACTTAAAAGTAACAAAGTAATATAATCATAAGATACCAATGGAGAATGTAGTATAAAAGATGATAGTAATAAAAACCAGGGTGAAAGCGCCTTGTTGATTTAAAAAAATGCATCTTAACAAGAGGGACAAACATGATTGGCACTGGAGTGAACTTACAGGCTTGATATTACATGCATAATACACTGATGACATTTTCAAAAGGCATTTTTGTCTTCTGCTCGATCCAATGCAGATACAGTCAGTGTAATGTGTGTGTGTGTGTGTGTGTGTGTGTGTGTGTGTGTGCACACGTGCACAATGTGTATTTCATACAAAGTAGCAAAGGCTACCCAGGTGCAGTTCATTCTCTGCATCTCCTTCTCTTTCATCATTTTTGTGCATACACTGAAATTTCCAGGGTTATCATGAATAGCTTCATGTGCACATTTGGTAAAGGGTAATTGTCCTTAATATAATGCTCCTTGAATTGCTCTCCAGGGGTTTTATAGCCCTTTCTATATAAGTAAGTAATCATACATAAACATGAGTGATATATTTCATTTGGTTTTAGCTATATTATATATCATGTTAGGCATGGTATCCTCTGAGTACTTTCCAGTTTCCACAATTCCATGGATTCCATTTATCTATCCAACTCCATCTCATCTATCTATCAACACACACATTTTCTGGTCAATTAATTTCATCTATATAGATTGAAGGAGATAAGATTTAAAATTATACAAGATTAAAGCCACATCCTGATGTATTTCTTGTGTGTGTGTGTGTGTGTGTAAATAACAAGCTCAGTGCAATTAATTTCTGAATAAATCTACATTAGATCATCTTGCACAATTAAATACTCAGTAATTTCCCCTTTGATTCCTAGTCCAAACATCTTGGTCTCAGATTATCTTGCTGAAATTGTAATGACTTCCAGTGAAATAAAGTTCTAATTAACTTGTGTCTCACTGTTTTGAACATAATATAGTCAACTAGAATTCCATAGATACTAATAATAATAATGATTACATTTAGCATTCATATTCATTTGAGTGTTCAAAGTATTTCTCTATATTAAGAGTTTCCCCCGCTGCATAAAACAGACATCTGTAAAAGTTGGAATATAGAAATATTATTTCTTTAACCTTCTTAAAAAGAAGTAGGAAAAACAAAGCAAGCATTTTTGAACATAAAAGACAAGATGGAAGGTGTGGGCCTAGAATAGAATAGAATAGAATAGAATAGAATAGAATAGAATAGAATAGAATAGAATAGAATAGAATTCTTTATTGGCCAAGTGTGATTGGACACACAAGGAATTTGTCTTTGGTGCATATGCTCTCAGTTTACATAAAGAAAAATAAAATAGAATACATTGATCAAGAATCATGAGATACAACATTTATAGATAGTCATAGGTTACTAATAAGCAAACAAATTGTACTAGGAAACAAATAAAACAATATAAAAATTAAAGATACAAGCAACATGGTTATAGTCATAAGTGGAAAGAGATAGGTACTAGGAAGGAAGAGAAGAATAATAGTAATAGAGTCTTAGTATGTAATTTGACAGTGTCGTGGGGATTAGTTGTTTAGCAGAGTGATGGCATTTGAGGAAATACTGTCTTTGTGTCTAGATGTTCTGATGTGCAGTGCCCTATAGCGTCATTTTGAGGTTGAAACCAATTTATGTCCAGGATGTGAGAGGTCTGTAGATATTTTCACAGCCCTTTTTTTGACTTGTGCAACTATGACTAGGATTCCAGATTCAGACCTACATCAGGACTAGTCCATCTTTCACTATAGTCAATAATTCAATCAAAAGGTTTTCTTAAGGCTTACAAAATAGAAAAAGATAAAATAAACAATAAATAATCGATGTAATTGATTGATTATATTATTGATTGGAAGAATGGTATGCCAGGTTATTTAACCTAGTCATAACAAAATTCATTGTGGCCAAACACAGCTAAGACTAGGTTTGGCTGATACTGTGGCAATAAGAGTAGCCAAGTTTCAATACTTCCCCGCACTCACTGGATCTGTGAAATGCTGTCCACTAATATTGAAGAAACATTAAGATGATTCACATCCTATTAGGAGAAATCTCTGGAAATTAGATACAATGGAACAGAGGAATGTGCTAGCATCCATTGTGACTTTCCAAATCTAGTCTACCCATGGACAGAATTTGATGATATGACAGGGACAACACCTTTAAGAATCAACTGATGTGAATGATTTTCTTGACTCTGAGAAATTGGATAATATGTGCTCTACACCCTGTGGATTAGCTACATGCACCTCCCGGTTCCTTCAGAGGATCCAAATTTAAAGGTGATGATTGCTTCTTCAAAGGAAGAATTTCTATGTGTAACCTTGCAAAAATGTTAGCTAGTACTTCTCTGTGTGCTTCTTGTCTAAACTAGCTCTCTAGTGGACATATAGATTGTTGTTGTTGATGATGTTATTTTTAGAACAGGTAGACAACTTGGGCAGAGGCTGTGACTTTACATTCATTAGTGTTCCTGCCCTCATCACCATTCACTTGGATTATTGTGAGGTGCTACATTTGTGGTTTCCTTGAAAACTATCCAAACATTTCTATTGTTGTAAATTATAGTATCCTGTTTGCTGACAGGTGAGACCTACTTCAGTGGTACAACATCAACACAACGGGTGCTGCCCTGGACACCAATATAGTTCCAAGTCCAATTCAAGTGTTGTGGCCTGCCAGAGGCCAGTGGAGCTTGCAGCAGATTTGGACAGTGAGGAGGTGGGGGACGAACATGGGTCAGTCCTGGAGTCTGACAAGGGCTCTGTGTCAGAGACAGAGAGGGGACCAGAGCCGTATGCCAGTTATCAGCTGCCTTCAGAGTCAGACATCCGTGAGGTGAACAGCTGGAGCATGTTCCCAGTGTGCACATGCACAGAGTTGCCAGACAAAGGGAACAGCTAAAGAACACCTGTGGCCTTACTCCCAAGGGGTCAACTTGGGAGTAAGGCCACAGGTTAATGATGAATGGCCCTTCCCAGAAAAAATAAAAGAGGATCGAAAGGGGAGTGGAGTTTGCAGGAGACAGTTAGTTTGCTTAATTGGCTTGTGACTCTCCTTGAATCCTTGCCACGGCCTGGCAGCTCTCCAAGCCAGATAAAGTCTGTGACTGTAAATCCTCTCTTGAAAGACTTTGCTGGATGTGAATGATCAGAATTCCTGGTAAATTAATAAAAGGGGTTTTTGTTGGGGCAAGGGGTTTGCTTCATGCTGTTGGGATGCCTAGGTCAGAACATCAAGATGCTTACTGAATCTTTGAGAAGTAAAGGCAACGTAGGGTTGCTATCACTTTATATTGAAGATATTAATGATGCATTAGTTTACTTTATTTGAATATTCATTTATTCAAATATTCAAATTTGTTAGAGCCACTCTACCAAAAAACATCCATTAAAAATAAAACATAAAAGCAAAGAACAGCCCAAACGAATATAGGCAACTTACTTATTAAAAATGCCCCTCTCCATGCAGTAATATGTTAAACCCATGCCTTGTTTCAAGATCATCTGAAGTATTAGTACCGCTCTATAAGCCTTAGTAAGACCACATCTGGAATACTGCATCCACTTTTGGTCACCCTATTATAGAAAAGATGTTGAAACTCTGGAAAGGGTGCAGAGAAGAGCAGCAAAGATGATGGGGGGGAGGGCTGTAGGTTAAATAGGAAGAATGTTTGAAGGAATTGGATATGGCTAGACTAGTGAAAAGAAGGACTAGGGTGGTGACATGATAGCAGTGTTCCAATATTTGAGAGGCTGCCACAAAGAAGATGGGTGTCAACCTATTTTCCAAAGCACCAAAAGGCAAGTCAAGAAACAATGGATGGAAACTAATCAAGGAGAGAAGCAACCTAGAACTAAGGAGACATGTCCTAACATAACAATTAATCAGTGGAATGGCTTGCCTTCAGAAGTTATGGTTGCTCCATCACTGGAAGCTTTTAAGAAGATATTGGATAGTCTGAAATAGTATAAGGTCTCCTGTTTGAGCAGAAGGTTGGACTAGAACAGGGGTGTCAAACTCACGTCATCACAGCGGCATCACGTGACATATTGGGGCTTTTTCCCCTTCACTAAACTGGGAGTAAGCATGGCCAGCACATGATGCATCCAGCCTGTGGGTCAGGAGCTTGACAGCCCTGGACTAGAAGAACTTCAAGATCCCTCCCAACTCTGTTATTCTATTATATTGGAGCCAAGAACCCTCATGAATGTTAGCGTTCAGAAACCTTAAGCTATTATCTTTCATTTGTTAGATGCTGCACAGAGTCTTCTATTGGACTAATGTACACCTTTTAAAGATAAAATAAACAAAAATGAGGTTAGGTTTAAGACGGCGACGAATCCCAAGTAGACCAATGAGTTTACATGGCTCAGAATGGACTCGAACAGGGATATTTCCGCTTCTTCTCTGACACATTCTCACTTCCCTTTCACAATCAATGGGATAAATGTTGTGCCAGCTTCTCACTGTACCATTTCAGCGAATGAGCAAGCCATTGTAACTACTCCCCTTCATCACTCGGGGCTAAAACAGCAATGCCATTAAAAAAAAGGTGTTTGCATTAGAAGGAAGAAGAGATTTTGCTTCAGTCATATTTAAATCCACTCTATTAAAATAAGAAAAAAAAACCCAGAATAATTAGTTCTACATTTTAGCCATGATACTTACCTGTGTTGATCTATGTTTGCATAGTTGGTAAGGCCCCACTTGGAATACTGCATTCAGTTCTGGTCGCCACGATGTAAAAAAGATGTGGAGACTCTAGAAAGAGTGCAGAGAAGAGCAACAAAGAGGATTAGGGGACTTGAGACTAAAACATATGAAGAACGGTTGCAGGAACTAGGTATGTCTAGCTTAAGAGAAAGAAGGACTAGGGGAGACATGATAGCAGTGTTCCAATATCTCAGGGGTTGCCACAAAGAAGAGGGAGTCAAACTATTCTCCAAGGCACCTGAGGGTAGAACAAGAAGCAATGGGTGGAAACTAATCAAGGAGAGAAGCAATTTAGAACTGAGGAGAAATTTCCTGATAGTTAGAACAATTAATCAGTGGAACAGCTTGCCTCCAGAAGTTGTGAATGCCCCAACACTGGAAGTCTTTAAGAAGATGTTGGATAGCCATTTGTCTGAAATGGTATAGGGTTTCCTGCCTAGTAAGTGGGTTGGACTAGAAGACCTCCAAGGTCCATTCCAACTCTACTCTTGTATTGTATTGTATTGCATATATATTTAAATACGTGGCTTTGGGAGGTACAGTAAGAGAGGGAAAGAGAGTCAGACAATCAGAGAAATGGAGTACAATAATTCCTCAAATATTCTCTATGTTGCTTTTTCCATTTTTCCAAGACTTGCTGATGGAAATAAAAAGCTCTGATTGTTTTTATACCTCTCTCTACTGCTTTTGAATAATCACATGCACTTGCATTTACTGCAGTTACAAAGTACATTATTTGGAAATATTTAAGGACCCCTCATCCTTTTCCTTTTATCTTTGTCTTCCCTGATTTAAACTCTTTTCATATTCTGCAACAAGAAGTCAACACCCCCCCCCCCCCCAGTTCTCTGCATCGCCCTTGTTAGCAAACACATATATAACAGAGGCTGGCTTGAAATAAGCTTGATAACAAGGCATACTTCATTGATCTCGGCTTGAATTTAAATGTTAAGCCTCCTTGCTCCTGAAAAGTGTGCGTATAAGTGGGGTGGGTGGGGGGAGAAAAAAGAGAGGAAGGGCAGTGGAAGTGCTTCATTTCTTTGCAGTGAAATTGTTTAAAAGCCCAGCGTCCACTTTACTGTATTAAAAAATTTTGTTTTATGGTGCATAATGGCTTAAGGGGGAGAAAAAAAAAACCCAGCAAGAGGATCTATTTAAGAGTTTCTTCTGTAGCTAAGCTGAGTAGTCACAAAACATTTCTCAGCATTCTGGCACCTGCATGAGGCCGTGACTTATGAATATGCTAATGAATCTACAACCAGAACTGGCACTGGTTCAGCCTGTGCACTCAATTAGTCTGCGAGCTACTAAGAGCTGTATGAAACCTAATATACAAAGTTATCTTTAAAGTGATTTGTTTAATTCCAGACCTGTGCCGCTTTAAGAGGAAGAAAGAGAGGGAGAAAGGAGAAGAAAGAAAGAAACAAAAAACCCAAAATCCCTTAAATATATTAATTGCATTTGAGCGGAAGTTGAAACGCAACCTGGAAGAAGGTAACGGTTAACCAATTCTGTACTGTTGCTCTTAAAACTACATCGGCTTCCTCGGGAGATCATCAGGAGCAGAACTTGATTAAAGGGATATTTCACATGAAACGGTTGGAAAGAAATATCCATCTGGTTCAGTTCCAAGCCAGGAGAAAGGCCCTGCAGACAAAATGGAGGCTGGAGGCTGATTGGAAAGAGGATCCATTTATTGATGAAGCAGACGTGCACGGTTGGTTCTGGGCAGCTGATTACATGGAGTTAAACCTTCTCTTGGGCTTTGCACTTGAACTTCCTGTTCCTGTGCAAGAGCATGTATTTATATTGGCTGCTGTAAGGGTCATAGCTGGCTTGATAGGTTATCTGGGTTAAATTTGGTTGAAGTTTGGTCTGCTCTCAGAAGATGCAATGAAGGAGCTTGTGTTCTGTAAAAAAAGTGTTGGGCAATTCCTATTATGGCTTGATGGCTTTGTCCTGGCTTGGATCTTGAATGAGGGCTATTTGCTTATGAATAGAGCTAACTAGATACTTGGCTTCTTTCAATAAGCTCTTTATCTTTTAAGTGCTGAGATCTGCTGAGGGCTATTAAGAAAGGTGGGGGCTGCTGGAAAAAATGTTTCTCCTATAGAGAAATATAATATTCTGTCTTTTAAAAAAAATATTTCCTAAATATTTCATTCCTCTAGGTAGGACATGGGTGGGTGCTAACATTTTACAAAACCAAGAGAAGAAATTAAAATAGACGTTACTAAATGAAACAAGACAGTTTTTTTTTACTCATCACAATTTTATCTTGTCTTGAACCTATGACATTGCCTACTCCTTGTGAAAAGAACTTTACCTATAAATATATTAATTTCAGGAAAAAAATGGCTGATAAATGCATGCAGTTTCATAGCTTAATACTGTAGCTGCAAAAAAAAAAAAACCCTCAGAAAAACACTATGTTCAGTATAGAACAAATGGTAGTTCTCTGATAGTAGTGTGATGGGAGTGTGTACAGGATGATGTTGTGCAATCATTGTCAGGTCTGCAGCCGGTTCCTTTTAGGATCTTTGGACTGCCACACTCTCTTTTATTTCACTATGTTTTTTCATTAGTGGGGAATTGGAAGGGGGAATAGTAAGGAGTAGAATGTGTTGTTGTCAAAATAAAGCATTCCTTTCTAGAAGCCCAAGGTCATCTTTTCATCTCTACACCTCTGAGTCTGACCGGAACTGGATGGGTGGAACTGCCAGCGTGGCAGTGGAAGATTGGACCATGTGATGGACTTGTGGGTGTGGGGGCAAGATCTTGAACTTTCAACTGGGTGGGGAAAACCGGGAAGCTTTCAGATTTGGGTTTCCACAGATGTACCAACATGTCTCTATTAATAAATTGGAACTTTGAAGAAAGCTCTGCTTTGGACCCTGATTTAATTTTGGATGATATTTGGAATGCTGACATTCATGGTTTTTAGACAGTCACAATGGGGTCCACCTGCAGTGAGGATATCCCCCATAGTTGCATCTGCAGGAGGATATTGAACCATATACAATAAAGGTGGTTTTATTTTTCTCTGATAACAGAACATTAATCTACAGTGTGGGGAATATCCTATTCTCCCATACATAATCATCATGAGATATTTGAGATTGCATAGCAGAAGTAGCAGACAGATGAAACTGCCTAATGAATCAGAGAGAGGGGGGGAGGGGGGGAGAGGGAGAGAACAGGTTGTCTTTCCCTTGATATGACAAGACTATGTCTGTTAGAAGGTGTCACAGCGTCAGTAGTCCTGAAGCCTCCTGAGAATCAAAGAATTTAGATTCACCAGATCAACAACCCATAGTAAACCATGCTATAAGGAGAGAAGCCACCAATAAGTAAGGAGAAATTTTCTGAAAGTGAGAACAATTAACTAGTGGAAAGAGTTGCCTTCAGAAGTAATGGGTACTCCATCATTGGAGGCTTTTAAGAAGAGATTGGATCCAACCATAATACAGGTTTTCCTGCCTAAGCAGGGGGTTGGACTAGAAGACCACCAAGGTCCCTTCTCCAATTCTGTTATTCTGTTATAGTTTACATTGTTTTTGTCAGTCTTATCTAACATTTCTGATGATAAACTGTAACCTTCAGCTTCTCTGCAGTTTTTGGTTCATTTTCTCCACAACAAGAAGAAGCAGATCTGAAGTACCAAACAATATGATAACATTTTTCTTATCTATACAAAGTTTGTGTTCAAGGAATATTTGGTACAGATGCCATTAATCATACCACCTTATTGCTTGTTAGGAACTGCTTTGATGCAGTCACATTTCCTTCTCTATTGAAATCTGGCATACATACAGAAATACTGCATGCATGCATGCATTTCCAGTGTAGGCTACATCCCTGGTGATCTCTAATACAACTGCAGCAGAGAGATTTGAGAATCCTGCTTTACCTCCTTTGGGAGAAGAAAGATATAGACTATGCAACCTGAGGATTACACAAGAGACATCTGTGGAAGCAAGAATGGGATATATTATAGGGGTGGGATTTAGCATATCTGGTGAACCAGATGCTAATTTTACATCTGGTTCACCGAACCAGTAGTTGCAAGGACTGGCTGGCCCTGCCCACCCTTCCCCTCCCCTCCCAGGAGTCTCTATGTGGCCCATTTTGAATGCCAGGTAAGTGCAGGGCCCATGCAGAGACTCTGACAGGGTGAAAAATGTGCCTCCGAAGGGCTTCCAGAGCCCAGGGGATGCCATTCTCACCCTCCAGAAGGCTTGAAGGAAGCCTCCAGAGCCTGGGGAGGGTGAAAAATGGGTCTCCCGTAAGTTCTGGAAGTCAGGAAGCAGGCCTTTTTTCTGGTCTCCAGAGGGCCTCCAGAGCCTGGGCGAGGCCATTTTCACCCTCCTGGAGAGTTAAAGGAAGCTCTGAAGCCTGGGGAGAGTGAAAAATGGGCCTCCAAGAAGTCCAGAAACACCCATTTCTGGCATCCGGAGCCTGGGGGAGGCCGTTTTCACCCTCACAGAGACTTGAGGAAAGCAAAACAAGCCCCCACCATGGTGCAGGAGACCAAGTAGGCCATGCCCACATGATCACACCCACTCAGCAGCTGGGCAGAGAAGTGGTTGCTAAAATGTTTGAATCCAACCCCTGGATATACATCGTATTTTTCGGAGTAAAAGACACACTGGAGTATAATCATGCCAGACTAATCTTATTGCATTCTTTGATAATGTGACAAAATTAGTGGACCAGAGGAATGCCGTTGATATAGTTTACTTGGACTTCAGTAAGGCTTTTGATAAGGTAGACCATAACCTACTACTAGATAAAGTAGAAGAATGTGGGTTAGACAGCATCACCACCAGATGGATTGGTAACTGGCTGACCAACCGCACTCAACGTGTAGTTCTCAATGGAACTGCATCTACATGGAGGGAAGTATGCAGTGGAGTACCCCAAGGCTCTGTTTTAGGCCCAGTACTCTTCAACATCTTCATCAATGATTTGGATGAGGGAATAAATGGGGAACTCATCAAATTTGCAGATGATACCAAGCTGGCAGGAATAGCCAACACTCCAGAAGATAGGCTTAAGATACAGAAGGATCTTGACAAACTTGAACATTGGGCACTATCTAATAAAATGAAATTCAATGGTGAAAAGAGTAAGGTTCTACATTTAGGCAACAAAAACGGAATGCACAGGTACAGTATAGGTGATACCTTACTCAGTAGTAGTAACTGTGAAAGGGATCTTGGAGTCCTAGTGGACAACCATTTAAATATGAGCCAGCAGTGTGCAGCAGCTGCCAAAAAAGCCAACACAGTTCTAGGCTGCATCAACAGAGGGATAGAATCAAGATCACGTGAAGTGTTAATACCACTTTATAATGCCTTGGTAAGGCCACACTTGGAATACTGCATTCAGTTCTGGTCGCCACGATGTAAAAAAGATGTGGAGACTCTAGAAAGAGTGCAGAGAAGAGCAACAAAGATGATTAGGGGACTGGAGACTAAAACATATGAAGAACGGTTGCAGGAACTGGGTATGTTTAGCTTAAGAGAAAGAAGGACTAGGGGAGACATGATAGCATTATTCCAATATCTCAGAGGTTGCCACAAAGAAGAGGGAGTCAAACTATTCTCCAAAGCACCTGAGGGTAGAACAAGAAGCAATGGGTGGAAACTAATCAAGGAGAGAAGCAACTTAGAACTGAGGAGAAATTTCCTGACAGTGAGAACAATTAATCAGTGGAACAGCTTGCCTCCAGAAGTTGTGAATGCCCCAACACTGGAAGTCTTTAAGAAGATGTTGGATAGCTATTTGTCTGAAACGGTATAGGGTTTCCTGCCTAGGCAGGGGGTTGGACTAGAAGACCTCCAAGGTCCCTTCCAACTCTACTATTGTATTGTATAAGACGCACCAAGGTTTTGAAGAGGCAATTTTTTTTTAAAAAAAGTGTTTGCACTCTGCAAACCTCTCAAAAACGGCCCGTTTTTTGAGAAAATGGCCCTGTTTCCCCCCCAAAAAAGGCATGAATAGCATTTAGGGGGCTTGCAGAGTGCTCCTGGGGGGGGGGACAAGGAAATAAATGGCCCATTTTCTGTTAAAAAAAGGGCATGGATAGCCTTTAGGAAGATTATAGGGTGCTCCTGGAGGCTGGGGTGTTAAAATTGAGCAAAGAAATGGGCTGTTTTTTGCTCATTTCTGCCCTTTCCAGCCCCCAGGAGCTCTCTAAAAGCTTCCTGGAGGCTCTGCACAGCCATTTTGGTGAATGGGGTGGGGTTTCGGGAGGCAAAAAATGCTGTATTCAGTGTAAAAGATACACCCAGATTTTCAGCCTCTTTTTTTGAGGGGAAAAAGGTGCATCTTATACTCCGAAAAATACGGTACCTATCCCATCTCACAGCTTAGCCTAGAAATATTTAGAACCAAGGTAATGCAAAAATCTAATGGAAGAAAGTGAGGGAATTTTGCTTCCTGACTCTGGTTTTGAATTTATAATTCCTTGGAGAACCTTCTCCTAGGGCTATCTTTCTAACCATCCTATTGTACATTATTTTTCTTTCCACCATCCTTTTTCATCCATAGTGGTGAGACCTCCTGGTCTCAGGGGAACTGCTGATAAGCTGCTCTCACCAGTAAGGCTGAATTTTGACTTTTGGGAGATTCTGAAGAACTCCTATCATATCAAATTGTGAATCCTCTGGGAAGGAGTTTGCTGTTACTCTACTAAAATTATGCCAGATCTGGTATTTCAAAGCTCTCTGTCAGTTCAATGTTGGAAATAGAACACAGGCTGAGGTTCATAGTCAAAAAAGGATGAGGGAAAATGAATAAGTGTGTACCCATTTAGAATCATTGAGCCATTAATTTGTCTTTGATGCCTGCTGAACTCTTCCACCTGTGCAGAATAAATTATTATTTATTATTTCTGAGTTTGACACTGTGACACCAGCTTGAGATGGAGAATAGCATTCTGTTTAAGTTGCATTCCTTTTTTTTCATTTAATAAATTCTGTTTTTATCCAAACAGATACTCTGCAGCTGGCATTTGCACGCAATTAAATTATAAATGCTTATAGCTTTAGTACAAGTATACTAAAATTACAGTCCTAAAATAAACCAGCTTTTATTTTAACAGCCTCAGTATGGGTATGTGTGCATGCACGTAAAAGTATTCACAAGAGCAATTTTGCTATCCTGCCACTGAGTAACAGGAGAAGAAAGTTTGTCTTGAAAGTATTTTTTTAAAATTCATGGAAATGCAGTTTAATTTCAATTTATTACATAATATAATAACAGGCAGCTGTTATGTATAAGTTGGGTTGACAAAATCAGAAATGAGGAGGTGAAAAGCCACCTGGGAAAGCCAAGGGAAATAATCAAAACCATTAAAAAGTGAAAGCTAGAATATTTTGGACCTGTGATGTGACACCTGGAAAAATACGGCATACTTCACTTAATCCTCCAAAGAAAGATTGAAGGCAAATGAGGTGCAGGCAAAAGAAGAACATAATGGCTTCAAAATCTAGGGGATTATTTGGACAAAACTCAACAGCACTTTCTCATGCAGCTGTTGATAAAAATAGGATCGCCAACATGATCGCCAACATCCGATGACGGATATGGGACAAGAAGAAGATTAGAAGAAGGATAAAATATATAACAAAATAACCACGAGATATGTATATTTGATATCCTTCCCTTGGGAAATCTGTTTGATGATGAATTTGCTCCCATAGATGGTCATTTAAAATTTTGGCAGACCAGTTATAGCATGCCTGATTAGGTACTATGCATTACAAACCAGATTGGACAGTGTTAACGAGACTTGTCATTGTGGTCAAAGCGACAACATACTGTAGACATGATAATCTGCCCAGAGTTACCTTGAGGTAGATGAGCAGCCTATAAATTGAATGAATGAATGAATGAATGATTAGGAATGGTCAGATCAAAAAAAGATATTTAATATATTTTCAGGTGGATAATTAGGGGAATTTACCTTAGGTTATCCTTGAACTAATGGAAACTGTTTTCTGTTCTATTCCAAATATTATTTTGGTGAATTTTTTTACTTATTTAAACATACAGAAACAATTCAATGTCTTCTCTTTCACTGAACACTTTATTTCCTGTTTTTTTCCAATATTTTCCCTCAAATCTAAAGGAAGACATCATGAGGCATCTCCTCCCACCAGGCTGTTTCGATAGGGAAGTGATCTCATTGATCTTAAGAGACAATCTGTTTTCTCTTTGGAGTTAATAGCTGGGATTTTCTAGCTTTGCCTGATTTATTTAGGTTGAACGACATGCTTATTCTCTTTTTTAAAAGGAGGAAATGATGACTGTAAGTCAGAGAATGCAATGGGAAGAAGGGATAACTTTGAGGAACAGGAATAAGAGCTGCTGCAAAATGGTCAGATAAAAGAAGTCTAACTCCAGCAAAGAATGTATGCCTTGTCATGACAGTTACATTTTGGGAGGTCACTGTGAAATGCACCTATCTCCCCTTTTCCATGATAAAAATATTTCCAAACTTCAAGTTTGAGGAAAAAGACTTTGATCTGGGTAAATAAAAGTTTTCTGTGCATATTATTTTGTTTTTAATGAGTGATGGGAATGGCAATTAGACCCAAACATTCAATAATTAATTTCCTTGATAAAATTTAAATGTGATTTAAAACAGATGCAAGAAAATATGGCTCTCTACCAGGACTAATCTGTTACCCACAATGCAATTGAACAAGCTAATCACAATATTTTGGATCAATGAATGATTCCTTAGAGTCACAATTGCATAGGAAAAATCTACCTGTGATTGGTATTGATAATACTTCAAATCAATCAAACCTGGTTAATTTATGGCAGATTTTCCCCCCCAATAAGGCCTTTTCTTTGGAAACAGATTTTCCAATCAAGATTGATCATGTATTCTGAGAAAATACTCAAAGTGACACCCTTTTAGTGGATGCATATTATCAATAACCCTATTGAATTTATACAGTCCCAGTTGCTGTGGTGTATATGTATATTAGCATATTTAATATATTAAGCTAAGTAGGAATTGGACTCCCTTCTAGAATACATACATTTCCATTCTCAAGAAAAATGTATTGCATTTTTAATGGAAAACAGGCATTGACAAAAGAGCTAAATATAATACATAAAATACTGGAAACTATGGAAATGTCCCTAGAAGGATTGGGTCATACAGTGACGCAAAAGATAGGTTAAAGCATATTTATCCATAGAGTCACCAGGCGTAAATTCTCCAAATACAGAAACAAAACAGAATAGTGACATTGAATACTAAATGAAAAAGGATATTGTAGGACTTGTAAAAATGAAAAAAAAAAAAAAGTACCCAATAGCCATTCTTCTACATGCAAAGACTACAAATTCTGCTGCTACATAGTTTGGAATGAAGATAAGAAAGGAAAAGTTCTCACGGTCAATTAGAGGAGGAGAGAATCCTAAATTTTACCTAAATTTACCTAAATTCTACCTACCTAATTTACCTAAACTTCTAATTTATCCCAAACTTCTATCTAAAGTTTCAAATGAAGTCATTGCACTGGCTTTTTAGTGAACCTTTAGGGAGCAAATGTAGAGGGTACTCAAAACTGTAATAGAAGGCTGTGACCTGATCTCTGAACATATAACTTTAAAAGCAAATTAAGGGTGAACATAGTTTCTGTATGCACATTTGGAAAAAAAATGCCACTGATCTCAGAAATAAAACAATGTCAGTATTAATTAGCTTATGACATAGCATAGTAGGAACCAGCATTATGGGCCGCAGTGGTGCAGGGGTTAGAGTGCATTACTGCAGGCTACTTCTGCTGACTGCTGGCTGACTGCAATTTGGCAGTTGAGATCTCACCAGGCTCAAGGTTGACTCAGCCTTCCATACTTCCGAGGTGGGTAAAATGAGGACCCAGATTGTTGGGGGCAATATGCTGTCTCTGTAAGCCACTTAGAGAGGACTGTAAAAGCACTGTAAAGTGGTATATAAGTCTAAGTACTATTGTTATTGCGGATGACTTGAGTTAGTTCTTCTTTACCATTATCCCTCACAGTGTCCATGTAACCTAGACGTTATGGTTATATTAAGAGCAGTTAGAAAGCTACTTATATATCTCTTACGTTCAACAAAGAGGAAGAAGAGGAGGAATATCCAAACTCCTCATCAAATCTGCCCAGTTGGAAATTCAACACTGAGGATATATTTTTGAGACACAAATCCAGTTGATGATTCCTGGGTCCATGCCGCTTATTGGCAGAGTCATCATAAGCCTGAGGTGTCTGTCATAGCATAGTAGGAACCAGCATTAAGTCATGTGGAGGAATGAAAGTATAATGTTAATAGATGGAGACATAAAAAAATCTGTCTTTTCAAGAAGCCAGGGCCATAATAGCGGATAATGATTTATCCTTCATCAGTCCTGATAGACCTACTTTCATGTCACCATCTTTGCTTTGCTTTAGGCATTATTTGATTCACTTCCAAGGTTACCAAATAACATGTGGCACTATAAAAAGGAAAAGTGGAAGAAAGAAATAAAACGCAGCTCCAGTCCTAAGTGTCTCTACATAAAACCCGTCATGTTTTACTGTTATAGATTATCTGGAAACTCTAAAGCAGAATAAATTTATGTATGTGGCAACAAATGTCTACCCTTTAAATAAGCTTGGTGCTTATTTGCTTGTGAAGTGCATAGGCAAACTGATGACTTATGACAACCACAACACAGAGATATTACAAACTTATCTCTGCCACAGTGTCATCTGATGGGAAGGTTGACCATGAATTATTAAACAACTGCCTATGTTCCACATCTCCACAAATGGAACTGTAGTTAATAAATAATTTACTAACTAGTATTTGAAGCTAATGTCAATAAGGGAGTTTAAAGAAGTGGTTAACATTTTTACATGTTCAGTTACAGGAGAAGGCAGGAAGTGAAACATGGAGATTCTTCCTGGAATGAAGAAAGCCAGAAATGTGGAAGCTTCCAGCAAGCGTGGGGAGGGGAGGGGAGGGGAGGGGAGGGAAGGATTTACAAGAAATAAGGTTCATCCAAACATGCTAAAACCTTTTGTACAAGTATTATTTAATGGAGAACTAAATAGAGATTGGATGACACACAGACACACACAGAGAAAAAGATAATACCTTTTTTTCTTTCTAGCTTATGCATGGAACCTAGAAGATGAGTTTTAGATGGATTCTCAAATTTTCCCTCCCTCCCTCCCTTAAGATAAACTTGCCCTAGAAAAACTGGGAAACAAACAATAAAAGAGGTGATCAAGTCTAATTCCATATTCCTTTTGGTTAATACTTGAAGGAAGAGTAAATGAGTCATTATCAGCTTACACCCACTGCTCTGAATAATAAAGGAATAACCTGGTAAGACAAAAGATCAGGATTGCAGCAATCTTACCTAAGCAGATATTTTTGCTGTGTTTTCTATTGCTTTACCAAGATCCACCAACCAGCTATGCTGGAAAACATTTCTCTTCATTCAGTTGAGGGCTGCCATAAACATTAAGTTCTCAACATAATATATGGAGTTTTCACTATATAAATTACGGTTTTCCAGATTTTTCTTTCCTGCAGGTAGTACAGAGCAAGAAAATTTATACATTTCATGTTTACTATTTCTATTCTACTATTCTATGCAGAAAGTGTCTAAGACGCTGAGCTTATCGATCAGAAAGCTTGGTAGTTTGATGGTTCGAATCCCTAGTGCCATATAATGGAGTGAGCTCCCATTACTTGTCCCAGTTTCTGCCAACCTAGCAGTTTGAAAGCATGTAAAAAATACAAGTAGAAAAATAGGGACCACTTTTGGTGGGAAGGTAACAGCATTCTGTGCGCCTTCAGCTTTTAGTCATGCCGACCACATGACCACGGAGATGTCTTCAGACAATGCTGGCTCTTTGGCTTTGAAACGGAGATGAGGACCGCCCCCTAGAGTCGGAAACGACTAGCACATATGTGCGAGAGGAACCTTTGCCTTTACTTTATTCTATGCAGAGCTGTACTTTTTTGTGTGATGTATATATGTTTACAACATAGTATCCTTGATATAATGAATTTCTGCATGCAATTTTTGTTAAAAAACATGATTTAATATAAGTTTATAACAATGCAAAGAAATACTACCCAAAATTAAAGAAAAGTGAGACTACTGACAGAAAACGTTTTCATTTCCTAAACTGGTTCAGGAAATCTTAAATCTCCTGCAAACTTTGCTCCAGATTCTTAACAAGTTAATTAACTTTGTCATCTCTGCGAAATCCCAGAAGTTCCATAAAGTTTTAATTCTCTGAATGTTTAGCGCAGAGAAAGGCTGAAGATACTGCTTAAAAAAGATTTAAAACATTTATAAGAATCATTGAGAATAAATGAAATGAAAGTGTGGGCTTTGAGACAGTGTGAAGTCTTCTGGTCTTTTATCTTTCTCTTTTGATACATCCCTAAATGAGATAGGAGGCTGTACACATGTGATAAATAAAATAAAAATAATGTTGCTGAGGTTCTCAATGACATATATGCTCAGTACTATTTTGTCACATTGTTTGAGTACATCTGACCAATGACAGATAATACTAAAATTGGAAACAAACTTTGGCAGCATTCTCATTTTCCCTCTGTTAGAAATGAACAATAATAATCTGCCTCGCTCAAAAAGAATCAAGATGTCCTATTGACAAATTTTATCGATGGTTGGAACAAAAAAGGAAAGGCCCAAAATAAACAATGACTAAGATTTATAGAATGGAGATTAGAATTATGTATGAAGCTACAACAGTGAAAATGTATAAGATAAAAACAAAGCAACATGGTTGGAAGTACAATATTTTTATATTTGTAAATACCGAATAGACCAAATGTACATAAGCATGGTGGCTATAATGTATAACTTTATATTTTAGTATGTATGGCAAAGACTTTGCCAGGACCGTTACACTGTGTCCAATGTTTTAATTTGTATTCAATAAAACATCTTTATATATATAAAAAAGATGTCCTATTGAAATAACATTAAGTCTGGATGAAAAAAAAAAAATGACTACAAATACCAGAGCCTCCTTCAAGCACTCTGAATTCAAAAAGAAGGTTAGAAGGTGTTGGAAGAAATGTCCACTTGGGTTCAGCTTCAAGTGGGGAGAAAGACAATTGAAACATGGTGGCTGTTTGGAAAGATGGTTTTAATGGTGGACAGGATCACGTGCCTTGAAGATGTTGGGTGAAGAAAAGAAAAGGGAAGAGATGCTGAGAGTGCCTGAGCTTTATACCCTTTCTGGGCTTTTGAATTTGAGCTTGTATTCTGATTGGTTGTCAGACTCCCATGGGGCCATGCAGGGGCAACTCTGTGTCCCAGGCTTGATTGAGCCTTGCTGGATGATGATGTAATGAAAGGGCTTTGGGATTCCTATTATGGCTCTACCAGAAGGAAATAGATCTTTGTTATGTAGAATAGACTGGCTCAGGCCTTAACATCCCATTGACAAAAGTGGGGGTGAGTTTCTGCCTCCCTTTTAGGGGAAATATTCTGCCTTTTTAATATTTCCTAAAATATCTCATTTTCCTAGGAAAGTGGTGGGTGCTAACTTCCTACAAAGGAATGAAATTTAAGAAGACATGTTAAAATGGCAGGAAACATAATTGCCATTGTTGGGGAGAATTTCTGAAATTAAGGTGAATGTCTTGCTTGGAATTTTATTTTTGACTTCAGACAATACCAATTTTGAAAGCTGATGTGCCTTTTAAACAATGGCAGAAAGTTATATCTAAATTTGTATGGTAGGGGGAAAAACATGAGCTAAATATAAGGTGTTTACAAGATGCAAAAGAAAGAGGGGAACTGGGCTTACCTGATTTGAAATTATATTTTTTCAGCCTGCTGTTTGGTCTGGATGAAAGAGTGGATGTTGCTAAGAAACAGAAGGCTTTTTGAGTTAGAAGGGCATGATTTAAGCTTTGGGTAGCACAAATAGCTATGGGATGAGAAAGCTAAGGTGAATGTAGACTTTTTAAAAATCATCTTGGTAAGGTAAAGTTAAAGGTTCCGCTCACACATATGTGCTAGTCGTTCCTGACTCTAGGGGGCAGTGCTCATCTCTGTTTCAAAGCCAAAGAGCCAGGGCTGTCCAAAGAGATCTCCATGGTCATGTGGCTGGCATGACTAAATGTCAAAGGTACACGGAACGCTGTTACCTTCCCACCAAAGGTGGTCCCTATTTTTCTACTTGTATTTTTTATGTGCTTTCGAACTGCTAGGTTGGCAGAAGCTGGGGCGAGTAACGGAAGCTCACTCCATTACGCAGTGCTAGGGTTTCGAACCACCAAACTGCTGACCTTCTGATCGACAAGCACAGTGTCTTAGCCACTGAGCCACCATGTCCCATATCATCTTGGTAGACATGTACAGTAGAAAGTACGGAACAGATATAGACTGTGCCCAAAAATACCTTTATGGGTTTGAGCATAGGAAACATTTTATAGAGGAGAAATGCAAACACTTATGTAACCATAGAATAAGATTCATATCCATATCCATCTCCATCCATACATACATCTATCAATCAATGTAAGCAAAAAATGAAAGTCAGTTCATTATCATTTTTTCTTTTCTTTGATTTTGTACTTTTCTCTTTGCTCCTTTCTTCTTCCTTTCATTTTCCTCTTTTACATTCTAAATGCTAGTTCTTGTCAGCTTTTATTCTCTATTAAAATTATAAAAATATATATTAAAAATAAGTGAACACATTATAAGAATGACTAAGGTCTTAAAGTCCTCCATCAAGGCAATTAACTTTGGTCAATTACAGCTGAGATAGTGGACAGAACTAAAAACCATGGATAGGAAGACAAGAACATTTATAATAAAACTATGCCTTTCATTCACACAGTAATGTTGACAGATTCTAGTTAAAAGGAAAATGGGTGGGCACAGAATGCTGCAAGTACACCAGAGGGTTGAAGAAGAAAAAAAGGCATTGGAAAAATGTCTAAAGGACAGTGAAAATTGGGCAATGAAGCATACCATAAAGCAGTGACGTGCAGTGAGGTTTATGGCTGGTGAGGCTGGTGACGTCATCAGGAAGGCGGGGAATGGGACCACGTGTGCTGGAGGCTGAGGCTGCCTCAGTCTCCAGTACACGTGATCCCATTCCCCGCCTTCCTGAGCGTGCTCCGCCAGCTCGCGCTCCACAGTCCTCAAAAGCGACTGGGGAACAATGAGAACCTTCCTGCCTCTGCTGGACTTTGCACGCTCCTCGCAACTGCAATAGACGTCCAGAAATGGCAGGGGCTGTTGGGCTGGAAGCCCAAACCCCATTAGCCACAAAAGCCGCTTCTGGACATATATTGCAGTCGCGAGGAGCGCGCAAAGTCCAGCAGAGGCAGGAAGGTTCTCGTCGTTCCCCAGTCGCTATATATATATATATATATATATATATATATATATATATATATATATATATATATATATATATATATATATATATATATATATATATATAATATTATATTATATACTATTATTTCATGAAGAGAGGTGAGGCTCTGCCTCCCGTGCCTCCCCTGACTGCACGTCCCTGCCATAAAGTGTCTATGGAGAATCTCAGTTATCCAGGCCATATTCATCCCAAAGATGCTTTTTTTTTTCAAGAGGCAACTGGACTTTCAGGTTTTTCTTTGAAGATGGTTCACTTCTCATCCAAGAAGCTTCTTCAGAGGTGGGTTTTACATAATTTTACTACTGGTTTGCCATGCATAGAAAATGAGCCTTCCACACATGCACTTTGCTCATGTGTGCAGCTTGCATGCATGTGCGCGGCTTAGAAAACAGGGCTAAATAGGATGGCATAGTGCCGGGGATGGTGCCGGGGTAGGTGAGTGGGCCTACCTGCAAGTTGCTACTAGTACTACCAGTTCACCTGCACCAGTCCTAACCAGCTGAATAACATCACTGGATGAGCAATGAACCGTCTTCAAAGAAAAAACAGAAAGTCCGGTTGTCTCTTGAAAAAAATCTTTGGGGCATACCATAAAATCTTACTGAGTGCTGGAAAGACCCTACTGGCTTACAAGAAAGATCAAATAGACAAGAAAAGAGATAAAGCAAGAAAAGTATTACATGACCAGTATATTAAATAAAAACAGCAAGAAAATCAGGAAGATAAAATCTAGTTTTGCCAGTGTTGTAAATCTGCAACCACTTAGTACTACAAGGATAATAATTATTCTTGCATGCACCAGGGTGGCAGCAACTGTGAAACAGTGATTATATATGACTATCTACTTATCCTCTTGATATATTCAGTGCCGTCAGTCCTGATTTCAGACCACTAATTTATATATCCCAGTGCTTCACTGTATTTTTCAAGCGTGAATTCTCCGTCAGAAATAGTATGGAGTAGTGACAAAACTAATCAAGTCATAAAGTCTAACCCACATATAATTGTTTTTTGTTGCAGATTTGTAGATATTACAACTGCATTTCAAATTCGGTATATATTCCATTTCAGGTTCAGACGGTTCAGACCGGTTCACCCAAACTGATAATGGAAATCATGGGTTCTCACCCACCCACCCACCTGCCCAGGCTCTATGCCATCCAATTTAGGCACAATATCCAGCCAAAGTGCATGCACAGAAAGTTGAGTGTATGCACGGATGGGGCACATGTAAGCGAAGCATGCTCACATTTGCGAACTGGTCAGGGAAGTAAATCAATACCACCCCTGTCTCTGTTCTTAAGTAGAACTACTTATAAAGTTGTTGGAAGGACAGGACGCTACCAGTGATTTTGGAACAAACTACTGTAAACCTTACACCAACCTGTTTGAATGTGATGAATATACACAGAATAGGATTTAAAAGCTAAAAATCGTATTTTCTTCCATGTTTTTCCCTTTAAATATACATCCTTCTCTGTACTGTTCTTTCATTTGGGATCAGACAGATTCCTCTGGAATTTTACCATCAAGATGTTTAAGTGCTAAGTTAATAGCAATGTCTAATTGTTTGTATACTCCAATTAATGTGGAAATTCTACTTAGCTCTCCTAATTTATCACTGTTAATCATTCCTGTCCCTGAATTTATCTAATCCTTGCTTTAAATTCCAGGTTGTACCGCATATTCTGTCTTGTATAACAGAAACCCATAATTTATTCACCATTTACTGTCATTAGATAGCACCATGTCTAATGTTAGGAAAAAGATAAATAACTTTATATTTCTATTCTTTCTGGGTCATTCATCATTTTATAAGCCTCCTTCCTATTTTGTCAGTCAAGCTATTTCTTCTCCCTCATTAAAAAAAAAAAGCAAATCCTACAGTTTAAGTTTTTTTAAAAAAAATCATAATACGGTCCATATTTGTTAGGGTGAAAGTATTGAAATACTTAACTAAGATCGACCTCCCCATCAGAAAATTCTTAAAGTTGTGGTCCAATCCATATAGAGAACATTAAATACAAGGAACTTTCTGCAGCAAATTCTTCTGGGTAAGACATTATCCTGGATGCCTTTCTCCCCCCCCCCCCGCCCCTGTTTTAAACATGGGCACAACTTCTAATGTTCACAAGTACATCTAGCCCTGCTGGAATTGGTTATGACACAAAGTTGACCTGTATGACTATGACTGCTCGGTGCTGATTCACTTACCATCAGTCTCTGAAGAGATGACTCTATATGCCATCTTGTCCTTTGAAAAGTAATTGGATTCCTGGCAGTTAATCTGATGTTTACATGGAAGGACAGCTACAATGAGTCATCAAAGAGGTGGCCAAAATTTTATCACATCTACATAAGATGCTATGTTTTTGGAGACTCTGCGGTAAAAAAAGAAATGTTGGCCTGAGACTTGCTTCCATATTTAAACACAACTTTATCCATTTTTAATGACTAAGACTTGAAACTGTATCTCTCCCCTCCTCCCCAAAAAAGGACTCACACACCCACACCCAGAGAGAGAGGGGGAGAGAGAGGGGGAGACAGAGACACAGAGACACAGAGACACAGAGACAGAGACAGAAAGAGACAGGCAGAGAGAGGCAGAGAGAGGGAGAGAGAGGGAGAGAGAGAGAGAGAGAGAGAGAAACAGACAGAAAGAGAGAGACAGAGAAACAGAGAGATATATAATTTCCTTTTGATAAGTTTTGCAAAGTTTGGTGTGGATCGGGTTAGAATTAAAGTCAAATCTACAAATTAATGCAAATTGTCCAATTTTCTGAATTAGCAGAAAATTGGATTCTTTACTATCTTCAAGGGAGAAAGCTCTGACTAGGACAGCAAATCACTGTTCTTCCAATTTTCAATTTCTTTCCATTAAGCCTTCTAAAGCACTGATACAGTATATTTATATTAGTGGCTCTGTCCGTTTTCTCTATAGTATCAAGTTCACAGCTTATGCCTGCTTGTAGATCTACCTTTGTCATGAGAGGAACAGGTGTCCACACATGCATCAAATGCCTTGTACCCATTCAGCCAATTTGCTACCTAATGTTCTGCTTGAGTAAAAGCAGTTGTAAAACTCATTCCCTGGTAGATTCTCTCTCAAACGGCAGCACCAGTAGGAACAACAGCCAAAATAACATTGGTAATTTTTTTTTCCACTTTCATGCACCACTAATTAGGAAAATACCCCCCCCCAAAAAAAAAACCCGACCAAACTTCAATAGTTTAAAAAAAAAATCACTATGGTTTAAGATTGCAACCAGGATAAAGAGCTTGGGTAACCTGAATGGCTCACAGCATTGAAAGCAATAATCAGAGCGATGCATGGGACTACTTTAAAAGATATTCCAAAAATGTCTGTTACTATATTATAGACTAAATGTAATTTCTAATGTTCAATTTTCCCCCTTACCAGAGAGAACCCCCTTGTGGAGTACTGTGAAGCCATTACAATGGCAACTCCACTGCGCGTTACAGTAGAAGCCATTTTAAGGCTGTATTGAGTACTCCCAGGGGTGTTAGGGGTATCTTACTGCCACAGTATTTGTTTCCAGAGAGTAAGCCATCTGTGTACCAAATTTGGTTGAAATTGTTGTATATACACATATATGCATATCTATGTATATACGTATATACATATATACATATGTACATATGTACATATGTAGATATGGGTGTGTAGAAATATATATATTTTCAATATATATTGAAATTTTCTTGGCAACATTTCAGCGAGGTCTCACTCGCCATCTTCAGGCAGGGTTTTGGGTTTAAAGTGTGATCGGAGCTGCCGTCTTTCTTTAAATCTTGGTGGGGTGTGTGTGGAGTGCTGGCTTTGTTTCAGTAAGTGGAATGACTGGTTGTGTGGTTGTATCATGATTGGTAGATTGATGCTGATTGGTACTGATTCTGTGTCTATTGTTGTTTCGTGTTGTAACAGCCTGGGTGGTGGGTGGGGCTCGTTTGTTGACTAGGGCTGGTTTCCAGATGTCTGATAGGTGGGAGGTATCATCACGTTTATTCATGTTATGGGGGTGTTTCTCCATTCCGATAGCTTCCATAATTATTCTCTTGTTGAAGTGTTCTGTTTTGGAGATTAACCTGGTTCCTTCAAAATCTACAAAAATGTATGTATGTATGTATGTATGTATGTATGTATGTATGTATGTATGTATGTACACACACATACACATACACACATGCATGCATACATACATACATGCATGCATGCATACTTACATACATACTGTTTTTAACCTTAGGTTAGGTTAAGTTTAATTTAACCTAACCTAACCTTCTGTAATTCTTTTGGAATTACAGTATCGTGAATGATATTCCTTCTTGTGTACTGTTATTGCTGCTATGTCCAAGATCACCTTCTCAATAAGGTTTGTTCTTGGTTCTGAATAGTGTTTTCTAGTTCTCAAAAGCTCTTCTTAATGAGCTCTGCTGCAAACCTTTTTTATTAGCTTTTCAGAGCCAGTTAAAGACACCCCATACATCCCTGCGACCAATCCGCTCGCACAGAGAGGGTCTCCTCCAGGTGCCGTCCACCAGGCAGTGCCGTGGGGCGGCGCCTAGGAGTAGAGCCTTCTCTGGCGGGCCCAGCCCTGTGGAATGACCTCCCCCCGGATATTAGGAATACCTCTGACCTCCGCTCCTTTCGTGTAAAGCTCAAGACCCACCTATTTCAAGTTGCTGGCCTGGCTCAACTTTGATCCAATTATATCGCTCCTGACGGGTTTTTTATCTGGGATATTTTAATTGCATCCAATTTACTTAGGGGTTTTTAAACATTGTGTTTTTACTTGTTTTTTATCTACCAGTTCACCTCCTCCTAGTATATGTTTTGTATATGTCTTGGTATATGTTTTGTTATATGTATGTTTGTCTATATATTTATTTCCTATGTTTTGTTGTACGCCGCCCCGAGTCCTTCGGGAGAGGGTGCGGCTAAGAAATAAATATTTATTATTATTATTATTATCCATATTTTCTCGAGCCCTCTTTTAATATGCTGGTATTTAAACAATCCCGCTACACTTCATTGGAGCTTTTGAATTAATTTCACTTCTGCTTTTATTCAACTATTTATTATTTGCTGTTTAGAAATTAGTACTAATTTTGAATTTTTAGCTGCTGCTGTTTTAATCTGTTTGTAAATCCCCTGGGAAGGGTGATACTATACATACATTGATCTATGTACTCCTCACCCCAAGTTCTGTCTAGATATAGACTAGATTAAACTCGACTTAATGCCAGTAACTGTGAGTGGGATCTTGGAGTTCTAGTGGACAATCAGTTAAATGAGCCAATGGTGTGCTGCAGCAGCCAAAAAAGCCAATGCAATCCTGGGCTGCATTAATAGAGGAATACAATCAATATCATGTGAAGTAGTAATACTGCTTTATAAGGCCATGGTAAGACTACATTTGGAATACTGCATCCAGTTCTGGCCACCACAATATAAAAAAAATGTTGAGGCTTGGGAAAGACTGCAGAGAAGAGCAACAAAAATGATTAGGGAGCTGGAGGCTAAAACATACAAATAATGGTTATAGAAATTGGGTATGTCTAGTCTAATGAAAAGACTAGGGGTGACATGGTAGCACTGTTCCAATATTTGAGGGGCTCATACAAAGACAAGGGAACGAAACTATTTTCCAACGCACCAGAAGGCACGACAAGAAGCAATGGATGGAAACCAACCAAGAAGGGAAGCAACCTTGAACTAAGTAGAAATTTAGTAACAGTGAGAGCAATCAACCAATGGAACAGTTTGCCTTCAGAGGTTGTGGGTGCTTCATCACTGGAGACTTTCAAAAAGAGACTGGACAACCATTTGTCTGAAAATGGTGTAGGATCTCCTGCTCAAACAGGGAGTTCTTCTTTTGAGGAAGACGCTCTTTCTGGATTCTGTATATTCACTAACAACCAGTGGTGGGTTTCCAAAAAGTTTAAAACCTCTTCTGTAGGTGTGGCCTGCTTTGTGGGAGTGGTTTGCTGGCCATGTGACCAGGTGGGAGAGGCTTGGCAGCCATGTGACTGGGTGGGCATGGTCAACTTGTAAAATGTGGTGAAACTCACTTAACAACACTCTTGCTTAGCAACCAAAATGTTGGCTCAGAAACTCTGGCATTTGAAGCACGCAAGTCTTAAAGCTGTCAAGTTATAAAACCCTTGCACCCCTAACCCTTTAGAAAAAAAAAAACCAAGAGTGTTCAAACTTGATAGCTTTAAGACTTGTGGACTTCAACTCCCAGAATTCCTCCTCTCGCTCTTCATCTTAATGATGGGCGGAGGGGCGGGGGTAGGGAGCTGGAACTGGTTCTAAATGGTTCTGAAGATTTGTGGAACCTCTTCTATAGAAGAGGTTAGAACTGGCAGGAGCCCACCCCTGCTAACAACCATACATCTTCTACTGTAAGGAGGAAAGGTTTTCTTCAGCTTCTATTAATGAATCTGCAGTGCTGCAATCTGCAGGAGAGGCATTTGCCTTCTGTAATAAATTTGCTGTATGCTCGCAATGTAAACTTGGATTATTATAGTACATATTCTTTTAGAGGTGGCCCTTGAAGCTGATACAAGTATTGGAGATGGCCTAGAATAAAATAGTTTGTACACAGTGCTACCACATACAGATGTAATATTTTCCCCAAATCAAATAAACACACTGGCTGCTTTTTTTTTCTTTTTCAAATTCTGTTCCTGATGCTCACAAGTTATTCCCGTTGAATGGATCTGCTCTCTCACATCTTCACTCAATACTTTTAATGATCCTTTCTTGCATCCAACATAACCAGTGACTTCTGTTTTGTTTTCTTTAGTTGCTGTTGAGACAGAACTCCTTCTTGTAACAATATAAAGGAAGAGTTAAAATGTTTATTCATCCAACCTTTTACCGTTAGAGTTGTGTTTGATGTATTTTATGCTTTAATGTTTTTCTTACGATGACCATTGCTGATTTTCTCATTGCATCTTTGAAAGCTACCCCGAGGTGTTAATGGAATGTGAGATAAGATTCACTTTCTTAACAAAATAAACATACAATGGTCAGAAATGTAATCTAGATCTCACTCTTTAAAAGCCAGAAAAATAAATTGCATTGTTCTTGTTGACAGGTTTCCCAGTGGCTTCATGATTTTACAACTAGCCTGTGTCATCCACTACTCCAAGCGAATCTTGTGACCCTTCCCAACTACAGGCATGCAATCTCAGTCTACCTAAGATATCAGTTTTTAATCCTTATTCTGTCATACACATAATTATTTTTCTACTGCTGCACTAATGCAAACTTATCTTCATTTCCCCCTCTATTTATGATTGATGCTGGATAGTAGTGCTAAAAGTAGAAGCCAGGACAATTCTTTTACATGTTACATCCAATATTTTTCCACCAGCAGGAACTATGTGAGGAGGTGCATAAAGGAAGGGAAGAAGTGTATTTAGAATATGACATAGGATTTATGTGTTATTTTGGGTTTAAATCTGAACAAGAAAAGTATGTCATATAATTTTGTGCTGGAGCTGCCAATTAAGCCAATGCAGTCTTAGGTTGCATTAACATTGGATATGTCTACTTTAATGAAAAGAAGGACTGTAAATGACATGATAGCAGTGTTCTAATATCTAAGGGGTTGGCCATAAAAAAGGTAGTCAAACTATTCTCCAAAGCATCAGAAGGCAAGACAAAAAGCGATGGGTGGAAACTAATCAAGGAGAGAAGCAAGGTAGAACTAAGGAGAAATATCCTGACAGAACAATTAATCAATTGAACAACTGGCCTTCAGAGCTCTGTCACTGGAGGTTTTGAAGAAGAGATTGGACACCATGTAAAGATCCAGATGGATTTTAAATATGATTTTGAAATTAATCGTAAGAATCTGCCTTGTGGGAAAATGTGGTTGTTATGAATTGTTAAACGAAATCATGATAAAATGGGAATTTGACTGTTAGATACTAGAGGAGCCAGAAGGAACTAAAGATTACAATTGCAAAGTACAAGTTTCCCTATAAAAGATTGAAAGTGAATTTAAATATAAAAGAAAATTCGAAAGTAGATTTTAAAATGACAAGCTACAAGAATGATATGGAAAAAAGGGTCACTCTGCTGGATATATGGATGAAACTGATTGACATTTTTTAATTAAAATGGGTATGGAAATGGCAGATGAAAAGAGTGACTTGGATACTGTATCTGTTAAGTTCTGAATAACTTTGTAAGAAAGGACAAATAAAAATGAAAAATAAAGCAGCTGTAGGATATTATTCGAAGGAAGTAATGATTAATATTTTTAAATGTAAAGAGAAGGAATATAATGGGTGTTTATTTTATCAAGATTAAAATAGACAAGTTGTTATTTCTGATAATGTGTAATAGAATTTTTCTGGCCAGGACAAGGCAATATAGGTTAATGGTTTTTTTTTTAATACATAAGAGATGGAATGTGGGATGGATTCTTTTTTTTTTTGTCTTTTGAACATTGATTAGTTTTTAAAATTGAATATACATCTGATGAATTGGAAAATTAAATTCCTTCCTTCCTTCCTTCCTTTTTTCTTTTTATTTTTCTATTTTCTGTAGCTTGTATGAGTTTCATTTGTGTAACTCCAAGACTTCAGAAAAAAAGGATGATTTAAAATGTTTAAAATCCATATTTAAAAATAATAATAATAATAATAATAATCTGCTTTAAAAATAAATGTACTCCTGCAAAAATTCATTCATTATGAATATATAAATCTTGAAAATCAGGATTTTGATTTGTCAAATGTATCAGAATGCTTTGGAGGCACTGTATGCATTTGGCAAGCTTTGAAAAAAATGCTAATAATCAGAGAATCCTCTTTATAATAATTAGCATGGAAGGAATTTAGACTGCAAAATAAGGCAATGTGAAATGGTTCAGCCAATGTTCTGCAAATCTGCAAGGATTTCTATAAATCCACAGCTTCTCTGTCTCCACTATGCCTTCTTAGCCTCTTCTTTTTACTTGTTATCTTCATTATTTGACTTTTGTCTCTACAGAATTTGTTTTTGCCCAGCACAGCTTTTTAGTTGGTGAGAAATTAGAATTTGGCTATCTGCAATTAATAAATAAAAAAAAGTTAGCAAACTTTGTAAGATTGAAGCATTGCTTTTTCCAGTAAACTCCACAACTTGAAAAAACTTGGCTATGCTGTCGTTGGAGGGAAAGTCCATCTGGTTCAGTTCCAAGCTGTGAGAAAGACACTGGAAATAAAATGGATGCTGGAGACTGATTGGAAAGAAGGTCCATTTATTGGTAAACAGAACCACACAAAGACAACATGCAGTTCTGGGTCACCTGGAATTTTTCTTATACATAGACTTTTATACAGTTTTTTTAACAGCATTTTGTAATCTGAAAGTTTTCTTTGTGTGTTTTTTATTATTTGACTAGCTGTTAATCCGGCATTGCATGGGTATTTGTTTATCCCAATCCTATATTAGACATTCACAAATGTCTGAACCAAACATAATTTCTAATATTGGATTTTCCCCATTTATCAGAGGGAGTCCCCCTTGTGGAGTACTGTGAAGCTGTTACCATGGCAACTCCACTGTGCTGTGCAGTAGAAGCCATTTTAAGACAGTACAGTAGAATTCATTTTAAGGCATAACAGGCTGTATCATAACAGAACACACACACCGAGGGGTGTTATGGGTGTCTTACCTCCACAGTGTGTGTGTGTGTGTGTGTGTGTGTGTGTGTGTATACATGTTAGGCAGTTGTATTAGCCTCTAAGCCACAAGCTCTCCTCCCTTCTCAGCTGAGCTGAGGAAATGATTAAGTGTTATGTCAAAGCACCCCATGTGCCCAAATATGGGAGGGAGCATACTGCATCTGTTTCGCAAAGGCTCATGGTGGGTCTTAATTATTACTTCCTTAGTCCTAATCCTGTAAATCATCTGTAATTGATTTTATCCTGTTATCTATTACCTCTAGCCTGCCTTTCTTAATGGACCCATATTGTTTCCTTCTTTTTTAAAATCAATGGAGTCAAGATCATGTCTTTTCTTAATCCCATCTTAATTCCTAAATGTGTTTGTGAATAGATTGGTCCAGTCTTTCTGAATGGATTACCACATCTGCATTTCTAAAATCTGGCCTTCTCAGTTTCTGTTTGGGGGAAGGGAAACTGAAGCTGGTTTCTGCTTCCCTTGAGATTTTTTCCATTTCCCATTTAGGCCTTTTTAATATTTCCCAAAATATTTCATTCTTCTAGGAGAGGTGAGCTTCCTACACCATTTTAGCTAAATGGATGAAATCACTTTGGTACAAGAAAATGACAGCAATGTCTCTACAGAATGAGGAAATGAGATTCTGTGACAGCCTTGAGAAACTATCATGAGTAAGTTCAGAGTTTTGCACTTGCGTAGCTTTAAAGTATTCCAAAAGGTTAACACTAAACTCAGTTGATAAGTATCAGCAAGATTGGGTAAAAATTAGGAAAAAGAAAATATCTGAATAAAATACATCAATCACTCTTGTTTAAAAGAGAGTTTAAAATTACTGTTTAAAATGTACAGGTAGGGGTAAAGGTTCCCCTGCATATGCGTGCTAGTTGTTCCTGACTCTAGGGGGCAGTGCTCATTTCCGTTTCAAAGCCGAAGAGCCAGCGCTGTCTGAAGAGGTCTCTGTGGTCATATGGCCAGCATGACTAAATGCCGAAGGTGCACTGAGCACTGTTACCTTTCCACCAAAGTGTTCCCTATTTTTCTATTTGCATTTTTACGTGCTTTCGAACTGCTAGATTGACAGAAACTGGGACAAGCAACAGGAGCTCACTCTATTACGTGATGTTAGGGATTCGAACCGCTGAACTTTCTGATCAACAAGCTCAGCGTCTTAGCCACTGAACCACCAATAACTTTAAAAGGAGGACTTCATTTAAAAAAAAATTGAACCACAAATGTTCAGTTTTTCCATTGCTTTGATAAAGAGATACTTTGAAATTCTCAGAATTTCAGTTATGCTGAGTAAAATCACTTGGGCCATCTGTATCTCTCCAAACATTGCACACCTAACATTACCAAGTTCTTTTCCTGTGTGATATTGACATTTAGGAATGGGTCACAAAAATGATTTGTCCCCCCCTAATTGTCCATCATTTGCGTTTAAACAGCACAACTCTATGAGGAATAGCAGCATGAAGATTAACTGTTCTGGGAGTGTTAAGGTTATGTCAACCGTACTGAAGCAAACATTTCCATTTTAATTGGACCTTGTTTTGAATTGCATAATATTAAGAACTACTGCATAAGTTATGTTTTCTTTTCCCCATCTGCTTTTCTTTTGGGGTCATGTCTTTGAGGTCATAAGTCTGAGGACAAAAACTGCCAATCTGGATTATTATTATTATTATATAAGTCACCCTGATTAAAGATGCAGAGTTTATATGTTTTAAATAAAAATGAATGAATGCAATTGTCATCTTGGGGCCCAGATATGTTCTGGATAATACAAATAGTAGTTGCTGGAGAATAATACTTTACTTTGAAACACATACAGCTAATTTTCCCCATTCCCAAACTTATTTAAGATAGCAATAGCACTTAGACTTATATGCCGCTTCACAGTGCTTTACAGCCCTCTATAAGCGGTTTACAGAGTCAGCATATTGCCCCCATCAATCTCGGTCCTCATTTTACTCACCTTGGAAGGATGGAAGGCTGAGTCAACCTTGAGCCTGGTGAGATTCGATCGGACAAATTGCAAGCAGCCGGCAGTCAGCAGAAGTAACCTGCAGTACTACAGTCTAACCACTAGTCCATCACCAAGATGAAATTAAATAGAATGTGTTTTGTCTTCACTATTGAAACTACACAAAATTAGCCCACAAAATAAAACAAAGCAAAATAAAACATCTAAATAATAATAATAATAATAATAATAATAATAATAATAATAATAATAATAATAATAATAATAATAATAATAACAATAACAATAATAATAACAATAACAATAATAATAAAGTCGCGAAGTACCAGGACTTAAAAATTGAAATCCAACGATTATGGCACAAACCAGCAGTGGTAATTCCAGTGATAATCGGCACACTGGGTGCTATTCCAAAAGCACTGGAATTACATTTAAAACAGTTAAAACTTGACAAAATCACCATCAGTCAAATGCAAAAAGCTGCACTGCTTGGATATGCACGTATATTAAGAAAATACGTTACAACGTCCTAGGCCCCTGGGTGGAGCCTGACTAGTAATCAATGCCAAATCCGGCGAATCAACTGGCCGCTGTGATACAATCGTATAATAATAATAATAATAATAATAATAATAATAATAATAATAATAATAATAATAATAATAATAATAACAACAACAACAACAACAACAACAACAACTAAATAAATACCTTAATCACCAGGAGTCTACAGTAACATTTTTTTAAACATTCCACTTTTGTTTTCAATTGTTCTTGATTACAAACATTGAGATAAAATAAAACATTAGGTTCTGCATGGTTTTTACTTTTATTTAAAGGCTAAAACAAATTAGCATGGAGGGAGCAAAGCAAGCTGCTTAATTTGTAGAGTCTAAGTATGAAATGTTAAAATAATGGTCTGAAGTCATGGACTAAATTTATCAAATATTTACAGAGGGAAACTGTATCCTGGAATATAAGTATAGCAATTAAGCTACTATAATATAACTAAACAAATTAATAATTTCAGCACAATATAAAGCTCACCCACAACATTTGTGAGATTAAAGCTGAAATTGGTTCAAGCAATTTGCTGTGAACACTTGCTGTACTTGAAATGTTGGCTGTTAAAATAAATTGGTCTTTAGTGGATACATTAATTAAATTCTGAATTGGAGAGAAAAGAGGTAATCTAAAACTTTTTTTTATTACATTGTGAGTTTTTTGATTTGTAAACAATTCACACAAATGAGAACTGATTGACCTCTCTGAAGTTGGAACTGGAATGCTGGCTGACTTCTCCAGAAAACAGACGGAGGAGCAGGAGGGGGGAGGGGGAGGAGGAGGGGGGGAAGAGGAGGAAGGGGAAGAGGAAGAGGGGCGGTTGAGGGGGAGGAGGAGAGGAAGAGGAAGAAGAAAAGGAAGAGGAAGAAGAGGAGGAGGAAGAAGAGGAGGAGGAGGAGGAGGAGGAGGAGGAGGGGGGGGAGGAGGAGGGGGGAGGAGGAGGAGGAGGAGGAGGAGGAGGAGGAGGAGGAGGAGGAGGAGGAGGAGGAGGAGGAGGAGGAGGAGGAGGAGGGGAACAACATTGTGGGAAAAAGGGAAAGGAAAATACAATGTTATAAAGGTGGCTAGAACCAGATTATTATCTGAATAGGTCATTAGCTACTTCTTATTTCTAAGATGTCCAAGAATGATAATAAAAAATGCTGATAAAAGCAAAGGTAATGTTAATATAAGATGGAGTTCAGCAATTATATGTTCTCTCCATCCAAGTTATAACCTAACAAACAGATACCACCCATACACAAATGTATATAATGTTACACATTCTCCATGACTTAATTATTCTTTAAGTGAGAAAAATCTCCATTGATTCAAACTCAATGTTTTGGAACATCTGTGCAGCTCTTTTGGCAATCAAATGGACATGGATTATTTTTAAAGTATTCTTCTAATAAATGGGGCAAAGCTTATTGAAAGAAAATAATTTATTTCAAATCTGAAATTTTACTCACTGAAGTCATTCCTGACTCTAGGGGGCAGTGCTCATCTCCATTTCAAAGCCAAAGAGCCAGCACTGTCCGAAGATATTCTCTGTGGTCATGTGACCGGCATGACTAAATGTCAAAGACGCACGGAACACTGTTGCCTTCCCAACAACGGTGGTCCTTATTTTTCTACTTGCATTTTTACTTGCTTTCGAACTTCTAGGTCAGCAGAAGCTGCGACAATTAATGGGAGCTCACTCCGTTACATGACGCTAGGGATTCAAACTGCCAGATTGCCAACCCTTCTGATCAACAAACTCAACATCTTAGCCACTGAGCCACCGTGTCCCTAGGAGGGACTTAGCCAGATTTAAATTCCCATTTTTTTAAAAAAAAATCCTATATATTTCTCAGATTGCAGCAATTCAAATTCCCACTAAGATTATTTCTTAGCCAAGGCAAACACTCAATACAGAGCCATGTTCTCAAATCAGAATAATTCTTAACAGGAAGTCACAATGGTTACTCTGTTGAGCGCATCCCTGGAGGGCAAAGGGATATTGGGGTCAAAATGTCTTCTTTATTGTTCACTTTGGTTCACTTTGTTGTTCCATATCTCAACCTTAGCAGTTATAAAAACAATGTTTTATGAGGTTCATTAACTTACCAACCTGGAGCGGTGACTGATTTATATTATGAAAAGGAATTAAATCACTTGTACATCTTCCTCAGCTCGACAACCTCAACCATGAGGAGGGATGTGATTATTCCTTCCTAATATAACTTTTCCTGCTGCTTGTTCCCACAATATAGGATACTCCTACTTCTACTATAACTGTTCTTGAAACAACAATAAAGACATAGGTGCTTTTTAAAAATCAAATAGAAGAGGATTCTTCAATTTATATCTATCTATTGCAGCCTCATTATAAAACATAATTTATTCAAATTTGATCTGAACCAGGTTCTATCTGGTTCAGGCGAAGCAGTAATGGCGGCAGGAGGAGGCTCTGCCCACCTGCCTGGATGACATCATGTCTCTTTTTAACGCTCTACACATGTGTGGAAGGTCCTGTGTGCTCACATTTGTGAAGGTAAGTGAATGCCACCACTGATCTGATTAATGTGAAAAAAACAACAACAACAGAATGATTGCTTCTGTTTTTCCTATCTATAACAGGACTGTCAAAACTGGCAGCTGGATACATCATGCACAGGCCACGCCCACCCCGGCTCCCCAAAGGAAAAAAAGTCACAATACATCACGTGACGTGATCAGGTTTGACACCTGTGATCTAGAATGTGTATGTCAGCGTTCCAAATATCATGCAGCGTTAAATCAGAGTCCAAGGCAGAGCTATTGACAGATGTGCCAACATGTCTGACTTATTAAATTGGAACTTTAAGGATATTTTTGCCTTGGACTCTGATTTAATGCTGCATGATATTTGGAACGCTGACATTATCCCAAATCTAAAGCTTCCTGGGATTCCACCCAGTTGAAAGTTCATGATCTTATCCCCACACCCATAAATCCATCACATGGCCCAATCTTCTTCAGCCACGCTGGAATCTCCACCCAGCTGGTTCCGGTCAGGTGCAGAGGTGCAGAGACAAAAGATGACCTTGGGCTTCTAGAAAGGAATGACAACAACACATTCCACAATTCTACTCCTTTCTATTCCCCCTCCCAATTACTATACTAATGAAGCAGCATAATGAAATAATAGAGAGTGTGGCAGGCCAAAGATCCTAAAAAGGAATATAACTGCAGGCCTGACAGTGTTTTTCCCATCCACTCCAGGCACTGAATTAAACTGGAACATTCTGAGGTTAGTGAAATGGTTGGTAAATTGAGGACCCAGATTGTTGGGGACAATATGCTGACATATTGGGGTTGCATAAGATTCATGAAAGCTCCCATTTTTATTTATTCGTTTCTTCGTTAAATTTATCTACTACCTATTTCAACATGGGTCTATGCTAGGCAGCTTACAACAGTAAAAAATGAGGAAATGAAAACAAGTGTAAACAAAACAGAAGTAAAAAACAGAAGCCAGTGATAAGCAATAACAATAAAAAAGAAAACAATGAAAATACATCAACATGAGAACAAAAGATGGACAGATGGAGAACAGAGATCAAACAGGGGGCTGGGGTTTACCATCAATCCAGCACCTACCACCAGCATGGAATCCTCTGTTGGGTCCCCAGACCACTTTTTTTTTAAAAAAAACCTACATATTTATACAATTTATAGGCCAACAAATGGAAGCCTCCCCCCCTTCAGTTCTGGAGCCGAGTGGAAGTCCGGGTGCCCCACCATAGAGTCTCCTCCTAATGTGGTGTCCTTTTTCCTCTGCTGACCAGAAGTTCAATTCCCCCACCATAGAGTCTCTTCCTAGCGTGGCATCCTTTTTCCTCTACCTGTCCTAACTGAAAGCCCTCTCAATTGTGGAGCCGACCGGCGACAGGGAGCCACAGCAGAGGCATGAAAAAGCCACATGTGGCTCCAGAGTCGCAGGTTACTGACCCCTGGAATAGGCATTCACAGTATGTCTGAAACACATTAAGTCTACACATCAAACAGTGGCAGAGATTAACGTAATTTAATCATCTCTTGATGATTAACTTTAAATCCTGAATGCACTAAGGAAAAAAAAAGCTCTTATTTCTTGATGGGGCTAATCTGACTTCAACCAGAAGACCATTCCAAGGGCTGTTGTTGTTTTTAATGGAAAACTATCAGCTGTTTTCCTCAAGATAATCATATACAATACAATACAATACAATAGTAGAGTTGGAAGGGACCTTGGAGGTCTTCTAGTCCAACCCCTTGCCTAGGCAGGAAACCCTACACCATTTCAGACAAATAGCTATCCAACATCTTCTTAAAGACTTCCAGTGTTGGGGCATTCACAACTTCTGGAGGCAAGCTGTTCCACTGATTAATTGTTCTAACTGTCAGGAAATTTCTCCTCAGTTCTAAGTTGCTTCTCTCCTTGATTAGTTTCCATCCATTGCTTCTTGTTCTACCCTCAGGTGCTTTGGAGAATAGTTTGACTCCCTCTTCTTTGTGGCAACCCCTGAGATATTGGAACAAATAGGTTGAGTCAGTAGCCAAGCACTCAAAATGTGATTGTGTGATCTTGGATGGGGTTGTGTGTGGCCATCATAACTCTGAAAACAGGTCTTAAGTAGCTCTGTGGAGATCCATCATAACTCCAGTGGTCATTAAGTAACTAGTTTTAACTCAAAATAATCTCATTAGGTCCAGATAATCCATATCTGTACTGGTTACCTCAATTGGAACTGATCCACATAATAGGGGAGACATGATAGCATTGTTATAAATAATAAATAATAAATAAATATTTATTTCTTAGCCGCACCCTCCCCCGAGTGCGGCTAAGAAATAAATATTTATTTATTATTTATTATTTATAACAATGCTATCATGTCTCCCCTATTATGTGGATCAGTTCCAATTGAGGTAACCAGTACAGATATGGATTATCTGGACCTAATGAGATTATTTTGAGTTAAAACTAGTTACTTAATGACCACTGGAGTTATGATGGATCTCCACAGAGCTACTTAAGACCTGTTTTCAGAGTTATGATGGCCACACACAACCCCATCCAAGATCACACAATCACATTTTGAGTGCTTGGCTACTGACTCACCCTATTTGCAGAATCATTCAGTCACCTGGCTACAATTTGTAACTTTCTTGGGTTGTTTTTTTTTGGGGGGGGCGCCCTTTCTGATATTTACTTCTAGTTTCTGTAAAAAAGAATGCCCATTGGACAAAATTGATTTACTTAAATGGGCCACTGCATGTATTTAACAGCCATCATAACAATGATCATCACTTTACAATCACATGTTGTCTCAAATTATGGCTGTAAGTCCATCCAGGATCAGTTCAACCAGTCATAACTTGAGGACTGGTTGCACTTTTGCACAATTTGTGCTAAAAGTCAATATTTTAAAATGAACTAGAGAACAATTGTTTAAAGTTTAAAGCAGATGAGATATCTTTTAATGATGAGTGTCATTCAGTGGTGGGTTCTTACCAGTTCGGTCCTGTTTGGCTGAACCGGTAGTGTTTTGCAACCTGGGTCACTGGAACTGGCAGTGACACAGGCCTGCCACACCCTCGAACTGGTTCACCAGTCAGCGCTGTTGGCGCCACCAACTTGTTTTTCAGTTCTGCACATGCACAGAACAATTTTAATTGCATTGTGCGCACAAGCATGCCCGAAGTGTGCACACAAGCGAACTGACAGGAGTGCCAGCTGGAACCCACCCCTGGTGCCATTGTATTTTCAATCAACCATAGATTGCAAATAAACTCCAAAGACAGTCCTCTAAATAGCACTTTGCAGTAATCAATAAAGAATATTGCAATAAACTAGGTAGCAATGAATTATTATTGTTTGGTCCTATGAGATATGGCTACAGTGGCATCCCAGCTAGCAGTGGTGAAATTAAAAAAAAATCTACTGGTTTTGTAGGCATGGTTTGGTGGGCAAGGTGGGCTTGATAGGTATGGCTTGGTGGGTGTGCCAGGGGAAGGATACTGCAAAATCTCCATTCCTACCCCACTTTGGGGCCAGCCAGAGGTGGCATTTGCCAGTTCTCCAAGCTACTCAAAATTTCCGCTACCGGTTCTCTGAATTACTCAAAATTTCCACTACCAGTTCTCCAGAACCTGTCAGAACCTGCTGGATTTCACCCCTGAGCTAAAGCCTCGTGGCCATTGACTTCTACTTGCTGCTCTAAGTCCTGCATGCATTTTTGGTGTAAAACAGCTCAAAATAAATTGTCAAATCTGGAACATCCTTTTCTCTATTTAACCAAGTACAATTTATGTTGCTAAAGCTTATTCTTTACAGCAAGGACCAGAAGCATCTCTTTTTATAGATATCTCAGATTCCTAGGAGGCATTTTGAAAAAAATGATGGTGAAGTTTCCTGACTTGAAGGGAATCAACTGTTTTCAACTCCCTGCCTTTTAACATGCCTTGTGGCTATCACTTCCTTACTTTATGGTTGACGTTGATAAGTTAGGACATCTAACATTTCTCCATAGCTAAAACTCCATCTGTTGTTATAGAAACCACTTTCATTATTGTTGATTCTCATCTAGTGACATATTTCTGGAAATCACCATAATAAGCATCACTTTCACTTAATTTTATCTTCATTGGGACCACCATTAAAATAGCAAAATTTGCCATCAATGTCAAAGATAAAGGGACACTTTTTTTCCCCTCCTTGGTTTGCTTTTTTATTATGATCCACCATCCGTGAAGCTTGCAGAATTAGAACACAAATTGAATTATTTGCACGTTTTTTCCACCTCCTAAATTTTGCAAGACTCTTTTTTTTTTAATGCACACCTTCGTGGAAATTATTCACACATATATTATATAGAAGAAAATGGTGGTTTACATCTAACTCCAATTATTTTTACAATTGTATTTATTATTAGATTTATTATATATCATGCCAGGTCTAAAGTGTACACTAAAGTGACATTCTTAGATCAGAAAATGCATGAGTTTGTGGCAGTGCTGAGATTTCTCAGTACGCTCAAATAAAGAAATCTCAGAACAAAGAAAAGAAAACATCTTAAGTCATTGGTTGGCTACAAATCATATTTTGTCAACTTGACAGCTCCACTATGTTTATCAAGCCTCAAACTACATCCTCTATTGCCTATCAGATTTGCATGGAAATGAAATCATGCAGCCATTTCTTAACAAACCATTTAATCTCTTTGTCCTTCCCCTCTAGCACACAAGGTCAAAATGCTGCATTACAATGACTTAAGTGGAGAAATGATCTTGCTAAGAAACAGCAGAGAGAAAGAGGAGGAGGGAGGGAGGCGGAGATAAACCTGGGTCAGAGAGTAGAATTGCATTCTCTTAGAACTGCCTACCATTTGTGCGGACAAATGTTCTCTCACACTGCATTAATTATGGGGCTTTCCAGCAAATTAGCAAAGAGGGGAAAGTAAGGTGACTCATTAGCTGAAGGAAGAAGAACAGCTAACGATATGCAGAAAACAATGCTTTGAGTATTCAAGTGCAATTAAATGTCTGGTATGATAGGAACCATTCATTTACTCTTTAAATAAATAAACAAATAAGAGAGAGAGAGAGAGAGAGAGAGAGAGAGAGAGAGAGAGAGAGAGAGAGAGAGAGAGAGAGAGAGAATCTAATAATCAGTTTAGTTGTGTAACATGGATGTGTACTGTGCTGATAAGAAAAAACAGCATCTACATCTTCCTGAGCCTCAGTTATGATGTAGCTCATTATATTAGCATAAAGAAAACAGGAAATAAATTACCAAGGTGTATTCAGGCATGGCTAGAGGTTTGACAGCATCTACCCTGTGGAAAATCCATCATTCTGAAAGGGGCTTGCCTGCTGAAGGGAAGAGCTTCAATGGAATTGGATTCTTAAAACAGAGAGCTCTGTAGTTTCTACCTCTTCTTTGCATCCGATGCAAAGAAGTATGTCATAAAGGCAAAGTGTTTATTGGACAGAGCTGCTTCCTTTCCTCAGCCAGGATCTTTAATTTGTGTCTCATAAATAAGGGAAGGTAATAAATATATACCTTGCCTTATATAAGTATGCAGCAACTCACACTTTAGAGCGTATGGGGAAAGCTTCCACAGAGCACTAATCTTTTTGAGTCAGCACCTGATGCACACACATGGGCGTGGGTGTATGCTTTCATTTGAAATGTGTACTTGATCAATGCCAGTTTCATAAATTCACCATAATGGAATAACTGTTTAATAAATGCACGGGCTGTGCATGAAAATTCTGTCTCTTACCATTCTGGGGAAAAAATGACAGGTTTACCAAAATAACAGCTCTGTCAAATGGCCCTAGCTATTGTAAAATATCAATACAGATTATTACCATATTTATTTCTCTTTTCTGCTGCTAATGAAGTGATTTCCCTCCATTGTTGGCAACAATGAAAAAGTTGTGAAGACCATGTAAATTAGGAGGGCCGTTATTCAGCCTTTGCAATGTTAAACTGTTCATTAAGGAAAGTTGTAAAATAAAATGGAACCCATTGAATAACCTTTTAGAATATTAATGTTAGTAGCCTATTTCATTGTACTGTATAGGCATTCATTAGAGAAAGGTGCAGTGCCGAGTATTGTGTGTTTGCTAGCAATATGAACATTTCTGAATTATCTGAAGCATACAAAGAAAACTTGAAGTGTTAGTTATAGGAGAAGGGAATGGCAGAACCTGGAGATGAAGTCAAAAGAGGAAACATCATGGAGTCCTGATGTTCCCACATTTATTTATTTTTATTTCTTTTCTTTTTATTTATTTATTTGTCAAGCATGTATAAGATAACAGATATAAGTATATACATGATTATACATGAATAAATTGGGACACTAGGACAGGGTCAGTAGGCACTTTGGTGCGCTCATGCAAACCCTTTACAGACCCTTACAGGTGAGGTCAACAGCTTGGATTTTTTTTTAAGTGTGCAGAAGAAGCACTTCCGAAGATGACCCAGTTTTAAGAGGCTCACACTTTACAATATTGCAAGGCATAAAACTAAGGCACAACTTTACTTCACTGATCTTTGAAGCCCGACTGAATAGCCCTGCACGCCACAATCATTAAAGAGGTATATCTACCTCATTTTTTATTAAAGAGATTAGTAATCTTCCCTACTGATACTTACACAAGACTACTCATGCAGTAGAGGAGGTATTTTTTGCAAAATATGGTGGGTTTTGTCAGAAGCCACAGCTTTAGCAGTGCACCTGCAGCCTCAGAAGTTTCTCTTGTGTTAAATATATTACATTTAAATCTCTTGGGACTCATCCAGCTGCTCTTATATAATAAGTCTTTTGTCACTTTCAGGAAATTCTTTAGCATACAAAGACAGAGCCATTTTTTCTAGGTAGCTCAATGTTTCTATTATGTCTTTCTTGGCAGCTTTGCTATCAGTTCTGCTTTATTACGTTCCAGTTAAAGCCTTTTCCCAATATTTCTTTTGACTACAACTTTATGACTTTTCACTTTTGCCCATTTTTCTGACTCATCCCTCCACTCATATCCTAAAATGTGCAGCTTGCATTTAGTTACATTAGAAATCAATGAGCGTCCAATAAATGGATACAGATGCACTAATAACAATGATAGATGAATAGCTGCGATTGCAAGAATTCATCAAGGGAAAGAAAAAGAAGTTTGATATGCAGCGATCCATTGTAAGGTGAAAGAATATCTCCCACAGATTGTGGAATTCACTCGTCGAGAAATGAATGTGGATGCCATTCTCTCTATATATATGATATGTTGAGAATTACCATTTTAGCCGTGCTGTAATCTTAACTAGTTTACACACTTTGTTGTTTCTTCTTCTTCTTCTTCTTCTTCTTCTTCTTCTTCTTCTTCTTCTTCTTCTTCTTCTTCTTCTTCTTCTTCTTCTTCTTCTTCTTCTTCTTCCTCTTCCTCTTCCTCTTCCTCTTCCTCTTCTTCTTCTTCTTCTTCTTCTTCTTCTTCTTCTTCTCCTCCTCCTCCTCCTCCTCCTCCTCCTCCCCTCCCTTCTTCACCTCCTTCTTTCCTCCTTCCTCCTCCTCCTCCTCTTCCTCCTTCTTCTTCTCCTTCTCTTCCTCCTCCTCCTCTCCTTTTCCTTCTTCTCTTCTTCCTTCTCTTCCTCCTTCACCTCCGTCTCCTTCCTCCTCCACCTCCTCTTCCTTTTCCTCCTCCTTTTCCTCCTCTTCCTCCTCCTCTTCTTCTTCTCCTTCTCCTCCACCTCCTCCTCTTTTTCTTCTCCTACTTCTTCTTCTTTGATCTGCATTTTAAAAAAAAGTTATGCATAGAAAGGATTAAGGGGGGAAAACCTTCACACATCTGCATCTATTATTTCAAAAATGGAGAAGTTAAAAAAAGATTAAGGATGTTAAGTATTATGTTCTGACTATCAAATTTAAATGAAGATTGTTGTTGCTGCTGTTGTGGGGGTTGTGGTTTAGCATAAACTTGTTTTGATCATCAGCCAATAAAGTCAATTGATTTTTGAAATCCTAGAAATATATTCTTTGAATCACAATGAAAGAGACCATTTTGGCAACTGACCCTCAGGGCAAATAATCATCTTAACACATTTTGGTAGCTCTGTATATATTGAATGGAATAGAACTCCTCTTTTACCTTGTTAATGATTTGCATTGTCAAAATCTCTTACCATTATAATGATTTTTCTCCATGATTCAGTTAAAATCTGCTTCACTGTAACTTAAATCCATTATTCTCCTATCCACTGAAATGATAGGAAACCATGCCTTCTTGCTGTATTTTATAACATACTTTCAGATACTTAAACAGTTTTATCATAACCAACTCTCATTGGTTTCTTTTTTTTCCCCAAATCTCAAAATCACTCTTTACAAGTCACTTAGTTTCTAATTCCCTCATTTTCTGTGAACTTGTATTTTATGAATATGTCATTGGCCTTCTATGAACTTGTCCAAATTTGTCTGACCCTTTAAAGCATAGAATATCAAAAATAACAGTAGAGTTATGATGATATGATCTATATCTAAAGTAATGGCTAGATACTAAACTAGAACTTCCTGTTGTGCTTCTGTTTATGGCAGGTTATACTTGCATTTGCTTGTTTTTCAGACAGTTCAGAATTGTTACTTGGGGTTTCCAAAAATGATGATGATTTTTCACTGCAGACTTTTAATACTATTTTAGGCTCTAATGTGACATAATTTAATATGCACGTGATAACCTATGAAGTGGAAGACAGATTATAATTAAGATTGCATTCTGCATAAGGAACATTTAATTATATCTTTCCTTTACAAGAATTCCACCTTTGAAGTTTGCACTGAAACATTTATCCAGCCGGGAAAATTTTCCCCTGTTTTTCTTTTTCCCCAGGACGATAGCAAGGAGTGAAAAAATTAACACTCCCCTTCTTTCTTAGTGAGATCTCAACAATTTTTATTTTCTCAAAAAAAAATTTTTTATTTATTTAAAAATGTTTCATAAGCACAGGTGCATGTTTAAGATCACATCTAGTTTGGTCTTCATGCGCATGTATTTTATGGTGATTAGACAGGGGTGGGCTTCAAATTTTTTTGCAACGGGTTCTCTGCCTGGTTGCTGAGTGGGCATGGCCATGGTGGGAGTGGCATAGACGCCCTCCTGCACCATGGCAGAGGGGGGCATTGTTGCCCTTTTCGGGCTCTGGAAGTTCTTCTCGAGCCTCCGGGAGGGTGAAAATGGCTTCCCCAGGCTTTGGAGGCCCTATGGTGACTGGAAACAGGCCCACTTCCAGCTTTCCCGAATTTCCAGTAGACCCATTTTTTCATCCTTCCTGAGCTTCCAGGCATGCCCTGCATCCAAAATGAGCCATGTGGGGATTTCTGGGAGGGGAGAGTGGGATGGGTAGAGCCAGCCAGGAGTGGGATTTGGGGGTTCTCCAAACTGCACAGAATCTTAGCTAGAGGTTCTCCTGAACCCCACGCGAACCTCCAGCAGCCCACCCCTGGGATTAGATTAGTGGTGCAGTGGTTAGAATGCAGTATTACAGGCTAACTCTGCCCACTGCCAGGAATTCAATCCTGACTGGCTCAAAGTTGACTCAGCCTCCCATTCTTCTGAGATCAGTAAAGTGAGGAACCAGATTGTTGGGGACAATATGCTGACTAAACTACTTACAGAGGGCTGTAAAGCACTACGAAGTGCTATTGCTATTAGGATATTCTTTGTTTATGAATTGTTAGTTGCACAATTAATTTGTTTAGGATGGAGCTATTCTATATATTTTTTTGACATATACAACACTGAAATATGGAATGACCAACATGTGGGAAATGTAAGGTTGAGGTCTTATTAATTTAAATGATACGTTATTCATTTAAAGTGTTTATCTTTAATTTGATATTTGTGATATTATATGGGGAGGGGGAGACCATCCCAATCTTGAAAACCTTCCTAGAGTGGATGTGATGCTAGGAATATTTGTTATGATAAACTGAGAGCAGGCAAAGGAAGAAAAGCAGGGACGAAGAGAAGAATTTGAGAATAGACAGATTTTTTTTTTCCTGCCTTCTCACATAGTATGGGCAAAAAAGATGGAAAATTGCTTACGACTTCTCTAGTATTACTGCTCAATGGGTGGGGTGAAGTGTTATTTTTAAAATATGTATTACAGTATTCCATACACCGTTTGAATTTCCTTTCACAGAACACAGCAGATGCACTGTGAAAGGAAGGATAGATAGAAATGTGGTTCAATATGCTGTGCCCAAAAAAATTCCTCTGCTTTTTTTTTGACAACTCTAATTCAGTTCGATAGAAAAAGGAAATGCATTATTTAGTCATTTCATTCATTCCAAAAAGGAGGAAAAGAAGTATTTGAAAAGGATGCCAAGTTGTAGCAGTTTCCTTAGTTACTTACTGGCCAAGGGGTTGTGTGTGAACGTCTGATTTATAATAATCTTTTCAGTGGTGTATAGCATCTTTAACATCCCCCATTTCAGTTCAGTTTTATGTCACCATGGGAGGAATTCTACTTGTAGGACCTTTTCTGAATACAAAGTAAAAACAATGGGCCAGGCTGATCAAGATATATTTAAGAAAAATATATATCACATTCTCCATCTGAGGAGAACATAGACTGCGGGGGAGGAGGAGCCAATGTCACGACGAGACAACATGCAATCTCAATGCTCTGAGATCGCCGTCGATACTTTTGCCGCTGGGTGGTCCAAATGGACCTAAACCGTCCTGCAAAGAGGGTGAACAGGAAGAATACATCTTGCTGATCTCAGGGACATTGCAAAGTCCCTGATCGATCCAAGAGAACTTCTTCAAGTCATCGACGAAAAATCCAGCCATTAGGCTGATGAAGTCAGGGCAGCTCCAAAACGGAAAGATACGGAAAGAGAAAGTGTTTCAAGCTGGTGAGGAATTTTTACCATTTTAAAAGAGACTTAAAAACTTAAAATTAATTTAAATTGGAGAACAGAAGAAATAAGCGGCAGAATTAAATTTGGAATGGTTTTGGACAGTGGGTTATCTTACTTTTTAAATGCTATCTTCATGGATGGAATTTATGCAAGCCTTTTAAAACAAATGGTTTTCTTCTAGAAGTTTTCTTCTATTTTTTTCTTTTATTATTCTTTGTAACCTATGGACTAAAATTCTCCTCTTTCATTACTGTGGGTGTTCTTCTAACTCATTCAAGAATCGGACTTTTTAAAACTTGAAATACAAAAAAGATACAAAAAGAAACAAAGAAAATTGCAACAATAACACTGCTACTCTGAGGCTGGAGGTTTGTGTATTGGAAACAAAACACTCTTACTTTTCTCACTGATTATCCTGGCTTGGCACTCCAAGGTCTCACTGCTTATTTATAGAGAGTAAGAAGAAAAGTATACAGATGTCCCTTTGAAGTATATCTTTAACCAGAGAAAGGTGAAAATAAAACATTATTGTGAATGTAAGCTTAATCTTGTTAAAATCTTCCAAGCTAGAGCAGCAGTGTTTATTAGCTGGAGAAAATGGCACAATTTCAACAGCAGAAAGAAATTTTAAGTCTGCAAAAGATATTCTCAGAAATTTAGAAATTATCAAACACATATGAGAAGATACAGAAGAAGTTGGAAGACTTAGAGCATCTAACAGCAAAATATGATGAAGAAGTTGGAGATGTTTATCAAGTGGAAAAAGTGGTGATTAAAATCCTAAAAATTGAAGAAGAAAATGAATATAAAGAATTTAAAATTGCTGATATTTATCGTGATTGGTTTGTCTCTGAAAATGGAAAGAGTGGAATACTGAAAGAGGAATTAAATGGAGGGGAAATCTACCCCAGATGGCAAGATACAGAAGAAGAAAAAACAAAAGAAGTTATGGATTTAAAGAGAGAAATTTTATTAGCAGCATCATTGATAACACTACTGACAATTAAAGATAAGCTGATTAAGGAAACAGAAGTGCATCTAAATTACATGAGAGATTTTATAAGCAAGAAGTTGCTAAGAGGAGTCCATACAAAGTTGATTAAGGAGATGATTAGAGGACTGACACCACAAATGGCAGAAGATATGAGACTGTTTTGCTACTGGAAAGATACAGGTTGATAGATGCAAGAGTATAATTTAAAACTTGTTAAACTTAGTGAAATTTAGTGACAATAGATACAGCTAAATAAAGACTTGATAATGATAATAATGTATACAATGTGTAGTGTTATAAGTAATAATTGGATATGAATATTGGATGGTACCCATGAAAGGAAGATTAGAAATCCTTTTGGATTATATATAAAGGTTAATAAAAAAGAACTAAGTTAGATACAGTTAAGTCTTGATTATTAGGGGGAAAACGTTATGATGCAGGATATAGTCAAATAAAGGAGGAAAAATGATAACAACATATATACAGGTATGGGTATAACATAAGGAAACTGGATGTAAATTGTAAACAGTGATTTGGGAAGGAGGATTAGAAAACTTTGTTATTAAATATTATGGATGTTTAGCTAGAATAGGACATAAGGATTCAGGGTTATTGGAGGATTTTAGAAATAGTAAATGAAATGCCAGTATGTGGCTATGTATTAAATCTTGGTATATTTTATGATGAAGGCAGTTTAAACAATTATAGTCAAATGAAAATGGAAGTATGATGATGGTGACATGTATAAATATCTAAGTTAAAATACTTGAGTTAATATGAATTATGTTTGTTATTATTATTATTATTATTATTATTATTATTATTATTATTATTATTATTATTAATCCAATTTATAGGCCGCTCCCTCTCCACCAAGGGACTCGGGGCGGCGTACAATTCATTACACAACAAATAAATAACGAGGAGGAGATATACAAAACATTGTACAATACATAATAAATAAATAATCAATTAGTTAAGAACAACATAATGCAATTAAAAACAATTAAAATACCCAAAGTCAAACTTAGTTTAAAATTTAAAAATTATCCAGGGGGATTAGAAAATATAGTTATAATTCAGGCCAGGCCGGCTAGTTGGAACAGGTGGGTCTTGAGTTTTGTGCGGAAGGAGCGGAGATCGGTAGCTGTCCTAATGTCGGGGGGGAGGTCATTCCAGAGGGCTGGGCCCATCACAGAGAAGGCCCTATCCCTCGGCGCCGCTCTCTGGCATTGCTTAGTGGACGGCACCCGGAGAAGTCCCTCTCTGTGAGAGCGAATTGGTTGCAGGGATGTATGGGGCAGGATACGATCCCGCAAATAGCTAGGTCCTGTGCCATGGAGCGCTTTAAAGATAGTGATCAACACCTTGAAACGCACCCAAAAGACTACAAGGAGCCAGTGCAGCTCGCGCAGGAGAGGTGTCACATGGGAGTACCTCGTACTCCCCATCACTGCCCGCGCGGCCGCGTTCTGGACCAACTGCAGTCCTCGGGTGCATCTCAAGGGAAGCCCCATGTAAAGTGCATTACAGTAATCCAGACAAGACGTCACCAGCGCATGAGTGACTGTGCGAAAGGCATCCCGGTCCAATAGGGGGTGCAATTGGCGCACCAGGCGAACCTGGTGGAATGCCCCCCTTGCCACGGCTGCCACATGATCGTCCATAGACAGCCGGGCATCTAGGAGGATGCCCAAATTGCGCGCCCGCTCCACGGGGGCCAGTTGCTCGCCCCCAATGGCCAGCGATGGAGTCAGCTGGTTGAACCGAGAGGCCGGTAGCCACAGCCACTCCGTCTTGGAGGAGTTGAGTTTAAGTCTGTTGTCTCCCATCCAGACCCGTACGGCTTCCAAACACCGGGACATCACGTCAACGGCCTCATTGGGGTGGTTCGGGGTGGAAATGTACAGCTGAGTATCGTCAGCGTACAGGTGGTATCCCACCCCAAAGCCACGGACTGTGGAAGAGTTGCACATAAACCTTTTTGTAACCAACTGATAAACTTTGTGTTGACTGTGGAAGAGATGCACATAAACCTTTTTGTAACAAACTGATAAACTTTCTACAGTATGTAAAGAAGGATGTGTTGTATTTGTTTTGAAAATTAAAAAAAAATGTTTTTAAAAAATCTTAGATTGCACAGAAATGGATAGATTAACACTTGCTATTAAGAATAAAAAAGAAACTGAATACTTTTTGATATGGGACATATTTTATCAATGCCTAAATAATAGAAGTTGGAAAGGAAGAGATACAACTGGAGGAAAAGGTAAAGAGGAGAACTGTTAAAGAAGATGATGTTTAATATCAATGTTACAATATTACTATGTTATTATATTATTAATATGACAAGGAATTATAACAACAAAAATGTATAATATGATTACTAAATCACAATTCTACCCAGAACACACATTGTTCGATGAAATTTGGATGTTATTTAAATGAAACAAATAAAACTTGGGAAAACAATTATACCATATTTTTCGGAGTATAATACACACTTTTTTCCCCTCAAAAAAGAGGGTGAAAATCAGTGTGTCTTATACACTGAATATAGCATTTTTGCCCTCCAGAAACCCTGCCCCCTTCACCAAAATGGTTGTTCGTAGACTTTAGGAGGCTTCCAGACTGCTCCTGGGGCTGGGAAGAGCAAATATGACTGAAAAACAGGCTATTTTTTGCTCGTTTTGCCCCCCCCCCCCAGCCCCCAGGAGCACTCTACAAGCCTTCTAAAGGCTATGCATGGGGTTTTTTTGTACAAAAAAAAAAAACAACGAGCTGTTTTTGGGAGGTCTGCAGAGTGCAAAAACCTTTTTTTAAAAACTTTGCCTCTTCAAATTCTTGATGCTTCTTATACTCCGTTGCAGCTTATACTCCGAAAAATATGGTATTTAAGAAAGACAACAAGCACAACAAGTTTGCTATAATAACTGCATGGTGCTAAAAGAATATATATATATATATATATATATATATATATATATATATATATATATATATATATATATATATATATATATATATATATATATATATATATATATTTGCATATATATATATATATATATATATATATATATATATATATATATATATATATATATATATATATATATATATATATTTGCATATATATATTTGCATATATATATATATATATATATATATATATATTTGCATATATATATATATATATAGATTGATTTGCATATATGTTTGTGTGTGTGTGTGTGTGTTGTATTTGTGCTGATAAATAAATAAAGGGAGACTAGTATAGATCTATTTCAAGCTATTTAGCTCTCATCAGCTAGCCCCGTTCCGAGGACCTAGTGACTGCCTGGAATAGGGCGACGACTGGGGCCTTGGACCGGGTTGCGCCTTTGCGACCTCTCCTGCGGCATCGACCCACCCGGGCTCCTTGGTTTACTGAGGAGCTTAGGGTGATGAAGCGCCACAGGAGACGTCTAGAGAGCAGGTGGAGGTCCTCACGCTCCGAATCTGACCGAACACAGGTAAGAGCCTATTTGCGGACTTACCTTGTGGCAATAAGAGCGGCCAAACGTAGATATTGTGCTGCTCTTATTGCGTCCGCGGATAACCGCCCGGCCGCCCTGTTTAGGGTGACCCGCTCCCTTTTATCGCAGGGGGCGCGGAGACACCCTTACAGGGTAGAGCAGAGGAGTTTGGGGAATATCTTCAGGACAAAATCGATCAGATCCGGAGCGGGTGGACCTCCGTCAGTGGACCAGACGAGCCACCAACAGCGAGTCTTGAGAGACCATTCTGGGAGGAGTTTGACTCTGTTGCCCCCGAGGATTTGGACAGGTTGCGTGGACGGCTGCGACCCACCACTTGTTTAACGGACCCGTGCCCCTCCTGGCTGGTACTGGCAGCCTGGGAGGTGACACGAGGCTGGCTCCTGGGCCTGGTGAGCGCCTCACTGGGTGAGGGATACTTACCAACCGCCTTGAAAGAGGCGGTGGTGAGACCCTTGCTCAAGGGGCCTTCGCTCGACCCAATGGAGCTAGCTAACTATCGTCCAGTCTCCAACCTCCCCTTCTTGGCGAAGGTTGTTGAGAATGTGGTGGCGCAGCAGTTCCCACGACACCTAGACGAATCCGACTATCTAGACCCACGCCAGTCCGGCTTCCGACCCGGGCACAGCACTGAGACAGCCTTGGTCGCGTTGGTTGATGATCTCTGGAGGGCCAGAGATAGGGGTTGCTCCTCTATCCTGGTCCTATTAGACCTCTCGGCGGCTTTTGATACCATCGACCATGGTATCCTATTGCGCCGGTTGGAGGGGATGGGAGTCGGAGGCACCGTTTTGCGGTGGTTCGGCTCCTACCTCTCCGACCGGAAGCAATGTGTGTTGACAGGGGGGCAGAGGTCGTCCCTGAGGCCACTCACTTGTGGGGTGCCGCAGGGGTCGGTCCTCTCGCCTCTCCTGTTCAACGCATATGTGAAGCCGCTGGGTGAGATCATCCGTGGTTTTGGGGTTGAGTACCATCTCTACGCTGATGATACTCAGCTGTATATTTCAACCCCAAACCACCCCAACGAGGCTGTCGAAGTGATGTCCCGGTGTTTGGAAGCCGTCGGGGTCTGGATGGGGGACAACAGACTCAAACTCAACCCCTCCAAGACCGAGTGGCTGTGGTTACCGGCACCTCGGTTCAGCCAGCTGACCCCATCGCTGGCCATAGGGGGCGAACAACTGTCCCCTGTGGAGCGGGCGCGCAATTTGGGCGTCCTCCTTGATGCCCGGCTGTCAATGGAGGACCATGTGGCAGCCGTGGCAAGGGGGGCGTTCCACCAGGTTCGCCTGGTGCGCCAATTGCGCCCCCTACTGGACCGGAGTGCCCTGCGCACGGTCACTCATGCGCTGGTGACGTCTCGCCTGGACTACTGCAATGCCCTCTACATGGGGCTTCCCTTGGGACGCATCCGGAGACTGCAGCTAGTTCAGAACGCAGCCGCGCGGGTTATTATGGGAAGTACACGTTACTCCCACGTAACACCTCTCCTGCGCGAGCTGCACTGGCTACCTGTGGCCTTTCGGGTGCGTTTCAAGGTATTGATCACCATCTTTAAAGCGCTCCATGGCAGAGGACCTAGTTATCTGCAGGATCGCATCCTTCCACATACGTCCCTGCGACCTATCCGCTCACACAGGGAGGGGCTCCTCCTGGTGCCGTCTGCTAGGCAATGCCAGCGGGCGACACCTAGGAGTAGATCCTTCTCTGTGATGGGCCCAACCCTCTGGAATGACCTCCCCCCAGACATTCGAACTACCACCGACCTCCGTTCCTTCCAGCAAAAGTTAAAGACTCACCTGTTTCAATCAGCTGGCCTGGCACTTTCTTAGTTTTACCTCCCAGGGATTTATTTTATTTTAGGGTTTGGGGTTTTAATTGTGATGTTTTTAGGATTAGAATTATTTATTTCTTAGTACAGCCTATCTCCCCTCCAAATGTATCTTAAATGTAGCTTAAATGTATTTAATTTTATGACTGGTTTTATTGTATTGACTGTACACCGCCCCGAGTCCCTTTTTGGGAGAGGGGCGGTCTAAAAATCTAAGAAATAAATAAAAAATAAATAAAAAATACCCTTACTGGGATTTGAATCAGTAAGGGTATGGCTAGCTGATGAGAGCTAAATAGCTTGAAATAGATCTATACTAGTCTCCCTTTATTTATTTATTAGCACAAATACAACACAAACATAGCAAAGGCAACATTAAAAATAAAAATATGGTTTTCTGCCTGGATGGTCTTCTGTAATGAGCCAAAGGATAGAAAGAGGAAGTAGTGAGCTGTATATATATATGCAAATCAAGTCTCTGTCACCCTACGAAAGAGAAAGAGAGAAATAGTCTACAATTCTACAAGAGAAAAAATATGTTTGCCCAACTAGAAGATAGACCTTGGTAGGTGCAAAGCTGCATGCACTTCCATATGCATTTAATACTACTCCTGCTGAGGAACAGCATGGAGGAAGTGAACTGCCAATAACGCTGACAGCATCCCACCACTGACAATGGTGACATCACTGGCTAATCCTTTCAACTCGGAAGCACCTTGGGCACTTCTGACACAAACCTAGTAGCTTTTGGTGTTAGCAATGGTTTGCTTTGGTAAACTTTTTCATGCTGTTAAAGTGATGCTTTTTCTTCATTAAGATACTATGCATCACTTCAAGAGCATCACTTCCAATAGCCAGAAAGCACATTCTTCAGGTTACTAAGGAACCCAGATCAATGAAAAGCAAAATAAGACAGGAATTTGATTTCATTCATCAGAGGTGGGCACTTTATAATATAGGCTTAAAGGACACTTTGTTAAAAATTTTATTGATGGTACAGAAGAGCTTTGCTTAAAACCAAGTTTATTTAATTATTATTTCCAGTATGTTTTTTATTATCAGTAGAAAGGAATGAAAACTAATAATAGCAGCTGTCAACTTATTTAAGGTTGATAGTTGATATGTCATTTGCCTTTGCACAAAATGAACATAAAAATAATTGCTGTAATTTAGGAATGAGCAGCCAATATTCTTGCCTTTTTGATGAACTGGGGAAAAAAACCCCATCCAACATCAGTTATAATAGTATGAGAAATTGTTGAAAAGGGGCTATCTATAGCACTGCCTGGTTCATTTCCTATCATTCAAGAATGAAACAATATTTGTTATACAAAATTGCCCCACTAATAAATCAACTATTTTGTAAAAAATTAAATATAGATTTAACCATGACCTAATTAAAATGATTAATTGGATTTTTTGCAGCAAATAGAATGACTAGTTGTACCATGCTAGCTTTCTCTCTGTGTCAATTTGGACAGGGAGAAAACCAAAATATGTCTTATTTCAGTACAAATAAGAATTTCTTTTAAAAACCAGGAATTTTAAAAAATGCGAGCACAGGAAACAATCAAAGGAGAATAGGAATAGTAGCATGGCAAATCTATATTTAGTTTTAAAGCTGTCCCTGTGCTCATAGGCATATTAAGATTTATTCCTTCAAGAATGGGGAAGTCCTTCTCAGATATGGACATTCAGGTTTAGTTGAGCTGATGGCGAACTTGAGCTGATGGCCATGTCCAAGTATTGTATCAAACTATCCTTTTTTACCTCTTGACCTCTCCTCTCCTCATTAACTAACTGGGATGATTTTCAATATACATGGAAGAAGGCAATGGCAAAGAAAAGCATCCATGGGCTTCTCTTCAGTTTTTCTACTCAACATTGCATATGATCAGAACATATTAATAAACAGCATATAGCATACACTGAACACCAGTGGGATTCACAACATTTATTGCCAGTGAATAGCAATAGCAATAGCACTTAGACTTATATACCACTTTATAGTGTTTTACAGCCCTCTCTAAACAGTTTACATATACAATACAATACAATACAATATAATATAATACAATAGCAGAGTTGAAAGGGACCTTGGAGGTCTTCTAGTCCAACCCCCTGCCTAGGCAGGAAACCCTACACCACTTCAGACAAATGGTTGTCCAACATCGTCTTTAAAACATCCAGCGTTAGAGCATTCACAACTTCTGGAGGCAAGCTGTTCCACTGATTAATTGTTCTAACTGTCAGGAAATTTCTCCTCAGTTCTAAGTTGCTTCTCTCCTTGATTAGTTTCCACCCATTGCTTCTTGTTCTACCCTCAGGTGCCTTGGAGAATAGTTTGACTCCCTCTTCTTTGTGGCAACCCCTGAGATATTAGAAAACTGCTATCAGGTCTCCCCTAGTCCTTCTTTTCATTAAACTAGACATACCCAGTTCCTGCAACCATTCTTCATATGTTTTAGTCTCCAGTCCCCTAATCATCTTTGTTGCTCTTCTCTGCACTCTTTCTAGAGTCTCCACATCGTTTCTACATCGTGGCGACCAAAACTGAATGCAGTATTCCAAGTGTGGCCTTACCAAAGCATTATAAAGTGGTATTAACACTTCACGTGATCTTGATTCTATCCCTCTGTTTATGTAGCCTAGAACTGTGTTGGCTTTTTTGGCAGCTGCTGCACACTGCTGGCTCATATTTAAATGGTTGTCCACTAGGACTCCAAGATCCCTCTCACAGTTACTACTATTGAGCAAGGTACCATCTGTACTGTACCTGTGCATTTTGTTTTTCTTGCCTAAATATTGCCTGTATGTGTATGTGTATATAACATACTGCATATTGCTCCCAACGATCTGGGTGCTCATTTTACCCACCTTGGAAGGATGGAAGGATGAGTCAACCTTGAGTCTGGTAAGATTCAAACTGCCAAATTGCAGGCAGCCAGCAGTCAGCAGAATAGCCTGCAGTACTGCACTCTTATCTATTGCACCACCACGAATCCAACAAGTATTCTGCTTCTCTCAACATCAAAGTATCTAGCCACTGGTGGTCCTTTACTCTGACATAGGGTCATAGAACATAGAATAATGGAGATGGAAGGGATCTTGGACATCTTCTAGTACAACCACCTGCTCAAGCAGGATACCCTATACCATTTCAGATAAATGGTTCTCCAATCTCATTTTGGAAGCTTCCAGTGATGGAACAATTTCTGAAGGTAAGCTGTTCCATTGGTTGATTGCTCTCACCATTAGGAAATTTCTCCTTAGTTCTAGATTTCTTCTCTCCTTGGTTAGTTTCCATCCATTATTTTTCATTTTGCCTTTTGGTGCCTTGGAAAATAGCTTGACAGCCCCCCCCCCCCCGTTGTGGTTGTAGCCCCTCAAATATTGGAACACTGCTATCATGTCAAACCCCCCCCCCAATCTTTTCATTAGACTAAACATCCCCAATTCCTGTAACTGTTCTTCATATGTATTAGCCTTCAGCTCCCTAATCTTTTTTTGTTCTTCTCTGCACCCCTTCATGCTCTTTATGCCCACTTCCTCCTGTCCTGCATGCTGATATAGGAAAATTCCCTACCCAGAGAAGTAAATGTTCCTTTGATTTTGAACATGCAGAATATGGATTTGTAGAAAGTTAGGATCGAACTGCACAGCAGTATACACTTATACTAAGCTTCTATTATAGTATATGCTTAAAGCAGTTCTATGGATGAAAATTGGAGTTCAGAAATGCAAATGTTTAAAATGACAGGCACAGCTGGATCTTGCCAACAGAATCAAGTGGCTGTAAATTACAAATTAGAGAGTTAGAGCAAATTAGAAAGTCACTCTGGTGCAATGATTAAGGCAACCAGTTCTAGTCTACCCTAGCTGGAAACCCAGAAATAAATACTTTTGTTGTCAGAAGCTTGAATAAAAGAGTGAGGGTAGAGGACAGCAGTCCTATCTGCCTTATCTCTTTCAGTCAAGGACTTTGGGCCATTCCCCATCACAGTAATACTATTGTAGATATTATCAGTATTTCATGGTGAACTTTTTAGCAGCATTGACTCAGGGGGTTGTGGGGAGGCATGGTGTAGCAGATGACAAGCTGATCACAAGGGAGGGGTCAAATGTGTTATCAATCCCGTGTCCCTTCACAACCACAAGAGATCCAGCCCATCTTGCATTCTGTTGACTCTGTTGATTGTTAGTAGTTCAGATTCTTGTAGAGAGCTGTAGTGTACAATAAACCTATATATTCATTTGAATTATGCCTGGATTCATGATTTCCTATGTTTGACACATGGATGATTTACCTCCTGCCTCTAAGCTCACCCAAAAGTTCTTCCCTCCACCCCAATGCCTGTCACCAAAATCATTAAGATGTTTGTATCTCTTCTTGTCAACTGCCGATGTTCAATCTGAATGTTTTGATCAGGCTATAGAAAGTGAAATTTACTTAGACACTTGCTACAGAGAATCCCAAAGATGCTTTTTCAAAAGGCAGCCGGACTTCTGGTTTTTCTTTGAAAACGTTCTTTGAAGATGAAAAACCAGAAAGTCCTCTTGCCTCTTGAAAAAAGCACCTTTGGGACAACCATGATCTGGATGAGTTGAAAATTTCCATAGATATTTGCTACCAAGAACTCTCTTGAGGCCCAGGATTGCTGATTTTCCATGATCAGAAAACGCACACACACAAATATGGATCTTGGATTAATGAAGGAGAATGCCTGCTTTTGAACACCATTGTCATTTGCAATATACATGGTGTCAGGAACCCAAGCAACAGTTCAGTGGAAATAAATATGAATTGGAATGTTACTATAAATGATTACATCCCCCCCTCCCGAAATGGAGCATACAGCACAAAGCTCACCTTCTTCAGAAATGGATTTTTGTCAATTTGATTGGAAGCCCAGCATTATGTTTTGTAAGAGATTACTCACAGTGTGCTTAAAAAACAATCATTTAAATTAAGTTATTTGAAGTGATTATAATGCTGAACTGTGAAAACACTCTGAGAAAGTCAACTCTGCAGGAATTTGTCTCAGAATAAAGGGATGGGTGGGTTTTGAGATATGGATGAACAGAAACCAGAGCTCAATGGAAGAGACATTGTTTAATTGGTTTAGACAATTTTTGGGGGGTGGGGGAGGGAGAAAAAGATGGTAGTAAATCCAAAACAGAAGTAAAAGAGTTTTGAGCCCTTCCTTCTGTTGCATTTGTTTTATTTAAGTGCTTTTAGAATTATAGATTTCCATGTCACTTAATGTATGGCAATGTTTGAAGAACACGGAGGAGTTCAACACACTAACAATTCATAACATGATCTAGCTATCCCTATGGTGATAGATCATTAATGCAGATAGGCTTTATATTGTCACCGCAATGGCTGAGCAATGCTGTAAATCACTAGTCTGGCTATCTAAACTATGAATAAAAGCAGGGAGGGAAAAATCAGCAGCTTATTTCTCAAAAGGAAGGGAGACGGAGACAATTTTGTCAAATCTCTTCTAACAATTGCATTCGGTAAATAACTGCTGCCATCCTAAAACTCGGAGGTAGGATAAACCTCCTACATTGGCAAATGTCGTCTTTATGTTTTAAATTGTAAATTGTGACATACGGTTTACAACCGAACTAAAAATGATCTCTTCAAATGTTCAGCTTTCTTTCTGTCATGGAGTGAAGTTGGACTCTTTTTTGCTGATAGAAATACTGATACTGTGTTTCCCCTAAAATATGACCTACCCCAAAAGTAAGCCCTAGCTTGATTTTTTACACATGCACCCAATATAAGCCCTAACCCCCCTCCGAAAAAAATAAACCCTAATTAAGACCCTGCCCATTCCAGGGTGGACGGGTAAAAATTAAGCTAAAGTGGGGATGGAGCTGCCCTACTACTTACCTTCGGACAATTGCAGCCAGGCCTTGCACACCCTGACACCTGCCTTGCTGGCCCATTTTTTCTACAGCCAGCAAGGCCAACAAGACGTTCCTGAAGGCTCTGCAGCTGATAATTGAGCTCTGGATCGATACAGAGCTTTGTTATTAGCTGCAGAAGACTTCAGGAAAGCCTTGTCAACTTTACCAGCTGCAGAAGAAGTTCCTGAAGGCTCTGACAGCAAAAAGTAGGCAATGCATGCAAGTGAGGGGAGTCAGTGGACAACATCCCCTCAAAAAATAAGACCTGGTTCCTTTTTGGTCTCATATATATATATGTATGTAATAATGCCTCAACAGCCAGTCAACACTTTCCATTGCTGTACTGAGGACATAAACTTAGAGAAATAGACACACACAAACAGTGTGTGTGGGGGACACACACACATGTTGAGTAGGATTGGACAATATAATCCTGTCCAATCTTGTCTTTTTATGTATAATGAGAACATATGCACCAAATTCCTTGTGTGCCCAATCACACTTGGACAATAAAGAATCCTATTCTATCCTATTCTATCCTATTCTATCCTATTCTATCCTATTCTATCCTATTCTATCCTATTCTATCCTATTCTATCCTATTCTTTCATTTGTTTGCTGTTTATAAAACTTATTGGCTGCCCATCTTACTATAGGGTAACTTTGCAGTAGGAATGAACTTATCTTAGGAGGAAAGATAACTGAGAGGTTTTGAATTTGCTTGTTTGTTTCTTTAAAAAAATCTTAAAATAAGCCCAATCATTTCACATAATCTAAATTCCGTTCATTGCCAAAGGGGAAAAAAATCAGTTTTCAGAGTGTTTTTGTTTTCATCCAAAGTAAAATAAATAAATAAATAAATATTTTCGCCTGATGTGAAGGAGTTAAATTCTGTGAAGAGAAGAGGGGGGAATGGGCAAGATTTGGCAGATAATCAGTACATAGTTCTAATTTAAGGCCAGGGCAGAGATGCAATTTTTAATCTCCAAAATTCTAGGTTTGATTTGAATCTTTAACTGGACTTCACACAAGTAGGTAAAGAAGGGTGAAAATTATGGGAATATGGGAAAAATGAGAGATATTTGCGATACAAAAAAAAAAATCCTATTCATTTCTACGATTAAATAGGGAATCCTAAATCTGACTATTTCCATTTTCTTTTCTGTCTCCTTCTAAATAGTCCTGCATTGTTCTTCCCAAAGTTCATAATAAACACACTGTGTGCATTTTCTCTCACAATGTGCATCTGAATGTACAGTGTATTCCATATAATATTTAACTGTACATTAATACAATGTTCAATAACTGGATGTCAACAATGAGCTGCCCATATTTGTGGATGAGATTAAGCAGTAAAAACCCAACTGTGAGAGTGAAGATGTCCATAAATACCTCTTCATATTGGGTGAGTGGTCAGTCAAATGCAAATACACTTCAATTTATATGATAAGCATGGACATGGGGGGGGGGTGGCATTTTATCTTATAATAAATCCCTCCATTCTCCACCATTCACCATTCAGAACTGAAGGTGCTTCTTGGATGAGAAGTGAAAGATTTTAAAGGAAAAACAAAGTCCAAGTTGCCTTTTCCAAAATTACCTTTGGGACAACCATGACCTTGATGATTGAGAATCTCTGTAGATGTTTTAGAAGAACATTGGACAACTTGATAGAGGATGGTTAATTAGGGCATTTTTCTTAAAGGCTCAGTTATATCTCAAGGTTGGGTGCAGCAGGACTTCAAATGCCACTTCCAGGAATGAGATATGCCCCCATTTCCCACTTGTGGCCAAGTCACAGACATTGGAGGGGGTGTTACTGGACCAAGATGGACTTGGGTCTAACAAAGCAGGATGTGGAAAAACTTCCTTCCAATATGCATTTTCTACCTTATTCCTGAGAGTGTTAGAATTGGCCATGAGAGCTGTTGACATTTTCTCTTACAAATCTTTTTTGATCACTTTGCAGTTTCCATGACTGCCTCCTCTTGCAATTTAATTGGATGCCAAGGATAGGGAGACTCTAGAGAGAATTGTGTAATGAAAGATAGGGTTTAAGCACATACCTCTTGAATTTTATTTGTGGGATTGAAGGGTGGTTGTTTTCTTTGTGAACAATTAGGAAAAGGCAAAATCGATCTGAAGTACCATAAGACGAGGGCCAGATGTCCACCAAAAGTGTTCTCTGGGAGAATTTAACTGAAATATTATTATTCTTGGGAGAAAATTATGCAGTCTCCCTTCAAACTAAATTGGAAAAGTGGAAAAAGTGGAAAAATGACTTTTATATCACTAATTTCAGCTGCTTAGATCAGCATGACAAGAGTCAGTGAAATGTAAAATCCACTGGATAGCTTCAGTCCATCCTGCAGATTAATTTGTGCAGCATGGATCAGAATGCATTCTTAATGCATATCTACACTGAGTGTCATTTATCAATAATGTATTGCCAGTTTCTTTAGCAGGCTGCTTGCTAACCAGCAGGGCATCCCTCTTGCTGCTTCCAAGTACAGTGCATATCCATCTACAACAGAAAAAAAAAAATAGTTCTTTGAGAATTGCATTCTTTTGTTATGAAGCCAACTCTTTTTCCTGCCTTTACTCTAAGTGGACCTCAAAATGGATTTTCCGTCTCTACATTAAAGCATAACATCTACGACTTTTGCTAGAACTTCAAAGCTCCCTCAGTAATTAAAGAAGATGGGCAGCTTTAGCTTTGGTGGTCAGAGCGAGCTGCCTTGAGGGAACATTAAGCAGAGATTGTTTGGGAGGGCAGAGATGGCCTTGCTATTAGACGAAGCCAAGTGCTTCCTCTTTTCAAAAATAAAATGAAGGCTATTTTGCCTAATGGTTGTTTAATGCTGAGTTAGCTTTGCAATGTCAGTTGGACGTCAGCCTGGCACAGATTAGCGGGATATTAAAACGACTCCCTTCTTTAATGTTTGTAAGTGGAAATATCAAGATGAGCAAACTTCAGAATAGTTTGTGGATATGATAGCATAGGGATATCAAACATTTTGCATATAAAAGACATTGGAACCAGTTATTTATACAGCCACCATGAAGTACACAAAATAGATTGGAATAGAACAGAACAGAACAGAACAGAACAGAACATAATTCTTTATTGGCCATGTGTGATTAGACGCACAAGAAATTTGTCTCAGTATTCATACAACGATAGTGATAGATCATTATCATAGTCATTGTAAAAATGCATTCATCATAAAACATTAGATATAATACTTAGTGATAGTCAAAGACGATAGGACGGAAATTGAGACAAATCAGTCTTGAAGAATCTGTATCCAATGTAACAAAATCCAACCAACTAATGATGAACTATGGATCACTTGATTTTTAATAATTACACCCACTCACCTCCACATGGTCACTAGATGCACTTGGTAAGCACAAAGGTAATAATCAGAAAGTTTAATGGGCTATTAAATATACTTACTGTGCAGCCTTTATCTTGTCTGCTTCCTAACTTCATCATTTTCACATAGACCACCTTCTGCATGGTAAACTTAATATGTGTACTTGTCCCCCTGAGCAAATACAGAGAAGGATTCCTGTATTTGTGCCACAGAATTGCTAGAGCTAATTTTTCTTGCAGAAAGTGGCATTGCATTTTTGTAACATTCAAACCACTGACCCCATTCCATGAATATGTATAACATGGAATAATGAAATAATCTTTAAACAGCTATACTGTGTGGTGCTTCCTAAGCACAAATCAAATAATTTTGATAAGTTTTCAAAGTTTGGCAACTTCAGGTTGTATCCTGTCACCTATACTATTCAACATGTACACTGAAATATTTATGAGAAATGCACATCTGGAAGAATCTACCAATGGGGTTAAAATCAGCTGTAGGAATATCAACAACCTCCAATATGCAGATGATACCACATTGCTCATGGAAAACAAGGAAATGTTTCTGGCAGTATTTTAATGTTACTGCAGGTAAAATGTAGAATGCCTTGAAACACGAACAATGTAACATACAAATTTAATACATAAATAACATAGTGGTGGTACCCAGCTTTAAAATAAGATTAGGTGCCCAAAATTAAATCAGGGTCTAAGGCTACTCAAAGTTCCAATTTATTATGAGCCATGCTGGGACATCTGGAGGAAACCCAAATCTAAAGCTTCTTCCTCCCCCCCCCAAATTAAAGTTCATGATCTTGCCCCCACACCCACAAGTCCATCACATGCCCCAATCTTCCACTTCATGCTGGCAGTTCCAGCCATCCAGTTCCAGTCAGGTGCAGAGGTACCAAGACAAAGGATTACCTTGGCACTCTAGAAACGAATTTTATTTTGGCTACATAACATTCTTCTCCGTAGTATCCCTCCTCCCATTTTCCCACTATAGAAACAGAATAGTAGAATATACGTGTGGCAGGCCAAATATCCAAAAGGAACATGGCTGCAGGCCTGACATTAGGTGGTTTCCAGAAGGATAAGTGTGCCACAGTTTTCTACCATTCATGATGGCTAGGCATTTGTTTTATTATTACTAAGAGTACCTAGCAAACATAAGCAGAACCCAATTTATGTATTATTTATTTTATAATATTCCATCTTTGAAAGTAACTTTACACCCAAGCCATCTTACAAACAATAAACAATGATAATAAATTGCATATGTATGATGCGTAGAGCAATTCAACTTTGGGATCCTTCCTGTGAGACTTTTAGTAACAACTAAATGACTATGATTTTAGTGGAATGTAGTCTGGACTCCAGGTAGGAGGGGGTGCAAAGAGGCAGTGAGACATGAAAAGTTTGGTGGAGGAAAGAAAGTTAAGATTCTCAGAGCACTGATACGAATAGTTGCTTTAGTCTGTCAAGATTTCTATCTACAGAAAACAATAAAGGAAATTGTCCCAAAGGTGCTTTTTCAAGAAGCAACTGGACTTTCTGTTTTTTCTTTGAAGACATTTCACTTCTCATCCAACAAAGCTCTTCAGATCAGAACAGTTAGGCAGATAATGCTATGTCGATGTTTCAAATACTACATCATAACCTAAATATATTTCCCTGAAAGGAGGACACAATTAAGGAGAGTAACGTAGAAAAACCAGAAAGTCCAGTTGCCTCTTGAAAAAAGCACCTTTGGGACAACCATGACCTTGATGACTGACAATCTCCATAATGGAAGATTGTTCAGAAGTTAATTCTGTATGTCTTTCTTGGTTCTTGGGGCTTGACAATAACTCAGCCAGCTTCTGACATGTCTTCTTCTACCTTTTCTGATCACTCTTCAGGAATCCTTCCCTCAAAGATGCTGGTGATATTGGTTCAGAAATTCTTCATTGGAATGAAGTAAACTTCTGATATAATTTTCTTCTGCTTTCTCCCATCTCCCTGTTTGTGGGCTTAACTGTACTTTTGGTGCACATGGGGAACAAAATGCAGGACTAGCTCAGCTCTGATCCAGTAGGATTTGTCCTTGTATTCTTTTTCATAAGCTACTACGTAGCATGGAAAACTTGGCAACTTATTATATTTCATGTTGTACACTTTTAGTTGCCTCCTTAAACTGCTCTCTGTCCTCAGTGGGCTGAAGGCAATCTGCTTCTGCCAGAGAATCAGAAGGAATGAAGTCCTCACCTCATCCCACACACTTCTTTCCTTTGTTCTTTTTCAACAGCCAATTTGGCTGAGATTAAGAGGGAACTGTTTTGTATATATTTGTGACCTGAGCCCAAGCCAGAAGAAAATATTTCATAGCAAAAGACTGATTAACTAACCTGTGGGCACAGTTTAATCAGAAAAAGTACCAGCATAAACATGGGATTCTGAATAACTGGCAGTACTTCAATTTTTTAAAAATAATATAAATGATGGTGTATATTGAGCTTCTCCCATCTTAAAATTTAAGAATATTAGGAGATTAAGCATTAACTCTTAGGTAGGTTTGATTGTGAAAGTAGCAAAATAAACCAACTTAAATACATTTATATTGTTTAATTCAGCTGAATGAATTACACAATATTTTGTACTGCAGTGAGATGAATACTGCATCTATAACTAAAGTTTATAAACATTTTTGTCCTGCTATTTTAATCTACTTTTTTTTAGAAGTAGTCCCAGATGCATATTAAAGGTAAAGGTAAAGGTTCCCCTCACACATATGTGCTAGTTGTTCCTGACTCTAGGGGGTGGCGCTCATCTCCCTTTCAAAGCCAAAGAGCCAGCACTGTCCTAAGATGTCTTTGTGGTCATGTGGCTGGCATGACTAAACATTGAAGGCATACGGAACGCTGTTACCTTCCCACCAAAGATGGTTCCTATTTTTATACTTGCATTTTTACATGCTTTTAAAATGCTAGGTTGGCAGAAGCTGGGACAAGTAACTGGAGCTCACTCCGTTACGCACCGCTAGGGATTCGAACCACCAAACTGCTTTACAAGCTCAGCGTCTTAGCCACTGAGCCACCATGTAAGGCAAATTAGAAACCTTTTAATTTAACACTAACTAAACATGAACAAAAAGATGATAAATGTGGCAAAGGTTTTGTACAGTCCTGCAGCTATAGTTTAAAAACTGTTGCCAAGCCATGGTCACTCTGACCTGAGAAACAATGATCTATGATAGCCTTTTCCTAATATGGGCATCATCCAGATTTTTGGATGTGAGCTGCAGAATTTTCCAGCCATCATAGTCCTTGCTAATAAAGATGGAAGAATCATGATTTTAAAATTTTCAGACCTACAACATTTTCTCCACTTAAAAATATGGATTGTAATGGTAATCACCAAATAGGAAAACCTTTCCAAATGCATTGAATATAGATTTAATTCAGACCTTACATATCTTGTCGATTGGTATGTGTACACATAATGTATATACACACACTCCTTGGGTTGTAGTAGTGCTATGGCAACAAAACAGAGATGAAGCATGCATGAGTGCAACATGTCCCTGATATTTATTAAAGCAGCCTGATTTCTTCAAGTTTCTGTATGAACTTTACCATAAAGATGTCAGTGCTTTAAAAATTTTGGCAATAGTATTAGCACTTAGACTTACAATATATACCACTTTACAATGCTTTACAGCCTTCTCTTAAGTGATTCACAGAGTCAGCATATTGCCCCCAACAGTTTGAGTCCTCATTTTACCCACCTTGGAAGGATGGAAGGCTGAGTCAACCTTTAGCCTGGTGATATTTGAACTGCCAAATTGCAGGCAATCGGCAGAAGTAGTTGGCAGTACTGCATTCTAACCACTGTGCCACCGTGGCTCATTAATACTCCCTTAAAACTGGTCTGTCTGCCTCTTTCTTTCTTTCTTTCTTTCTTTCTTTCTTTCTTTCTTTCTTTCTTTCTTTCTTTCCTTCCTTCCTTCCTTCCTTCCTTCCTTCCTTCCTTCCTTCCTTCTTTCTTTCTTTCTTTCTTTCTTTCTTTCTTTCTTTCTTTCTTTCTTTCTTTCTTTCTTTCTCTGTGTATCTGTCTGTCTGTCTCTCTGTCTTCTTGCTCATGAGAGGTCTGAACCACTTTTTCTATTTTTTTAAAAAAGTGTGAACTCTAATAGGTTGTCATTAGGTGTATAAATGCACATGCAGTACTTTAGAAAATAATACATGGTTGAACGTTCACTAACTTCAGTTTCAGATGATCTGAAAACCATTCTATTTATTCCTTGACATATGACGACTGATTGCTATTATTAAGTGATAGATAACCAGTGCTATTTCCTTCTCACTAAGCAATTAATTGAAAATGTTGGGAAAATCTTTATCTTGCAATCTTATTTTTCATTTACTGTCATCAACCTTTGTCTTTTCAATTCAGCATGCCTTGTGGAGGATCTATAATTACAGTACCTTTTCATTCACTCATCCAACCAGGTTTCAATCAATTTAGAGGAAGTGCAAGAATAGTTTAATCTTATTTTCAAGTAGTTAACTTTATTAATAAATAAATTGTATTGACATATATATATATATTCCCAAAAATACCTTTAGATAAATGATCATTCCATTAAATAAATATCAATATTTGGAGAGAAGCAGCATAGACAATGACATAAATATTTATCCCAAGAAAAATATCCCAAATTTCTTTTGCCGCACAAAAACAGCCAAGGAAACCTGCTAATCTAATTATTTAAAATAAAAGTTCTGATTCATCATATTTTTCCAATGCTTTATGCATTGTCATACAATTACTTTATCTTATTAAGTATTTCATTTCCATGTAATGATAAATAGTCCTTCTACCAGCTGCATATGGTAAATATAAACCAGTTGATTTAGAAATAAAAACTGATGGGTTGGATCCTCAGTTTCACATTTCATTTCTAATTATTGTTTATTCTAATAATTAGCCCATCTTATCTGCATGACTAAGAATAAAGAGCAACAATGTTTTGAAGTTTAGTAATAATTGGATCAAAACTAAATACTGTAGTATGGTAACCCCTTTGGTAGCTTATGATAACATTCATAATAAAATAAAATTTTCTGAAAATTTTGCAACACAACACCCAAGAGGCAATCAATCCAATGTCAAAACTGTCAGAGTTTGTTGCAGAAAAATCAAATCCAGAAAGCATACACAGATAACTGATACAACTGGATTAATTAACTTTATATATATAAAAACAGATGAATAAATGTACAATACCAATAGTAGATTCTTTCAACCTGGTAGAAGTTACAAGCAGAACACAAGCAGGAGAGAATAGTTAGTTTCATTTCAGAGTTCAGAGCAGACAGAGTAGTTTTAGTTTTAATTCTCAGTTCAGACTCAGATCTGTTTAAGCTCCCATTGGCTGACTTAGTAGCTATGCCTATTCATTGGCTGACCTTGTTACCATGTCTCTCCCAGTCATGAATATGCTATCAAAATCAAATAAACCTACTGGAAAACACATTGTTGTGACAATGATCTCTAAGCTCATTGTTTGAATATTTTTAAAAAGAAAATTGCTTCTCTTATTTATATATACTTTTAATTTACTTCTTATACACTGTAATTCCTGGAAGCCCACCTGTCTGCTTCAGTTAGAACTCAATAAATATATAATGTAAGACTCAACAATAGGGGAAAAGGAGAACAATGTGCAATGCATATTCTATCAGGACTTCTGGAGAGGCATAGCAAACTGAAGACAGCTCTGTGTAAAGTAGAACCAATTATGTGGTTAAGAACAGGATACTGAGGAGAAGATTGGATCCTTCAACACTTTCCGAAAAAAAGAAGGTGCAAGATTGCCCAAACTTTCTATAGGACAAGAAGACTTCAAGGTAGTGCTTTCTAGAGTATATAACCAAATAATAGAGTTGAAAGGGACTTTGGAGATCTTCTAATCCAACTCCCTGCTGAAGTAGAACACCCTATACCAGTGGTGGGTTGCAGGAAGTATTCCCCAGTATGGGTGTACCGGTGCCTGCCGGGAGCACTGGCTACCATTCCAGGATGGGGCTCCAGAGGGCCCACCTGCTCACCTGAGCTCCTGACTTATTTGAGCTCTTTGGCACTTCTGCGCACATGCATGGAGCGCACGGCACCTGCACTATGCTCTGCCGAGCAGCTGGAGCGTTGCGGAGGCTCACAGAGGCATTGCAAGAGGTAAGGATGCATGCACATGTGTGCGCTGTGAACATTCATGTGGTGGATGCCGGTACGGTTGCAACAGGATCCAGAACCCACCACTGCTCTATACCATTCCAGACAGTGGTTATCCAGAGTTTTCTTAAAAGCCTCCATTGATGGAACACTCACAATTTCTGATGGCAAGCTGTTCCACTGATGAATTGTTCTATCTGTTAGGAAATTTCTCCTTCATTCTTCTCCTTCTTTCCTTGACTAGTTTCCATCCATTGTTTCTTGTCTTGCCTTTTGGTGCTTTAGAAAAATAGGTTAATCCCTCTTCTTTGTGCAGCCCCTCAAATACTGAAACACTGTTCTCGTGTCACCCCTTGTCCTCCTTTTCACTAGAATAGATTTACCCAATTCCTGCAATGACATGTTGAAAGAAATGTCCTTCTGGGTTCGGCTCCAAGTGGGGAAAAAGACACTGGAGACATGGAGGCTGCTTGGAAAGATGGTTTAATGGTGGACAGGACCACATGGTTTGAGTCCTGAACAGAAAAGGTGATCACATGCTTCAAAGTTGGGGAGAAGAAGAGAAGGAAGGACTGAGATGCTGAGTCCCTGGTTTTATGCCCTCTCTGGCCTTTGATCTTGAGCTTGTATTTTGATTGGTTGTCAGACTCCCATGGGGCCATGCAGGGGCAACTCTCTAGGCTGCGTTTTGAATCCAGATTTGGTTGAGTTCTCAGATGCCATCTGGTGAGTTGGATAAAGGGCCAATATTATCATGCCTTAATCCCATTCCCCTGGAGCTGAAGGGGAGAACTCTTTATTATGTAAAGGGACTGGCTTGGCCACCTTAATGCCACCATTGACAAAGTGGGTGGAGGCAGGAAGCTACAGGGAGCTACTCTCAATTTAAAACATGTTTCTTCCTTTTCACATCCAGGGAAATGTAATATTCTGCCTTTTCAATATTTCCTAGGATATTTCATTTTTCTGGGAGAGGGCTGGGTGATAACTTTCCACAGACAGAAAAAATAAATTGGTCATTCCTGTACAATCTGAAATTGAAGCCTTTCAGAAGGACACTAAGTTTGCACTTTCTTTGCTAATCACTTTTCGAAAATTGCCTAGTAACTGATTTATAGAAGTTAGACACCTTCAAAATGACAAGGCTGAAAACACTAGGCAAATGCCTTGTAATGTTCATTGTTGGAAAATGAAACTGCATTTTTATAAGCTTTGGGGATTTAAAATAAACAACAAAAAGCAAGGCAAAGTTTTGGCTAAAAAAGTTTTAAATGGGTTAAATGCTCAAAAACGATGGGATATTTGGTTTGATAGAGTAGAATTAAATTTAAAAAATAAATGCATTTGTATGGGAAAGAAAATATTTTTGATATTGAAGACATAACAAGATAAGCAATGTATAATGTCATTCAGAGACATTTTTCAAGAGTTGCATCAGAAGGTTGAATCAATAATGTTAGTGGTGTTGTGTGTTCTTAGGAACAGTCTGTTCCTAGAACAAGCTGCTACAGAAAAAAATATTTGCAGAAAAAATGTATCTGAGAAGAACAAGTGAACAAGAATATGCCATTAAACATACAGAAGAAAACCCCCACCGGATACGACTTTAAAAATTAAGGAAATAAAATGACAGTCTCAAAAAATAAATTGGAATAATTTCATCTTGCTAGTTTTCCAAAAGAGATTTTCTTAAAGTTTTCAAGAAATTTAAAACAATTAAATTTAAAACAAAGAGCTGCCTCCAGAAGTTGTGAATGCCCCAACACTTGAAGTCTTTAAGAAGATGTTGGATAGCCATCTGTCTGAAACGGTATAGGGTTTCCTGCCTAGGCAGGGGGGTGGACTAGAAGACCTCCAAGGTCCCTTCCAACTCTGCTATTGTATTATTGTATGTTTTACCCCCCCCCCCAAAAAAAAAGACAGAACACAAAAAATGGTTTATTTCATCAGGGTTAAAATGGGGCATGCTAGTGCTTGGGACAGTTCATTTTTTATTTAAACAAAGTTTTATTGGTTTTTTTTAAAATTTTCAAGGGAAAAGGTAGTGGAAAAAGTATACAAATTTTGTCAGTTGCAAAGTGTGTTAGGCGCCCCCTCCCTCCAAACTCATAGTATACATCTGGGTAAAAGTCATTAATACATAGTCATATATAGTCAGCATATTAATTCTATTGGTACTTTCAATCAATTTAATACATAGTAGTATATAGTCCACATATTAATTCCATTGGTACTTTCGATCAGTTTATGTCAAAAAGATTTTCTTATTCATTTTTGTGATCTGAGCTTTCTTGGTATTGCCCCATCTCCCCCCGCCGGCAGAGCTCCGGCCCCTCCCGTATCCTGCATATCTGTTGTAGGATCTTCTGTTTTTTCTAGGTGTGTTTTGTTTTTTTCCATAAAGGCCTGTGCCTCTATGGGTGTGTTGATTCTAATTCTTGTCTCCTCCCAGAATATTAACATACCTTCAGGCATCAACCATCTGAACCACACCCCCTTCTGGTATAATTTATTCGCTAATTGCGAATAATTTTTCCTTTTTTCCCTCACTTTCTTGGGGATCTGCTTCAAGATGGTTATTTCCCTATCATGGTATGTCAGGGCTTGCCCCCTTTGTGCACCCAGAATTTCGTCTCTTGTGCTTTTTCTAAGGAATTTAATATGTACCTCCCTGGGTACGTTGTGTGTTCTGGCATAGGCTGAGTTCACTCTATAGACTAGATCTATCTCCCATTCCATCTGTTGTTTTTCTTTATGGGTATATTCGGCCAAAATATTTATCATGATGTCCCTTATGTTTTCATAATCTACTTCCATCACGTTTTGAAATCTAAGATAAAAGGATATTCTCTCAAATTCTGTTTTCATTTGTTGGGTATCAAGTTCTTTGTTTCCCTTCTGCACCGCCTCCACCCCCTTCCTCATCTCAGCCACCCCACCCTCCACAAGGTCCAGTCTCTGTGAGTTCTTATAAATTTGGGCTTGATTCTCTTTAATTTCTTCTTTCATTTCCTTTAATTGTTTCTTAATTTCCTCTTGTCCCTGTAAAAGTTGCTGAAGCATTTGTTGCAAATCCATCTCTGTACTTTTAGGTTGCATCAGGTCTGTTATCTTTGATTGTGTAGCAGGACTGGAAGTTGCTGATGTCGGGGCAGAGGTAGCAAAGCCAGGCTTTCCAGGAGGTGGTCTTTTAGGAGACATTGTTTATAGAATAAAGAGCTCAGTCAGTGTAGAGAATGGACAGCTAGAGCGGCAGAGCAGCCAGATGAGTCCAGGAGGCAGAGGGTCCAGGCAGGAGAGAATTTCTCTAATCAGCCTGGCAATAGAGTAAAGTTTTTCACCCCAGGGAGTTCAAAGAGTAGGAATCCACAAGAGATTTATCTGAGTAGCATGGAGACAAAGACCGGAAGCCTGAATTTTTAAAGGTGGAGTCAGGTTTCACAGTTCATGAAGACAACGGAAGTGTGCCATCTTGCCCTGCCAGCTTCGGGTTTAGAGGCATAACAAAGTTTTCAAAGTTCCCAAAGTTTTCAGATCATCAGTATATTATGGGGTTAAGTTCAAAGAAAGTCACTTTAAGAAAGGGTGTGGCATCATTGGTTGGCTCTCCCCCCTCCTCCTTCCCCTGGGGCTGAGAGCAAAATTGTTCCAAGCTGCCTGTCTGAGGGGGGGGGGAATTCCCCCTCCCTCCAGCCGCGCCTCCCAAGTTAGCCGAAAGAAAAAGTTTTAAACTGCTGAAAAGTTCTTCAATTCAACAAAGGGCGTGAAGGGGGGTATGCACCTCACCGCACTGCCGCTGCTTCCTTCTGCTTGTTCATTCTCCGCGCAGCATTCAGCGAAGACGCCCACGCATCCTCCGATCTGCTCTCTGGTGCCTTGGGTGAAGCGGGGGACCTCCCGCCGGCCGCCGCTGATCCAGGGATCCCCTGTGATGCCGCCCCTCCGGCAGGACGCCTCTGCGGGGCGTTCTGTGCCCCCCAAGGAGTGGGGAAGCCCACCGAGGAGCCGGAGCGAGCAAACACTTGCTCGTCGCTGGTGGCCGCCGGAACCGGAAGTCCGGGACAGTTCATTTTGGATGTTGCCATCTGGACTGGAAAAAGTTGTGTATCGGGTATTAGAGTTAGTGTGATGTTTAAGGCTTCTCCCCCCCCCCCACTGTCTATTTATGTATTTCAATCTGATAGCATCTCGGTTGGTTTGTATCTAATTATTCTTTCATTAAAGTAAGGAACCTGCATGAGTGCGTTTCTTTCTGTGTAATGTTAAATTTCAGTCTTTTGTTTATACTAGGATGCTGGGATTGTTTTTTTTTTTTTGATAGCAAATCTATAGATTTCCATACGTGGACTTGCTTATATTTAAAAGTTGAGATATGGAATGATGAGCTTATTAGTTAATGGTATTATTTAGAGATTTGTTGGTGTTTTTCCTAATACCTGTACTGGAGAAGATGATACTTTTAGATTTGCATAGTTTGGAATTGAATTATGGGAGTTTTTTTTTAAAAAAAAACCAAATCTGCTTAAGAAGAGGTGAAGAAAAAGTGAAATTGCTTTTGAAGGGGGTGGGAAGTTGTTTTCTTAGAATTTTCCCCCCTTTTTGTTTTCTTCGACTTTTTATTCTCTTTCTAGTTTTTCCTTTCCTTTTTAAAATTTATATTATCTTTTACAATGGTAATTAAAACTTTTAAAATAAAGTTATTTTTTTTAAACAGTAGTCTGCAACCTATATTCACCCCAAGCCTCTGAAACAACACAAAATAGACAGATATACAATTGATAAACAAACAATTTTGGTAAGTTGCCAAGCAGAGAATTTAGACCTGGCCTGGCACAAATGAAGAGGCAGAGTTCAATTCTCTCTGAGACACACATTTATTCAGATCTGGACAAAGGGGATTCTCCCATAAAGCTGGAAGAACTCCAAATGATTAATTCAGCGTGACTTTAAATTGTATTTGGCTACACAAACAGGAAATACAGTTGTTTGCACAAAAGTGGACAAAAAGCAGAAGTTGGTAAAATGTTGTTGCTTGCCAAGTACACTTAGAAGCATATTTGGATGGGACATTGAAGGTCTTCTAATCCAACCCATTGCTTAAGCAGGAAACTCTATACCATTGAATAACCAAATAGTTATCCAATCTCTTCTTAAAAGCCTCCAATGTTGGAGCACCCACAATTTCTGGAGATAAGTTGTTCACTTGTGGCAGGGGTGGGTTCCTGCCAGTTCTAACCTCTTCTATAGAAGAGGTTCCACAAAATCTATCGTGCCATTTAAAACCGGTTCCAGCTCCCTCCCCACGCCCGTCCGCACCACGCTTACCCCTCCCGCCACTCACTGATTGGCTGGCTCACCAACCACCCCGCTCACATCTAATAGTCCTATCTAAACCTTAAAGTCTTAAAGCTGTCAAGTTTGAACACCCCTGTGTTTTTTTTCTAAAGGGTTAGGGGTTCGAGGGTCTTGTAACTTGACAGCTTTAAGACTTGCGTGCTTTAAATGGCAGAGGTTCTGAGCCAACATTTTGGTTGCTAAGCAAGAGCTCTGTTAAGTGAGTTTCACCACATTTTACAAGTTGGCCACACCCACCCAGTCACATGACTGTCAAGCCACTCCCACCCAGTCACATGGCTGGCAAGCCACTCAGTCATTTCAATCTTGATTATTATAATCCTGATCAACAAGTAGCTCTAATCAGGGGTGGGCTGCTGGGGATTCACACGAGTTCGGGTGATCTTTTAGCTAGGATTCTGGCTCGACACGCCCGCTCTGCCCCTCCCAGGAGTCTCCACGCGGCCATTTCATCATGCCAGGTAAGTGCAGAGGCTCAGGGTAGGGGAAAAACAGGTCTACCAGAGGTTCCAGAATTCCAGAAATGGGCCAGTTTCCAGCCTCCAGAGGGCCTCTGGAGCCCAGGGGAAGCAGTTTTCGCCCTCCCGGAGGCTCAAAGAAAGCTTCCAAAGCCTGGGGAGCAGGGGTGGAATGCTGCTGGCATTACTGCCGGTTCGGTGTGCACCTGCTTCACTCCGTGCATGTGCACAGTTGCCAGTAAATGGGTCTGTGCATGCCCAAAACATTTAAAAATGCCCAAAAAACCTATGCTACTTTTTTTTTAGAGATAGTCCTACATGCATATTAAAGGTAAAGGTTCCCCTCACACATATGTGCTAGTCATTCCTGACTCTAGGGGTGGTGCTCATCTCCATTTCAAAGCTGAAGAGCCAGCACTGTCCGAAGACTTCTCCATGGTCATGTGGCTGGCATAACTAAATGCCGATGATGCACAGAACGCTGTTACCTTCCCACCAAAGGTGGTCCCTATTTTCCTACTTGCATTTTTACGTGCTTTCGAACTGCTAGGTTGGCAGAAAAGTAATGGGCTCACTCCGTTAGGCGGCACTCCGTTAGGCGGATTCGAAATGCTGAACTGCTGACCTTTCTGATTGACCAGCTCAGCACCTTAGCCACTGAGCCACCGCGTCCCTGAATCCATTTATATAGTAAAGTATTTGTCCAGATTCAATTTCTCTAATAGAAAGACATTGGTGGGTGAAGCATTTTTAGAGCCACAGTGGCATTTGGACTAGTACCAGCACAGTAAACTTTCTAAACATTTGGCCATCCTTATTACATATTCCAAGAGGGGAATCTAGTAGTTGTTATCACAGCTGACAAAGGAAATACCTGGACTGAAGCAAAGTATTTAGAATGCATTAAAGATTTTGAATGACAGCAGAAATTCAGTATTATAAACAGGTGGCAAAAAAGATAGTGGCTGAAAATGTTAATTGGAAAGCCATGCTTTGTAACTTAGGTCAGCTATGAATTTGCTAAGTGGCCTTAATCAAGATACTATTCTTTCAAATTATTCTGTCTGCCCACCCACTCACCTTTACGTTTATTCTGAGACAGTAATACCGGCTTACTTTTGTCAAACTGTACTTATCTATTATAGTAATTATTTTAACTTCGATCTTTCTAGGTCAAACCAACCATGATAATTTAGAAGGAGCCAGTTGAATAATGACAGATAACCGTATTTTTTGGAGTATAAGATATACCGGAGACCCACCAGATTTTGAAGAGGCAAATTTAAAAAAAAAAAGTTTTTGCACTCTGCAGACCTCCCCAAAATGGACCATTTTCCGCAAAAACGGATCAGGTTTTTTTTTCCAAAAAAAAGGGGGCATGAATAGCCTTTAGGAGGCTTGTAGAGTGCTCCTGGGGGCTGGGGGGGGGTGAGCAAAGAACTGCCCGTTTTTCACAAAAAGAGGCCTATTTTTTGTCAAAAAAGGGCATGCATAGTCTTTAGGAGGCTTGTAGAGTGCTCCTGGTAGCTTGGGATGGCAAAATTGAGCAAACAACAGCCCATTTTTTCCCTCATTTCTGCCGTCCCCAGCCCCCAGGAATACTCTGGAAGCCTCCTAAAGGCTATGAACAGCCAATTTGGTGAAGGGGCAGGGTTTCAGGAGGCAAAAAATGCTGTATTTAGTGTATAACACACACCCTGATTTTCAGCTTCTTTTTTGAGGGGAAAAAGGTGTGTCTTATACCCTGAAAAATACGGCAGATAGATAGATAGGTAGAATACACACACACACTATATTTTTTGAAGTATAAGGCATACCTCCCCCCCCAAAAGAGGCTGGAAAAGTTGGTGTGTTTATACACCAAATACAGCCATTTTTGGCCTCCTGAAGCCCCACCCCTAGTATCCCAGTTTTGCAAAAAAACAGGGCCGTTTTTGCCCTCCCCCAGTCCCCAGAAGCATTCTTCAAGGTTCAGCAGGGCTGGGGGAAGACATAAATGCCTCCATTTTTGTGAGAAACAGACCGATTTTCGCAAAATTGGGGACATTTTTGCCTTCTTCCAGCCCTGCTGAAGCCTGCAGAGTGCTCCTGGAGGCTGGGGTGGACAAAAACTTTTTTTTCTCACTTACTTCTTTGAAATCTTGGTGTGTCTTATACACCGGTGCATCTTATAGTCCAAATAGTCCATATATTCTTCATTTATAGATCATAATCAATCACCCATGTGGAAAAAAAAAATCTCCCCCAAACAAATGGGACACCTGAAAGGAACAAAGTGTCTTTCGACGAGGTGGCATCTTTTGAAAGAAAAATTCCTTTATTTTATTTTATTTATTCATTCATCACATTTCTATACTGCTCATCTCATCTACAGCAGTGGCCAACATTGTGGAAACCTTTTGGGAAAGTGTATTTTTGAATTTTGATGGCTAATAACACCACTTTTTTGCCATAGTACCGTAAAATTATATTTCAATGGAAAGATAATAAATCAAGAATGTAATGGAACAAAGTTTGTTCAATTATCTGTATTCTATGAAAAGTTATAGACAAAGAACCATAAAAAAATAAGCATAATTTGCTAAGGTTGATATCAAGTAGCTTTCCTTCATCTGATTGGAGCCAATGAGCGTGAGTGTTTAGAAAGCCAATCAGGTGTCATCTTGTTTTGGCAACTAAGTATTAACTGACATGGTGAAAATTTTTGTATATCTCGTTTTTTCTACATGATTCACTTTTTTTCTTTATAACTGCTATTCTAATAGCAAATCCTTCATAAACGTTATTGCATTACATTCATGATTAAATTATATTTCCATTGATATATAATTTCATGGTACTACTGCCAAAAGAAGTGGTGTTATTAGCCATCAAACCTCAAAAATACTGTACACTTTTCCCAAAAGATTTCCACAATTTTTGGCATTACTATAAGAGACTCTGGATGGTTTATAATGTTATTTGTGCTAAGCATCCATTATGAAAAGAAATAATTGGTATAACAGCTTCTACAGCTGAACTTGAAGGGAAAGTAGATTTGGTTGGAAACTGCATCTTTAAGGGAACTTGAAGCATTAAAAAGCAGCATTTTGAAGTAGATTACACTTCTGTTTTTTTTTTTTTTTTGTTAACAGCTCTCCTCTACAGAAACAGTTATATTAGTTCCAAATGAGTGATAAGTAAGACATCTACTTCCACTGCCTGATCTGTTTTCTTTGGGATTATGCATCTAATTTGGGCTAAGGCCTTTTTAAGAAGTGTTGGGTGAGAAAAATGCATGCAATTTTTTTGTTCTGCCGTTTCTCATGCATTTTAATGAAAGAGTATTTATTTAGAAATTATGTCAAACAAATATATTTGCCTCCATCATTTCTGCCATAGCTCTCAATTCTTCCCGAATTATCCTTATCTTTGCTGGTTCACCTTGTCTGCTATAAAGTACTTAATGACATAGATATTAGAATGACCTGTAGCTCAGTATTAAGGAACATGCTTTGAATACAGATATTCTAGAATCAATTGTTGGCCTCAGCAAATAGATGTGGAGAAGAATTGTATCTGAAAAATTGGAGACCTGCTGAGCAATACTGAAAATGCCAAAGTAGACAGAAAACAGCCTTATTGAGAATAAAACTTATATTTGGGTTGTTCACCCTAATGTTCACAAAAAAATGGAAAGAGATAAAGAAAGAAAGAAAGAAAGAAAGAAAGAAAGAAAGAAAGAAAGAAAGAAAGAAAGAAAGAAAGAAAGAAAGAAAAGGGAAGTGGTCTTGTACAATGCCTAAAGAGTGAGATTTCTGTAAGCTATACACTTGCAGCTCAGTTGTTACTAGGTATGATGTTGTTCAATCCTATCTTCTAAGTTCAGTTATGAGATATTGCATGTCCAGGAGGACACTATTACAGTATATGGACTCCAGCACAGGGCTGGGTTGCTTCTAGCATTGCTGCCGGTTCGGTGCGGGCAACAATTTCTCCTACAGCGGTGCTGTAGGAGAACCGGTTCAGGGGCATGGCAGGCCTGGCTCGCTGCCAATTGCAGTGACCCAGGCCACAAAACCACTACTGGTTCATCTGAACCCGTCTGAACCCGAAGGAATCCACCGCTGCTCCAGCATAATTGAAATGAATAAATAAGAGTTAATTTGATCAGCATCTATTATCAATTATTTTACTTGCAAGGAGAAGATAAATATTAATAAAAAAGTTTATCATCACTTGTTAGAAATTGGGACCTATCACTCTATCCCAATCATAGAGCTAAATGCAGTCTAAACTCATTTCCTATTGCAAATTACAGTAGAGATTCGGGCTGCCTGGAATTTATTTATTTTTCCTTCCCTAGGGTAACATATTGGATTGGCTCCTTTCCAGGGGGGGGGGTATGGATCCTGGTGCAACCGGTACCGTGCAATGGGACGCTGGCCCACCACATGAATGCGTGCAGCGCATGCACACACATGCGCAACATGTGCATGTGTCCTTACTTCTTGCGATGCTCCACGATGCCTCTGCGACATTCCAGCTGCTCGGCGGAGCAGCTGACAGGTGCCGTACGCTCTGTGTGTGTGTGCAGAAGCGTTGAAGAGCTCAAATACAGATAAGGATGGTGGGTGGGCGGGTGGGCCCTCTGGAGCACCATACCAGAATGGTACCCAGTGCTCCTGGCAGCCACGGGGATGTACCGTCTGCAACCCAGGCAGGTACCGGGCGTACTGCCTGTAACCCACCATTGCTCCTTTATGTATGGTAGATCCCAATTGGTATTGTTAAGGAGTAAGAGGTCCAGTCTTCAGCTGCTATTCTATGGTGTATCACAGGGTCTATGTTCTCCACTCCTTTTCAACATCTATATGAAACTGCTGGGTAAGATCATCCATCACCATGGGTTGAGGTATATATTGTATGCTGATGACATCCAACTCTATATTTCCACTCTTGGTGATCCAAGTCTCAATGCCTCGAGGCTGTGGGGACCTGGATGGGGAACAACAGACTTCAAATTAACCCTTGGGTATGCAGGACTCTGGGATCTGGGTCTTTGTCATCAGTGGCACTGTACCAGAAAGACATGGTCCACAATTTAGGGGTTGTCCTTGGCTTAAGACTCCTGTTCAAGGAACATATGGCAGTTGCAGTTAGGAGACCCTTTGCACAATTTTGGGTCATGTCCCAGTTGCAGCCTTTCCTAGACCAGGATTCCCCATGCTCAGTCATTGAGTCCCTAGGATTCAGAAGCTACAGCTGATGCAGAGTGTGGCACAGGGGTGGGTACCGGCAGGCACTACTGCTGGTTTGCTCATGAACATGCCATGTGCGCATGTGCACTATGATACTCAAGAGGCCTTCCCTTGACCCGATGGAGCTAGCTAATTATCATCCAGTCTCCAACCTTCCCTTTTTGGCGAAGGTTGTAGAGAATGTGGTGGCACAGCAGTTTCCACGACACCTTGAGGAATCCGAATATCTAGACCCACGCCAGTCCGGCTTCCGGCCCGGACACAACCCATGGTCGCGTTGGTTGATGATCTCTGGAGGGCCAGAGATAGGGGTTGTTCCTCTATCCTGGTCCTATTAGATCTCTCTGCGGCTTTTGATACCATCGACCATGGTATCCTATTGCGCCGGCTGGGGGGGGGATGGGAGTTGGAGGCACCGTTCTGCGGTGGTTCGGCTCCTACCTCTCTGACCGGACGCAATGTGTGTTGGCAGGGGGGCAGAGGTCGACCCTGAGGTCACTCACTTGTGGGGTGCCTCAGGGGTCGGTCCTCTCGCCCCTTCTGTTCAATGCATATGTGAAGCCGCTGGTGGAGATCATCCGTGGTTTTGGGGTGGAGTATCATCTGTACGCTGATGATACGCAGCTGTACATTTCCACCCCAGACCACCCCAACGAGGCTGTCGAGGTGATGACCCGGTGTTTGGAAGCCGTCGGGGTCTGGATGGGGGACAACAGACTCAAGCTCAACCCCTCCAAGACCGAGTGGCTGTGGCTACCGGCACCCCGGTTCAGTCAGTTGATTCCATCACTGACCATAGGGGACGAGCAATTGCCCCCTGTGGAATGGGCGCGCAATTTGGGCATCCTCCTAGATGCCCGGCTGTCAATGGATGACCATGTGGCAGCCGTGGCAAGGGGGGCGTTCCACCAGGTTCGCCTGGTGCGCCAATTGCACCCCCTACTGGACCGGGATGCCCTACGCACGGTCACTCATGCACTGGTGACGTCTCGGCTGGACTACTGCAATGCCCTCTACATGGGGCTTCCCTTGGGACACGCTCGAAGACTGCAGCTAGTCCAGAACGCAGCCGCGCGGGCTATTATGGGGAGTACTGGGTACTCCCACGTAACACCGCTCCTGCGCGAGCTGCACTGGCTGCCTGTGGTCTTTCGAGTGCGTTTCAAGGTGTTAATTACTATCTTTAAAGCGCTCCATGGCTCAGGACCTAGGTACTTGCGGGATCGCATCCTACCACACACTTCCCTGCGACCGATTCGCTCTCACAGGGAAGGACTCCTCCGGGTGCTGTCCACTAAGGAATGCCAACAGGCGGCGCCTAGGAGTAGAGCCTTCTCTGTGATGGGCCCAACCCTCTGGAATGACCTCCCCCCGATATCAGAACCACCACCGACTTCCGCTCCTTTCGACAAAAACTGAAGACTCACCTGTTCCGTTTAGCCGGCCTGGCCCATTTATAGTTTTATTCTACCTCCTGGCAGATATTTTAATTGGGTATTTTTAGGGTATTTAAATATTGCTTTTAACTACTTTACTTCAGATATGTACAGTTTCTTATTGCCTCCTCTTTGTGTTTGTATTTTCTATTTATTGATGTGTTTTTATTTGACTGTACACCGCCCCGAGTCCCTTTGGGGAGAGGGGGCGGTATAAAAATCTAAATAAAAGTAAAGTAAAGGAAAAGATAAAAATTGCTGTGCATATGCGCAGAAGCCAAATACAAGATGGCGGTGACTACTGCACCACCCGGAGAACCAATTCGGGGGCATGGCAGGTCTGGGTCACTGCCAGTTCCAGCAACCAAGGCCGCCAAACCGCTACCGGTTCAGCCAAACTGGTCTGTACTGGTAGGAACCCACCACTGGTGGGGCAGAATGAGTAATTTTAGGGCTCCAATATTGGTCCCTGTAATACCACTGTTCCATGAGCTTCATAGGTTTCCTTCTGGGGGCAATCCAAGATGTTGGTGATCACCTTTAAAGCCCTTCATGGTATGGGCCAAGGTTACTTGATGGATTGTTTACTCCTCTGGGATTGGCCCATACCAGTCATGCTAGTAGAGGAGGCATGCTGTGGGTTTCATCAGCCTGAGTATTCTGGGAGAAGGGGTCCAGGAGGAGGGGCTTTCCCTGCTGTTGCTACTGCCCTCTAGAACATCCCCCCCCCAAAATCTGGGTTGGCCCCAAACCTTCTATCTTTTCATAAGGGCCTAAATACAAGGCTGTGCTAGTCAGCTTGGGAGATGAGTGCAATGGAGTAATAACAGATCCCACCTCCAGCCCACTCTGACCCCACCATCTCTATGTGGTCTTTGGTTTTAATGTTTGATTTCAACTTCCTAACTTTTAACTTATATGTAACTGTAAGCCACACAGAGTTACTCTAGTCTATAGTAAGATGGGCAGCCAATAAATTTTATAAACAGCAAACAAACGAAAGAAAAGAATAGCATAGCATAGCATAGCATAGCATAGCCTAGACTAGACTAGACTAGACTAGACTAGACTAGACTAGACTAGACTAGACTAGACTAGAATAGAATAGAATAGAATAGAATAGAATTATTTATTGGCCAAGTGTGATTGGACGCACAAGGAATTTGTCTTTGGTGTATATGCTCTCAGTGTATATAAAAAGACAAAATGCATTCATAAAGAATAATAAGATAAAACACTTAATGATAGTCATAGGGTACAATTAAGCAATCAAATCATATTAGGAAACAGTCAATATAAATCATAAGGATACAAGTAACAAAGTTACAGTCATTCAGTCATAAGTGTGAGGAGATGGGTGATAGGAACGATGAGAAGACTAATAGTAATAGTAATGCAGCCTTAGTGAATAGTTTGACAGTGATGAGGGAATTATTTGTTTAGCAGAGTGATGGCGATCGGGAAAAAGCTCTTCTTGTGTCTAGTTGTCTTAGTGTGTAGTGTTCTATAGCGGCGTTTTGAGGGTAGGAGTTAAAACAATTTACGTCCAGGATGCGATGGGTCTGTAAATATTTTTAAATAAATAAATAACAGAGAACCCCTTTTTTTCACCCTGAATTTTAACAATGTTACATAATAAGGATGGTTAATTATCAAGATCTAGATATCGTTCTAGATTTTATTTCATGAGTGATCATCCATTCATCTATCCATTATAAGTGCTTCTGCTTATTCAGAATAAGAGAGTTGTAAGGGATCTGGCAGGTCTTCTACTCCGAGCCCCTGCTCAAGCAGCAGACCCTATGACATTGCAGACAAGTGGCTGTCCAATTTCTTCTTAAAAGCCTCCAGTGATGGGGCATCCACAACTTCTGAAGGCAAGCTGTTCTACTGGTTAATTATTCTCATTGTTAGGAAATTTCTCCTTACTGCTAAGTTGCTTCTCTCCTTGATTAGTTTCTAGCCATTGTTTTTTGTCTATTCACTCATAAGATATTCTCTTCTCAAAGCAAAAAAAAAAAATCTTTCCTCTTTACATTTTCATTAAGGAATAAAGATCTAATAAAATTTAATTTAATTTGGGTTTCATCATAATTATTCAGTGTTTCCAAAGATTTTCAAACAAAACCATGCTGAGACTAACGTAGGTAAAGTATTTGAATAGCTAAGTGCATCAGGTTACATCATTAAATGATGGTTTCAGATGTATTACAATAGTACTACAATAGGGCAGGTGATGCATTGTGCCATTCAAAGTGGAACATACAAAAGATATCTCCCCATTTGTTATATGCCATTTGTCTTCTACGAAAATTGCATGTTTTCTGTGTAACAAAATGTACCTGCCATTGTAGACTTTGCAGTAGTGTTTTGAAAGGGTTTGTGCACATGGTGACAGTACGAAATTTAACCTGAGATGACAAGAGTTTCAGTCCTAGATGGATACAAATTGAAAGTAAACATTATTGTATTCTATCCCTCTCTCACCTACTTTGCAGTGTTAATCACGATTCTGTCATTGCTGGGATTCAAAGCTTTGGTGGTACTCACAAATATATAAGTAAAGGCACTGCCTGGTAAAAGCCCTATCAGTCCAACAAAATCAGAGAGATAATGTTAAATATGATGATAAAAATGACACACCCAGAAGAAAGTGTACTACATTCTCACAAACAAACAAACAAGTAAAAAAATTGGAACATTAAAAATGTTTATGTGATGGCAATAACACTACTACTCATATACACTTGTGTAGATAAGATACACTGCAGGACTGATCATTTCCTTGAAAATACCTAATACCAGCCTACTACTGGTTAAGAGTGGGGGAAAATATTTCTAGTAAAAAAATGAATTATTAAGACTTCCATTAATAGCCATTTCAGAAATCTATGTGGATCAAAATATCTATAATTTCAAGGTTAATTTGGGAAAACATTTCTGTGTTACTGGGCAGATTTTTAAAAGAAATCTAGACTCGATTCTTTACATATGAGTGTATGAAAAAGAGTAATTTCTAATAGTAATAATACATATTTATTTATTTATTAGTACTATACATGATAGTTTTGCACACATATTTGTTATTAATTAATTTATTTAATATCATACCCTTATTATTTTTACAAATAACTCAAGATGGTGAACATATCCAACAAATAGTTTAAGGAAAAGGAGGAGTAGGGGAGACATGATAGCAGTGTTCCAATATCTCAGGGGCTTCCACAAAGAAGAAGGAGTCAAACTATACTCCAAAGCACCTGAGGGTAGAACAAGAAGCAATGGGTAGAAACTAATCAAGGAGAGAAGCAACTTAGAACTGAGGAGAACTTTCCTGACAGTTAGAACAATTAATCAGTGGGACAATTTGCCTCCAGAAGTTGTGAATGCTCCAACACTGGATGTTTTAAGATGTTTGTCTGAAGTGATGTAGGGTTTTCTGCCTAAGCAGGGGGTTGGACTAGAAGACCTCCCAGGTCTCTTTCAACTCTGTTATTCTATTCTAAACTTTGTTCCTCCTATTTTCCTCACAACAAAAACCCTGTGGGCTGAGAGAGAGAGTGAATGGCCCAAAGTCATACCTAAAGTCATACCTAAAATAGGACTAGTACTCACAGTTTCCTGATTTCTAGAGCCAAGCTACTAGACTATTAGACCAGGTCACTCTCATAATGCTCTCATTATGCTATATTTTTAGCAAAGTTTCTCTTTTCTCTGAAAAAGAAATATTTCAGCGTTGAAACATGGCTGACTAGCACATCCTTGCCATATAGAAACAAAACTGAGGTAAAAGACTAAAACCCATACCTTTGATAACAGAGCTTCCCCAAACAAGAAGAATCCCACAAAATCATCTACCTGAGGTCTGGACAGCAGTTCCTTGCAAAAAAAGCCTTCAGAATTTGGAAGGAACCTGCTAGTGATTTATGAATATAGCATCTGGAGCCATAGAAGGATACAACAAGCACTCCGTCTCAGGTGAAAACTGTTGAAATCAAAGTAAGTTCACCCAATCCACTTTCTGAAATACTTTTGATTTTTTAAAAAAAAAAGTGAAAAGGGACCTAAATGCCTAAAACCCCACAAATGAGTAAACCTTCAATCCAAGAAGAATTACAATCAAGTGCAAGAAGTACAGATGTTAAAGGGGATTTATAGCTTATCAATAGTTTTGATCATGAACATTTAAGAATAGACTTAAGGGGGCAAATAAGTTTGGAGTACTGCTTGGAAGAGTAAACTTCTGGTCCCAGGGATCAATCTAGATTGGATCCTGCAACATTATCTTGGGTGACATATAAATCTGATGATATTTGACCCACATTCTCTGGATATGCCTTGAGGAAAAATTTGCATGACCACCATATATGGTAGAATGTTTCTTCTTATTAATAGTATTTGCAATGTTTATTGTATGATTTGCTTATTTTCGCAATAATTGATGGAGTTTGTACATCATATGTAAAACACTTTATACCATTTCTCTCTCAAGACACAGTTTCTGATGAACTTTATACATTTCTGTTACTGTTTATAGATTTCTCTTACTGTTTCACAGCTCCTTCCATTTCTGTATTGAGAATTTTTATCCCCAGTTGTTTAAAATCCCCATCCTAATTTACCAGTGCCAAACATGAACACTTACAATAAAGCATAAATGAAAGTTAGTCACCGCAGAAATGAGATATTTGAGGGCTGTTGCTGGAATGGCCAGAAATGGGATCATAAGAGAAAGAATTGGCATAGAACCAATCTTAAACAACATACAAAAACAATAAATAAAGTAGTTTGCTCAACTGGAGAGGAGGACTTGTGATTCCATACTGTACCAAGGTTTGTACAAAAAGAGGAGAAGGTCAAGGAAGAGGAGGCAGACCCAGAAGATGAAGAATAAACAACATCAAAGATACATTACAACAGCTTCAATTAATAATGGTTGAAATCACTAGAAAAGCAAGAACCATAACTTGGTGTCTCCCTTGATACCTGAAGTGGAAGAAGGGGAAAGGGGGAAAGGGGAGGGGGGAGGGGGAGGAGGAGGAGGAGGAGGAGGAGGAGGAGGAGGAGGAGAAGAAGAAGAAGAAGAAGAAGAAGAAGAAGAAGAAGAAGAAGAAGAAGAAGAAGAAGAAGAAGAAGAAGAAGAAGAAGAAGAAACAGAGTATGAAGAAGAAATTTAAAAATCTAAACTTTACATATTTAACATGTCCTCTTCATTTTATACTAGCAATGATACTGGTTTTTTAAAAAATGTACTTAAAATTTCTCTGAAAAATTCATAGAAATTCCTAAAACCTCCTAGCACCCTAATAGAAAATATTATTAAGTTATGGAAAGAAAGAAAAAATAATCAACACTGAAATATATGATTTGATTCCAGCATATGTTGCAGGAAATTAAAATTCTTATCCATTCTCTGACTCAAGAGAATGTCCTTTAGAGTAAGTTTTTCAAATGCCAGTATCATTATCAAATTTAATGTATTTTCCAATAAATAGGTAGTCTGTTGGGAAATATGATCCTATAGTATAAATGAACCAATAAGAAAGGTGTTTTAAGAATTTGGAAAAGGGGTAAGAATTGAATGGTGAAACAGACTTTCTAAAATTGACATGCCCAATGACTTTCATCACTTCTGCTGCCAATCAGAAGACCTGGGGAAATGCTGCTCAGATATTTGTATTTCTGCCTCTTCAGATAAAATGTGTTTAGGTAGATTCATGTGGAATGAGGGAATGAGAAAAGAGACACACATATGTGGTCATCATGTCAGTAGATAGAAGACAGTATGTTTGTCATTGGGCTCCTGCACATAATATAGAAAATATCTCAGATCATAGTGTTTTATATACACAGGATTGACCACATGCTGCGTTTGTAGAAGCTTTCAAGAAACTTTGCGAGGATCAATATTCTCTAAAGATTTTGCCACCTGTCCCCTTTTTATCTAATTCTGCCAATAAAGGAGCAATTGCAGGCATTTGGATGCTTCCACGCTGCATTCTCTTTTCCTACCTTTTAGACAAATTGAATCTTAAATTGTTTCTTTTTTTTAAAAAATGCACAAGGAGCACTTTGTCAATGAGCCAAAGCAGTAAGACTGCCATCTCAAAAAAGCAAGTGCTCAATAGCTTCTTCAGTCTTAACTAAGAAAAGACGGGGGGGGGGAATCTTCAGTTGTTCTTTTTTTAATTTGGAATGTGATGTTTCCCACCAGGACCTTTTCTATATAAACTTGTATTTGAACAGTTTGTACTGTATTTTGCTTGCAGTGCCTTCAAGTCAGTGTTGACTCCTGATGACTGTGTGGACAAGTTCTTGTAGGATTTTTGGGGTGGGTTGGGGGTTGGGGTTGGATGCATTTATAGAAGTGACTTCACATTGTGCCTAGGACTGCAAAGGATTGATTGGGCTAATGTCACCCAGCTAGCTTTGCACCTAAATTAGAATTTAGGACTAGAATTCACTCTCTCCTTGATTCTAGTTAGGTGCCTTAATCACTACATTAAACCCAGCGATTCCAATATCTCAGGGGTTGCCACAAAGAAGCGGGAGTCAAACTATTCTCCAAAGCACCTCAGGTAGGACAAGAAGGAATGGGTGGAAGTTAATCAAGGAGAGAAGTAACTTAGAACTAAGGAGAAATTCCCTGACAGTAAGAACAATTAATCAGTGGAACAGCGTGCCTCCAGAAGTTGTGAATGCTCCAACACTGGAAGTTTTTAAGAAGATATTGGATAAACCATTTGTCGGAAATAGTATAGGGTTTCCTGCCTTGGCAGGGGGTTGGACTAGAAGACCTCCAAGGTCCCTTCCAACTCTGTTATTCTATTCTATTCTAACTGCCTCATGCTAATGGAAGTACAGCAGGAATATTTTTAAAGAAATGTGTGAGCCTTGAAACTATCAGACACATAGTTCATAACAGAGATGTCAAACTCAAGGCCTATGGGCCAAATCCGGCCCATGGAGCGCTTAGATCTGGCCCACAAGGCCACCCTGGAAACAGTGAAGGACTGGCCCATGTTGCTTCTGCCAGCACAAATAAAGCTTGTGAGGGCCATGGGTGACCCTTCTGAGCTCCACAGGCAGTCCTCCTGAGCTCCATTTTTGCTGGCCGACAGTTACAGGAGGCTGTTGCAGCCAAAAACGGAGCTCAGGAGGCCATTTTTGCTGGCAGACTGTTCGGGCCATGACTGGCCCCTCCAACACAAGTGACATCAAGTTGTCTATGCCCTTCCTGGCCATGCTCACCCAGCCCCCCTGAGGTCAAACACAACCTTGATTTGGCCTTCAATGAAATCAGGTTTGACACCCTTGGTTCATAACAACTGTAGCTTCTACCATCTGTGATTTTTCATTCCATAAAAAAATATCTTAACAGTTGCCATTCTGGTCCCCTTTGAAACAGTTTATTGTTATTACATCTCCATGAAATTTCAATTTTGTTGTCTTTGAATTTCAAATCACAATTCAAACCAATTCATGCCATATTTAACCCTGATTTCATTTTTGTTGATTCTCACTTTTTAAGATTAAAAAAAAAAAGATTCTGATTACAATATTGGAACTTTTTTTTAACTTCAGAATAAATGGATTTGTTTTTATTTGCAATCAATATATAGGTACTGTATGCATAATACAATCCACTCCTTTGAAGGTTAAAAAATATTTTAAGTCTGGGTTTGAAATATAGACTTAATTAACTAGATAAAATAATTAATTAGATTTCCTTCCTGCTTGTGGTCACAGATGTGGCCAGCTGAAAATTGCTTGACTCACAAGAGGAACAGATGTTGAGTGCCTATTCAAGGCCACTGAATGGCCTAGAGAAAATAATAATATGAATCCCAGGTTGAATGATTATCGTAAAACCAATGATGTTAACATGCATCGGCGGAAAGATAAATGTTGTTCCTTAGATAGGAATCTGGTAAATAGCACCTGACATATACATGAGGGCGTATACCCTGTCCCACTTTAATTGCCACTTCTCTGCTCTTAATTATATTAATGCCTCACATTTACAAATAAATAATCAGAACTTGGGAAACCCAAGGATATACAGTACTTTCAGAAAGTGCTGATCCACAGAGATTAGTCCATTCTTTTTCAAGGACCCTCTCAGTACTGGAGGGAAAAGTCCCCAGCAATATCGGGGAAACTGCCAAGATAAACTCTTATCATGGCCAACATCAACAAGCATAGCCTAAAGGTGATATGCTTGGACTCTAATAAAAAGTTAGAAACACTTAGAAAATCTATGTAGCCTATTACAGTGCACTTAATTGGGCTGACAACTAAACTACAGCTTCACAATATGTTATGACAATTTTGTCCCATTTTCTACATATCAACCCTTTTAGTTGTTTCAAGAGAGTGATCATGTTTCTCCCCAGTCTTGTCTTATTTTGTGTTCCCTTGACTTGTTCCGTCTTCTGAGATAATAATCTTTCACTCTATAACCCACTTGTCAGTGGGTTTTAAGAGTAACTGTCTAATACCTCTTCATATTGAACTTCTGTCCAGTCTTTCTTCATCCGGAATTCATTTTCCTTTCCTCTTTTTCTTCTCCTTTCTTCCATTTGAAACTTAGTTTCTAAACTATCCAATAGACCTGAGAGTAGCAATTTTGGACGCCAAGCCTGCTTTACAAACCATATGTAAATAAATGGATGAGAAACCTGTACCTACTTAAACGTTGCAAAAATAATGTCCAGATTAGTCTCCAGGGCCCCTAAAATACTTTTCAAAGGTTTTAGAAAACTGATCAGCTCATTATCCTTACCATTCTTCATATTATTATCATTATTATTATTTTAAATTCTGGACAGATGATATAAATCCAAAAATATTTTTGCTTTTGCTTTAAATATCTTTTTTATGGGCATTTCTGTCTTTCATATGATCACACCCTGATGTGAGACTTCACATGGCTTAACCCTGAAAACATAAAAAGGTGAATAACCTGGATTACATTAGAATGATATACTTTGCTATTAATTCAGAATAACGAGGAATCAAATAGATGCATGAAATTCAAAGGCAACAATTAATAAAAAAGTGATACATGGTAGTTTAGAAATAT